>NC_091467.1:21437050-21797675 GCF_027789765.1 Dendropsophus ebraccatus
ACTGGCTACTATGGGGGCACTGGCTACTATGGGGGGCACTGGCTACTATAGGGGGGCACTGGCTACTATAGGGGGGCACTGGCTACTATAGGGGTGCTGGCTACTATGGGGGGCACTGGCTACTATGGGGGGCACTGGCTATTATGGGGGGCACTGGCTACTATAGGGGTACTGGCTACTATAGGGGCGCTGGCTACTATGGGGGGCACTGGCTACTATGGGGGGCACTGGCTACTATAGGGGTATTGGCTACTATGGGGGGCACTGGCTACTATGGGGGGCACTGGCTACTATGGGGGTACTGGCTACTATGGGGGTACTGGCTACTATGGGGGTACTGGCTACTATGGGGGGCACTGGCTACTATGGGGGACACTGGCTACTATGGGGGGCACTGGCTACTATGGGGTACTGGCTACTATGGGGGGCACTGGCTACTATGGGGGGCACTGGCTACTATGGGGGGCACTGGCTACTATGTGGGGCACTGGCTACTATGGGGGGCACTATATGGGGGAATTGGCTACTATGGGGGGCACTATATGCAAAGATGTGGGGGATTTGATGGCGGCGGTTGGGGGGGGGGCAATTCGCACCTCTGCCCAGGGGCCCATAATGCTGTTAAGACGGCCCTGGCGCTGATGCCGTGCTCTCTTCCCAGCTATATGTCCTGATTGCAGCAGGTCTAAGCAGTGAGACCTGCTGCGATCAATAACTGTGACTTGCCTTGATGAAATGCCAGAAGTTATTTTTAGTGACAGTGACTAAGTAAGATCAGCCACTTTGTTGTCTGGATTAGTAGGGGGGTCCCATAGATCGGACATCCACCAATTATAGCAATATACAATAACATTCTAAGAAACAAATAACCCCTTAAAGGCCACACACACAGAATATACATGTATTCTGCTCCACCGCACCCATCTAATACACCTACAAACTGGTCCCCAGAGGTTTCAATATGCTATTTTTCTTTATGTTGGTGAATATTCAGCATTAAAGCGACTCTGTACCCACAATCTGTCCCCCACAATTCGCTTGTACCTTCATATAGCGGCTTTTAATCCAAGATCTGTCCTGGGGTCCGTTCGGCAGGTGATGCCGTTATTGTCCTTAAAAACAACTTTTAAACTTACAGCCCGTGCCCTACGGGCGTGGCTTAGAATATCTGTGCCCTAACTTTGCACCACTCCTCCGTCCCTCCTCCCCACCCTCTGCATCATTAGGAATGCCACTGAAACATTTTCTCCATGCTGAACATTTGCACAGGTGCTTTAACAATCCAGCCCATGTTCAGTATTCACACAGCTGACGAATAGGAGACAATCTGCCTGGAGCATTCCTAAAGATGAGGAGGGTGGGGAGGAGGGGCAGAGAGGTTGTGCCAACCTACTGCATACACAATCTAGGCCACTCCCGTAGGGCACGGGGCTGCCAGTTTAAAAGTAGTTTTTTAGGACAATAACTGCATCACCTGCCGAACGGACCGCAGGACAGATCTTGGATTAAAAGCAGTAAAAGCGGTTCGGGGGGGGGGGGGGGGGGGGTCAGATTGTGGGTACAGCGTCGCTTTAATAGTGAATTTACCAACCCTATATTATATTCTATAAGACATACACACCTTGTAGCTTTTCTTTAAGAATCCTTTACATACCACTTCCTCGCATGGTGTGAAAAGGCTTTTAACCATTTTGACCACTATGAATAAATATCTGTACAAGAGATCGGCAAGAACCGGCCAAGGCGTTGAGAAGTAAACAGCACATAACCTTACGGGGGGCATTTTTTTCTTAGAATTATTATTGGAAAATAACACACACACGCAGGCTCAGTGGATATGATTCATCTCAGGGGGTCTCTGAGTCAACACCTGGGTCATTGCAAGATTGCTGGAAACAAATCCCACTCAAACTGTTAATGGAAAACATTATGTGCAGCTCAAACACTGGTTTAGAGACGGCCAAAAAAAAATCTAATAATATAGATTTATTTGGGAGGGTGGAACAAAGCGTAGTAATAAAGGTGGCTGGAAACACAATCTAAGGCAAGGTTCGCATCACTAATATACCCTCCATGGCACGTATACATTAAAATGACATATGGGTATATACTGGGTCTGTACATAGCCAACTAGTGACTATTAGGGCGTATTGAGTCCTACAAAATCCTAACGTGATGGTCTCCAACCTGTAGCTCTCCAGGTATTAAAAAAAAACTCCCATCATGCCCTGGCAGCCAAAGGCTATTGGTCTCACATGGTGAGTATACCACTAATATACTGCCCAAATAGCGCCATACAGTGCCCAAATAGTCCCATAAAGGGCCCCATTAAGGTAGACAAAAAGCTTGAATTCCATAGCAACTGATCACTGGTTGCTAAGGGCAACACATAATATATTAAAGGTCCTGTACCAGGTCCATTCGGAGTTGTGGTTCCACGTTGTGTGGTACTACAATTCCTTATTCCCTTGAGGCATAACCTGAAGATGCTGGGCCGTAACCGGGCCCCCAGCTATAATCCTTCAATTATAATACTGGTCTCCTCATATAGGAAATGAGACCCAGGATCCTGGGCCTGGGTGCAAACAGACCCTAACCCACCCCTAGTAACTCAATCATAAGCTCCTCTGACACTAGATGTGACTGAATACAGCTCTATTTTGGATAACCAGACAGAGGGCATGAACATACAGTGTTGGTACACCATGCTTAGAGCGCCATCTTTTGATAAAACTTTGTTACTGCTTAAAGGGGTTTTCCTATCTCACCTGTTATTAAAAAAAATGGGTTTCACACATGGCATTTTGAAACAAAAAATAGTAGATCTTTACCTTTGTGGCTTTCCACCCACGGCATCAAAATGGCATGTGTCAAAATACCCTAAATATTCACTATATTCTATATAAGTGTATAGTGCCGACAGAGATAAATGTGTTATTTTATGTGTTTCTGTCGTTACCAGGCGTGCGCTATGCGACTCATTGTGCATTTTCCCCTCTGGGAGTCTGGAGACCACCTTATTCTGGACAGGAGCCCAGGTAGGTGATATTACAGCACTTCTTTGCCTTCTTCTTCAGGGGCAGCAACAGTCGAAACACAAATCACCATTCAAATATCCATAATCATGCACTGGGATGTCACATTAATAGGTAACTTACTGGTCATCTCCCACCTCCTTCAGCCACGCCATCTCACGCTGGGTCTGCCCAGTTGCCAATTCCTAAAATCAAAGTGACACATTAGAGTTATTTGACAGTTACTAAGTTACATATATAAATATATATAAATAAATATATAAATATATATAAAAGCATATATATATATATATATATATATATATATATATATATATATATAATATATATATATATATATATATATATATATATATATATATACTAGAAAATTTACCCAGCGCTGCCCGGGTATAAAGTGTCAGTGTGTTAATTAGATTTGTTCCAAGGTCACCCAGGAGGAAAATCCATGCCCTTGTTTTTTTTTGTTGTCTTTGTTTAAGGGGAAATCATCAGGAGCCCTATATACCCCGACAGTTCTGCACTGTTTATGTAAATTGTAGCTTATGCACATTAGAAATAAACTAAAAACTTTAAACATCCTAAATACCTAATAGCCAAACTGAGATGTCATGTGATCAGACTGTATACAGAGCCTGGGTATATACAGCATTGGCAGTGTTATATACAGAGCCTGGTTATATACAACATTGGCAATTTTATATACAGCCTGGTTATATACATTGCCAGTGTAATATACAGCCTGGTTATATGCAACATTGGCAGTCCATCTCGACTCATAAGACTCTCTCCCCACCTGCCTGGATTTTTTTTTTTTACAGATATTTTGCCAACATGTACAATAATAGATATTTGAGTTCTATTTATGTCGAAATAAGACAAAACCCAGAAGAAACAAGAAGACACATTACACCTGGATTTCTATACACATAAATAGTATTATCATGTGCCCCCAATACCTTAATGTACATTCTATGCCATCCAACTCACCATCCACATGGCGCAATACACATTATATGGTCACACAGGAACTTCATTAAAGAAGAAGCCCCCCAAAAGTTATACAAATCACCAATATACACTTATTACGGGAAATGCTTATAAAGTTCTTTTTTCCCTGCACTTACTACTGCATCAAGGCTTCACTTCCTGGATAACATGGTGATGTCACTTCCTGGATAAAATGGTGATGTCACGACCCGACTCCCAGAGCTGGATGATGGCAGGGGGACACTGAGGGACACAGGGCACTGGAGGGACACTGAGCATCCCTCTGCCATCATCCTCTCCAGCAGCCACACCCCGCACAGCTCTGGGAGTCGGGGTGTGACATCACCATGTTATCCAGGAAGTGACATCACCATGTTATCCAGGAAGTGAAGCATTAATGCAGTAGTAGGTGCAGGGAAAAAAGCACTTTATAAACATTTCCTGTAATAAGTGTATATTGGTGATTTGTACAACTTTTGGGGGGCAATACAATACTTTAATAAAATTTTTTGCTGGACTTCTCCTTTAAATTCCTTGGACACCTAATGAATCTAAATTGTTCTTGTAAAAACATGCCGCCGCCCTAAGCCTGGACATGATATTAGTATTTCTATTCTCCTAACCTGCTCCCGGGTCTCCTGCAGTTGTTTGAGCTCTTCTTCTAGACGCAGAATATCTTCCTTTAGTTGCTTCTCTCTGCGCTGAGCATTTTGCAGGTCTCTTTTAGCCTCTTCCAGCTCAGCATCTCTCCTCTGTGCTGCCATGTCACGCTGTAAGTCCAAGCTGCGGGGAGCCTGCCAGGTCATAGGATGCTCTAAAACTTGGCAAGGAAGAACATGTTTGGTTACAATGAGAGCTCTGGTGGTGACAGTACAAGATACCTGGTATGGCTTGTAATGTTTAATTGGTGGGGTGTAACCTCCCTGACCACCATGCATGGCAGCTTCATTGAGCAGATTTGCAGGGTCTTGGAGGCTGGACCCCACAGATCAAACATTGATGACACCTCCATTCATGTCTATGGAGAGGGACAGTGCAAAGCTTGTTCTGCTCTTCGCTCCAGAATGGGCATCTGGTGTCCATTATTCTTGGCAACTTTATGGCCTGTTTGATTGACAGATTATAGAAGTAACAAAGGGAGTGTCAGATGACAACTATTGTAATGCTAAATGACATGAAAAAAAATTCTGTAATCTGATGGACCACATCCACCACAACAGTCTTGGTAAGGTTCTGGTAGTTTGTTACTTATATAACAGATCCTATTACTTAAAGGGGTTATCCAGCACTACAAAAACATGGTCACTTTTGCCTCACTCTTGTTTCCAGGTCAGACGTGGTTTGCAATTAAAGGGCTTATCCAGCGCTACAAAAACATGGCCACTTTTCCCCCTCTCTTGTCTCCAGATTGGGTGGGGTTTCAAACAACAATTAAACTGGAGACAAGAGAGGGGGAAAAGTGGTCATGTTTTTGTAGGGCTGGATAACCCCTTTAAGCTTCATTTACTTCAATGGAACTGAGTTTCAAACCCCACCCAATCTGGAGACAAGAGCGGGGCAAAAGTGGCCATGTTTTTGTAAACTCCTTTAATCTCTGATAGGGGTGTAAGCAATCCCAAAGAAGGTTGAAGGAACATGTCCTCACTTTCATGCTGCCTGAATCACATGTCATCAGAGTGATTCCTGGTGGCTTTTCCCCTCCACCACCAGTATTGATTGATAGACCTCTTCTCATACCCAAAGAGGGAGAGATCTGTCAATCATAGATACATGGGTGGAAGGTAGCCCCATGACGAACGGTTCAGGCAGCATTAACGTAATGGCAGGCTCCCTTTAAATGCAGACTCAGGTTAGATGTGGGGGCACGTCAGTGTGACTTCACCCATGTTTATTCATGGAGAGTGTAAAACTAGAAGAATGTTAGCAAAAAAGGCCACATCTATGTACACCGTAAAACTGTCCGTGTCCACCGACTCACCATGTGACATGTCTGGTCCATGGTGCAGCGACAGATACTGCATGTCAGGATCCGAGAGAGCAGAGCCTGGGAAAGGGTGCGGCTCAGCACACATCTGTAACTGCTGCTCCAGAGACTGGATGTGGGCTACGTGGCTCAGAACAAGGCCCTTCTGTAATACAAAGACATATAGAAATATTATATTCATTACCATTTGTCCATAGAGAAATAATATATTCATTACTCCTGATCCACTTACAACCACAGGTGCCTGAAGCTTAAAGTGATATGAGTTTTCAGCAGTATCTGCTGCATCCGCTGCCTGTCTGCTCCTCTGCCTGTGGCACTGTTCAGCTCGAGGCTCACACTGTTTCACTCGCCTTAAATGTCGCAATAAAAATAAATATGTATATGTGTATATGACAGGGAGATAGTGATGTAGGCTGGAGGGGGGCTGATTAGGGGCACGGACATCATTTAGAGCGGTGGAGATAAGCTCAGAAACAAGATCCAGACAGCAGAGGAAGATGTGTTGCCTTAGTAAAGAGGGGACAACAGGAGACAACACCACGTTGAAAGTGAAAGGACTACACAACCTCCTGTTAGGGGTAATTCAAGCAAACACAGTCATATTTGTGAACATCAGAAACTCCACTTTGGTAAGTTACTGTGATAATTATATTTAGATATAATATTCTGATAGCAGATGATCCCTTTCACTATACAAGACTTGGAAAATGTTGGACTGCTCTATATTCCTTGTAGGATTTAGTGACATAGGATAGATTTCTAATGTTGCCTATAAATATTGTATGTGCCATTTGCAGAGTATGCATGCACATAGCAAATGAACATGTTGTCATATAAATGTCATAGAAATTGGAATCCTCTATAGAAAATCCATGCTCTTTACCCTGCCATCTCCTTTGTTTTTAACACCATTACAAAATGCCATCACCATCTGCTACCACTTGGCTTTGCTACAGCGTCTGGTTCAGTCCCACCACATTTTTCTCTTGTGTCTTGTATTTTTCTTTCTAAATTCTCTTTTTTTCCTTTAAGATATACAAAATATATACAAAAAGTAGAGCAAAGGAAAATGACTATGGTCGTGGTAACTATGCATATTAACTTTTGTGTATTGTAGTATACAGCTTAAAGGGGGCATTTGGGCATTTTTTTTACTTAACTGGTGCTAGAAAGTTATAAATTTGTAATTTATTCTATTTCAAAGCCTTCCAGTACTTATCAACTGCTGTATGTCCTGCAGGAAGTGCTGTATTCTTCCACTCTGACACAGTGCTCTCTGCTGCCACCTGTCAAGAGCAAATCCCCATAGAAAACCTTTCCTGCTCTGGACAGTTCCTGATATGGACAGAGGTGGCAGCAGATAACACTGTCAGACTGGAAAGAATACACCACTCTTTGCAGGCCATACTGCAGCTGATAAGTACTGGAATGCTTGATTTTTTTTTAATAGAAATAATTTACAAATCTGTATAACTTTCTGACACAAATTGATTTGAAACATTTTTTTGCCCCTTTAAAAAAGTCAGGAACTCTACCAATGGGCTGATAATCAGGGCTCCAGATTTAAAGGAAATTGGGGAGTCTATGATAGTGCATGATACTATGGAATAATATACTAGCAGCAGCCTTTTCTCTGATCCAGCAGTCGAATCTATTCCTGGGTTAAGTGGGCAGGGTACAAGTATATGGATCTCTGAATTGTGTATATTTTTAGCTTCTCTATATGCGATTTAGTTTTTTTCCCCTGCAATTTATAAAAAATATTACTATAAATGGAGGCTTGTCGTCCCATATGAATATTAGTGTTTGCACAAAGTCCTCATCTCTTCTTCCGGTTATCTTGTTTACGATGTGGATCACCTCTCTGCCCTCTCCCACACTCTGCGTTCCTAGCTTTACAGACAAGCTCTATTGCCTTGCTCTTATACACCTACTATAATCTACCATCTCATTCTCTCTTCATTGCCCTCCCACACATTTCCTATCTCGCTGCTTTCTTGTGTATCCATCATTTCTCCATACGCCATCCCCACAATCACCTTCTCCTCGCTCCATACAAATGTACAGCATCTAGCTTCCTTACTACCTCATCACTCATCTCACCCAATGTACAGAAGTCCCAGAAATAAAACCATCTCCCTTGTTGTCAATAGCTTTATATTTATAGCAGCAATATGCTAGGCAGTACTACGTTATCAAGTTGTATTTTTACAGTGGACCGGTCCGTCAACGTTTAGGGCTTCAGTTGGATTAAGGATCTTGGTTAGGATTTAAAGGGATTTTTTTTTCTTTTGTCAAAAGGGTCAAATTTGGCAGAAAAAATGTACTTCATTGCCAATGCCCTTCCATTGTCGTTCTGTTTCTCTCTGGGTCTCGGTTAATCTCCACTTCCTGTTCCTGTCATAACTCACAGGAACTCCCTCTCCCAGTGATTGGCTATAAGTCAAGAAGAACCAGGAAGTGATGATCAATAGGGATCTGGTGAGTGTTGGAATGGCCGTGAGTAATGGCCGTGAGAATAGCAAGTGAGTAATGTCTGGCCTGTTAAAAAGTAAAAGGACTGGACAACCCTTAAAAAAAGTCAGTTTAAAGTGTACCTTTTAGAAACCTTCTCACGTGTCAGAGTGACTTATCAGAAGTTGTGATAAGTAGGGTGCAGATGCTGATACCCCCCACTGATTGTTTGGCTTGATGGAGCTCTGTGTCTTCCAGCTTCTGCTTGTGCCAGGTTCATGGAGTATGGGTGCCATTATAGTCTAATGGAGATGCATAGCGACTAGAGAGGAGCACAACTCAAGTCTGATCGTTCGGCATCTGAATGCCGATGGCTGAATAAGTTGGATGCAGCCCTAGGGAATCCGGGAAAATGTGGATACTGCCTATGGCCTGGACTACCTGGGGCGGCATCCATCCTCAGCCACCAGACTCAAGCATGCTCATGTTGCACTCATCTCTAATAGAGACTGCCAGGGTGTCTGTACTCGGTCTGCTTTCTGATGACAGCCGAGCAGAAGCAAAGGAATACAGCACTCCCAGTGATTTTTGGGAGTCTCATCAGCTGGACCCCAACCATATAAAATGTCTGACATGTCAGAAGTTCTTTAAACTTTTATGTGGGTGGATCCTAGAATCTCGGTGGCTGCCAAACATCTCATGTGTATGGGAGCTGTAAGAATGACTTGGGCATTGATCCTTACTAAACCAGCCTTGTTAACCCACTAGATCTCACTTTTTCTCTTAGGGAATGCGCAAAGTCTTGGAGAGGCAGATCTTCAGGACTGATCATGGAGAGGCAGATCTTCTGTACTGTGATCATAGAGAGGCAGATCTTCAGGACTGTGATCACGGAGAGGCAGATCTTCTGTACTGTGATCATGGAGAGGCAGATCCTCAGGACTGATCACGGAGAGGCAGATCTTCTGTACTGTGATCATGGAGAGGCAGATCCTCAGGACTGATCACGGAGAGGCAGATCTTCTGTACTGTGATCATGGAGAGGCAGATCCTCAGGACTGATCACGGAGAGGCAGATCTTCTGTACTGTGATCATGGAGAGGCAGATCTTCTGTACTGTGATCGAGGAGAGGCAGATCTTCTGTACTGTGATCATGGAGAGGCAGATCCTCAGGACTGATCACGGAGAGGCAGATCTTCTGTACTGTGATCATGGAGAGGCAGATCCTCAGGACTGATCACGGAGAGGCAGATCTTCTGTACTGTGATCATGGAGAGGCAGATCCTCAGGACTGATCACGGAGAGGCAGATCTTCTGTACTGTGATCATGGAGAGGCAGATCCTCAGGACTGATCACGGAGAGGCAGATCTTCTGTACTGTGATCATGGAGAGGCAGATCCTCAGGACTGATCACGGAGAGGCAGATCTTCTGTACTGTGATCATGGAGAGGCAGATCTTCTGTACTGTGATCGAGGAGAGGCAGATCTTCTGTACTGTGATCATGGAGAGGCAGATCCTCAGGACTGTGATCACGGAGAGGCAGGAACTCCCTCATACTACCCACTTCACTGGAAACCAGCTACAGCCCCCCTCTTTCTGTGGTTTGGTGGGTTTGCTTTGTATTTAGCAGCCGCCTCTACAACTTTTTTAAGGTTATTTGCATTTCCATTTGAAGGAGATGTTTTCATCCTCAAAAAGGTCAAAGAAGATATTGGAGAACATTGTGAGCCTTGTGATCAGCTGCACACACAGATCTGCTCTTTCGTGTTTTTTTTTCTCTGATTTGATTGTGAGAAGCTGACATTGGTGGCTCTATGGTACGTTACATAACTTGTGTTATTTGCTAAGCCCCTATGACTTTCTGAATCACCTTTCAGAGAAGATTGACTGCATGCAATGAACAACCTCAAAATAATTTCTTGAGTAAACAGAACAGCCCTGACATTTATAGGAAGACAGCACAGTACATTTTACCCGTGTCTGCTGGTTATTAAATAATCCATCTAGGGCTATATCCAAATGAAAGTTATAAAAAAAACATGTGCTCATCACATCCGATAAATCCATTCCAAAGGACAGACAGCGGAGCCCCTCCTGTAAGGACAATGTCCTTGTCCCCTCCACCCCATGCGTTTCCTTCCTGTACTATTATTGCCAGGACTCCTTCGCCTCTCTTGTGCACACACTTCGTTCTCACACTTACCATCTCACTTAACTCCTCGTGCAGCTCGCTCCTCTCGGCGCACATCTTTTCACACGCACGCACCATCTCTCCCAGCTGCTCTTCATTTTCTTGGCTGTTTTGAAGCTGGAGGAAAATTACAGTTATATTATTGACATGTGAACAATCTAAATCCAACATGTTATTCAATTTCCAGTAGCTCCTGGTATATATGTTGCAGTGAAATGATAGAATCCAGGGATTTGATCAAATCTTGGGAAATGATGAAATGAACGCTGTTCCATCATTTCCCAAATGCCTGACCCCTTTCAGGAAAATGACGGAATGAACAATCGAGGAGTCGCCCGGCTCTATGTTTGGCGGCGGAGGCGGACAGGGGAGCAGAGCGGCACACCTCGCTGCAGGCATATGGCGGCGGGGGGCGGACGGAAACTCCCGACAGGCACGGTGGCAGAGGCGGACAGGGGAGCAGAGCGGCACACCTCCCCGGCAGGCATATGGTGGCAGGGGGAGGACATAGACTCCCGACAGGCACGGTGGCAGAGATGGACGGGGGAGCAGAGCGGCATGTCTCCCGGCAGGCGTATGGCGGCAGGAGACCGGACAGGATTGGCCGGCAGACATATGGCAGGGGCAGTTGGGGGAGCAGAGCGTCACACCTCCCCGGCAGGCATATGGCAGCGGGGCGGATCAGGGAAAAGAGCGGCACACCTCCCGGCAGGCATACGGCGTTGGGGCAGAGGGGGAGCAGAGCGGACGGGCCGGGGGAGCAGGAGGCATGTCACAGGGGCGGACGGGTAGCGGAGAGGCACACCTCCCAGCAGGCATATGGCGGCAGGGGCGGACGGGGAGATTTTTGCAGAAGTTTTTAATTTTACTTATTTATACTAGGACCCACTTGACCATAGGGACAACGTGATTGGTGTAAGTGAATATAGATATAAGACGTGTCCTACCATAACCGCTACAACAAAAAATTTCTTTTGATTCTTGAAATGGTTAATTTCAATTTAAATCAGACTTTTTCGGCTTACAAAGGAATTGCTTACAAAGGAGCTTATATAATGTAACGGTATTCATTGCAAAGTATGAATACCTCCTATCGCTTGTTACCGTACTATACTTTGTTTTTAGGAATCAAAGTGCAGTCACCTAGTGCCACGATTGTGTAACTTGTCACTGCCATATTGTTCTGTTTTCCCTCTCGAGAATCACCCCTAGGAGAGTGTGAAAGAGGTGGGTGTACGCTGCCATTTATGCTGTGTGTCATTATTACTATAAGTAGTTACTCTAGAAAGGAGAGAGGGGGTGGAATTAGATTTTATATACACATGAGTCATCAGGTTAGCGGTGCCAGCAGGGATATATATACATATACATAGCGACGGAGCAGGGTGGGAGTAGTGCCAAGCAATGTTGAAGACTCTTCCCCACTCACCTCATGTTGGGAGATGTCGTTGTGCAGAAGAGATCCTTCTTTTGTATCATAGGGCGAAAAGTTTTGCTCGTCGCCAAATTCGGTGATGATTGGATACTGCAGGTAGGAAGAAAGAAAATGGTAGAAGGTCAACGCAAAGGTCACATGACTGTTATAAAATATACACCATATAAGACTCATCAGATATTCACATCTAGTAATACTAGTCTTGACTTCTTTTGGCAATTCTTTTTTTTTTTTTTTTAAACATTTAAAAAAAAAAAAAAAATAACCTTCAAGTCTTTCAGAATTCGTTTTGGCCATTAGGTTTAGACTTCCTGTTCTATGTAGATCCTTTCCCAGCAGGCTTCTTCTTATTAACTGGTGAGACCAGTATATAGATAACTGAGGTGCATACAATGGCTGTTGCTTACACCCCCCACCCCCACCCCCAGCCCCCATAATAATATATTACAAATAAAACAAAAAAAAAATACCATCAGAAAGTAGAACATTTGTCTATAGTCAATCATAACAAATCTAGGCAATACATTAAAAATTAAGTCTGCAAGCGGCATGTTATAGAGCAGGAGAAGCTGCACAGACTGATATATAGTTTTGAGGGAAAAGTTTCGGGATAACTTGTCATTTATTCATAGAAATCTTTAGTCATTCTGGGTTAAGTAGTCAAGTGGTCGGTCCTACTCATTGAGTGTGCATATAATTAGCTGTCAATCACTAAGTAGGACCACCTACTTGACTACTTATTCCATAATGAGTAAGAATTACATGAATAAGTACAATATCTTCAATATGACAGGTTCCTGTTAAATGTACTCTGGCAAATATTTTTTTCTTTCAAATCAGCTCATTTCAAAAAGTTATACAGATTTGTAATTTACTTCTTTTTAAATCTTCCAGTACTTATCAGCTGATGTATGTCCTGCAGGAAGTGGTGTTTTTTTTTCCAGGGGGCAATGCACCTAGGATTTCACTGCATTGAGCGCTTTCACTAGCAGCAGGCAGTGTTGTTGTTTGGCTGGTCTCCCTGAGATCAGCGATCTGTTTCTCTTGTGGCTTTACTAGGCATTTCTCCCACCTAGCCAGAATCCTGTTCCACACTGATGAGGGGCAACACCCCGAAACAGCTGTATGTGGATGGTTACCTGGCCTTGGTTTTTCCCTTGTCATTACATTGACTTATAGGGCCACTTAATATGGGGGTTTTACAGGAGACCCCCCTTGGCTAGGTCCTTCCCGGAGGGATATCTGGCTAGTCCTGTGTTTCGAGACTCTACAACGAGGCTCCGTGGACTCTTCTTTTGCATATTCCTGTTTCCTAGGGGGCAATGCACCTAGGATTTCTTTGCATTGAGCGCTTTCACTAACAGCCGGCAGTGTTATCATTTGGCTGGTCTCCCTGAGATCAGCAATCTCTCTTTTTTCCAGTCTGACACAGTGCTCTCTGCTGCCACCTCTGTCCATGTCAGGAACTGTCCAGAGCTGTAGCAAATCCCCATAGAAAACCTTTCCTGCTTTGAACTGTTAGTGTCACGGACAGAGGTGACAGCAGAGAGCACTGTGTCAGACTGGAAAGAAAGCACCACTTCCTGCAGGACACACAGCTGCTGATAAGTACTGGATGATTTTTTGAGATTTTTAAATAGAAGTAAATTACACATCTATATAATAATAAGCCATAATGTTTGATAATTATTTAATCCAATTATATTTTGTAGAGAATACCCCCATAACAGGTATGTGATCCCAACGGTATAGGACAGGATGGGGGACTGCCAAGCATCTCTGGCTGACTGGGAGGTATATGGTCTGTACTGCTGCAGATGGGCCGCTTAGGAATCTAGGAAAGCTGGTAGCTCTAATGGCATAGAGATTATTTCTTAGGCTCTGTTCACACAATATTCTAATGGAGCATACAGCAGTAGGTTTCTAAGTGTGAGAAGAAACACAGGAAAAACATACAAACTCCTTACAGAAGTTGCCTTGGAGGGATATGAACCTAGAACATCAGCACAGTAAGACAACAGTACTAAGACTATGGGCTAAATGGTACACTAACCTGACAGATTATTTGACCTCTGCGACTATAATATGACCTGCTAGTCACTAAGTGTGAAACATGACCTTATACACAGTTATTGAATGTCAGGGAGATTATTAGATGTGTTGCATGGTGCATTGTACCGTTTATTATGTGTTCAAGGTGTTAGTTTTTACTACTGCAGGTGTTTTTCTGCACATAAATTTTTAGTCAAATCTATCGTTTACCTTTCTTTAAATACATAGAGGTATATATATATATATAAACAAATAAATATAGAGACAATAACATGAAACTATAGCAAACAGTAAATCTTAAAGGGAACCGCTCCCAGAACGGCTGCACAGACCTCACAGCCGGGTCTCCTATGGTGTCGGGGGTTCCGCTAACGGGACTCCTTGCCTGTCAATCACCCCGCAGAGCGCGCTGACAGGACAGAGAGATGTGACTAGTCACGGCCTAGTTCATGGCTCTCCCCCTGCCTTGTGTGCGGGATTTAAAAGCATTTTACCTGATATGAAGCCTACGGAACCAGGAACCCCCAATACCATAGGAGACCTGACTGTGAGGTCTGTGTGGCCGTTCTGGGAGTCCAATCAGCTGATTGATAACCTTTAAACTACAAAATGACATCTTATAGAATCACTCGTGTTCTCCGAACCTGAGCGTGTGACATTTGACTGACGGTGGCTGAAGAAATTAGATGGAGCTGTACTGCTGACTGGAAAATATAGAAACAGCCTATGGCCTATGGTTGTATCAATGTTTTTAAGAAATCCCAAGGGCTGCATCCAACTTCTGCAGCCACCGGTAATCAAAGCTTGCTCGCTGTTCGCTCATCTCTATTCATAATGATTGGATCCAGCGCCTTCAGCTCTGTGTTCAGCACCATGGACAGCTCTGTGTGTAGACACAGAGCTAAATTATTATTACCGTATTTTCCAGCGTATAAGACAACTTTTTAACCCTGAAAAATCTTGTCAGAAGTCGGTGGTCGTCTTATACGCAGGGTATGGTCACCCCATACGGTGGGGGGGCTACAAAATGGCCCAGATCCCCACCGTATGGGGTGACCATTTTAAAAAAAAACAGTTACCTCACCCGGGTCCGTTCCCGGACTCCGCGCGTCTTCTCCTCCGCTTCCGTTGCCGGTGCAGCCAGTGTGACGTACACTGACTGCGCCGGGGATTCCCGGCGTATAAGGCGAATCTCTGACAATCTGATTAATAGTCAGGGGTCGTCTTATACGCCCAGTGGCCTTATACACCGGAAAATATGGTTGTTTTTATTATTATTATTATTATTATTATTAAAGTAGAAGTCCAGTGGAAATTTTTATTAAAGTATTGTATTGCCCCCCAAAAGTTATACAATTCACTACACAATACACTTATTACAGGAAATGCTTATAAAGTGCTTTTTTCCCTGCACTTACTACTGCATCAAGGCTTCACTTCCTGGATAACATTGTGATGTCACTTCCTGGATAACATGGTGATGTCACAGGGCACTGGAGGGACACTGAGCATCCCTCTGCCATCATCCTATCCAGCAGCCACAGCCCGCACAGCTCTGGGAGTCGGGTCGTGACATCACCATGTTATCCAGGAAGTGACATCACCATTTTATCCAGGAAGTGACATCACCATGTTATCCAGGAAGTGACATCACCATGTTATCCAGGAAGTGACATCACCATGTTATCCAGGAAGTGAAGCATTGATGCAGTAGTAAGTGCAGGGAAAAAAGCACTTTATGTGCATTTCCCGTAATAAGTGTATATTGGTGATTTGTATAACTTTTGGGGGCAATACAATACTTTAATAAAAATTTTCGCCGGACTTCTCCTTTAATTATTATTATTATAATTATTATTATTATTATTTATAAAGCTTTCTTAATTCCAGAGTGCTATACAAGCGATAGGGGTGAATAAACAGGCACATTACAGGATCAAAACATATTACATGAAGGCAAATGGCCGGCTGCTGCATGAGAGAGGACCCTGCCAGCGAGAACTTACAATCTATAATCGCTAAAGGCGCTGAATCCAATTGTTATGACCATGTGAATTTGATAACTTTTGATCCTCATATACACAGACATATTACAAATCTTATTGCGACAATTGATTTCTTAGACAATTGTGGTGTTCTCTGATATGCTTCCTTCCCATTGGAAAAACCTGCCCTTTGTCCAGTATGGCAGCTCTCTAGATGGCAGCCATGTTCCAGGCACAACCTTAAAGATGGCCCCCTCAGCCATTACTTGCTCAGGTAGTCAGATATGTAATTTGGAACCAATACAAAGAGTTTGCATCTGGTTTCATATCCTTTTTTGACTTCCTGATACATGGAGGAAATCCAAAGGGAGGAGAGCAGGAAATGGAGGAATCGCAGATAAGAGCATTAGCCGAATTTCACAGGCAGGTAACAGTAAGATCCCAAATTAAGCTATTAGGTGGTTGTTTCTACTTCTCACTACCCCATAACCATAGTAAACAAAAAAAAGTTTACAAACAAGCTGTATAAAAAAAAACTCCTGCGCTATAACCAACAGGGTCCATATTAGGATATAGCCAGCTTTAAGATTCAAACATTATTTTAATGTGAGTTTGAGAAAATTTGCGACAATTTCCAATGACACCTTATTTTGATACCTGACTCTGACACCTGACCTCTAAATATAACAGCTGAGTCTAAGGGTCCATTTACACAGAAAGATTATCTGACAGATTATCTGCCAAAGATTTGAAGCCAAAGCCAGAAACAGACTATAAACAGAGATCAGGTCATAAAGGAAAGCCTGAGATTTTTCCTCTTTCCAAATCCATTCCTGGCTTTGGCTTCAAATCTTTGGCAGGTAATCTGTCAGATAATCTTTCAGTGTAAATGGACCCTAATTAGAAATGAGCGAACCTGGAGCATGCTTGAGTCGATCAAAATTAGCGGTGGCTGCTTAAGTTGGATAAAGCCCTAAGGCTATGTGGAAAACATGGATATAGTCATTGGCTGTATCCATGTTTTCCAGACAACCTTAGAGCTTTATCCAAGTTCAGCAGCCGCCACTAATCAAATACCGAATGTTCGGGTTCAGATCGACTCGAACCCGAACCTGGTTCGCTCATCTCTAACCCTAATACCTGACTCTTCTGACACTGACAGCTAACCAGTTATTAGTCACTCAAAGATTCTTAATTGATAATGTTGTTTTATCAGGGGTCAGGTATCAGAATCAGAAGTAAGGGTCAGATATCACAGTTAGAAGTCAGGGTCAGGCATCACAGTCAGAAGTCAGAGTCAGGTTCAGAATCAGAAGTAAGGGTCAGACATCACAGTCAGAAGTCAGGTATCAGATTCAGAAGTCAGCGTCAGGTATCAAAATAAAAAATCAGGGTCATCAAAGTCTGAAGTCAGGGTCGGTTATCAGAATCAAAAGTCAAGGTCAGAAATCAAAAGTCAGGGTCAGTTATCAGTTATAACTCAGGATCAGATATCAGAATAAGAGTGAGTAACTGGTTTCAAAACTTATCAAATCTGCAGAAAATCTAGGTAGTAAATGACCTGTGGCGTAGGCCTCAAATCCCCACAATGTAAGCTTTTGTTAGTGAAAAGCTGATGATAAATTGGCATTATTCTGAGTTTTATATCAGCACAGTACATGATGAGGGACTGGCACACTAAATGAGGGGGTGGCACAGTACACTAGAGGGGACAGGGACATAGTACACTGGAGGGGACAGGGGCACAGTACACTAGAGGGGACAGGGGCACAGTACACTAGAGGGGACAGGGGCACAGTACACTAGAGGGGACAGGGGCACAGTACACTAGAGGGGACAGGGGCACAGTACACTAGAGGGGACAGGGGCACAGTACACTAGAGGGGACAGGGGCACAGTACACTAGAGGGGACAGGGGCACAGTACACTAGAGGGGACAGGGGCACAGTACACTAGAGGGGACAGGGGCACAGTACACTAGAGGGGTCAGGGGCACAGTACACTAGAGGGGACAGGGACACAGTACACTAGAGGGGACAGGGGCACAGTACACTAGAGGGGACAGGGACACAGTACACTAGAGGGGACAGGGGCACAGTACACTAGAGGGGACAGGGGCACAGTACACTAGAGGGAACAGGGACACAGTACACTAGAGGGGTCAGGGGCACAGTACACTAGAGGGGACAGGGACACAGTACACTAGAGGGGACAGGGGCACAGTACACTAGAGGGGACAGGGGCACAGTACACTAGAGGGGACAGGGGCACAGTACACTAGAGCGGACAGGGACACAGTACACTAGAGGGGACATGGGCACAGTTCACTAGAGGGGACAGGGGCACAGTACACTAGAGGGGACAGGGGCACAGTACACTAGAGGGGACAGGGGCACAGTACACTAGAGGGGACAGGGGCACAGTACACTAGAGGGGACAGGGACACAGTACACTAGAGGACAGGGACACAGTACACTAGAGGACAGGGACACAGTACACTAGAGGGGACAGGGGCACAGTACACTAGAGGACAGGGACACAGTACACTAGAGGGGACAGGGGCACAGTACACTAGAGGGGACAGGGGCACAGTACACTAGAGGGCAGGGGCACAGTACACTAGAGGACAGGGACACAGTACACTAGAGGGGACAGGGGCACAGTACACTAGAGGGGACAGGGCACAGTACACTAGAGGGGACAGGGGCACAGTACACTAGAGGGGACAGGGGCACAGTACACTAGAGGGGACAGGGGCACAGTACACTAGAGGGAACAGGGACACAGTACACTAGAGGGGTCAGGGGCACAGTACACTAGAGGGGACAGGGACACAGTACACTAGAGGGGACAGGGACACAGTACACTAGAGGGGACAGGGGCACAGTACACTAGAGGGGACAGGGGCACAGTACACTAGAGGGGACAGGGGCACAGTACACTAGAGGGGACAGGGGCACAGTACACTAGAGGAGACAGGGGCACAGTACACTAGAGGGGACAGGGACACAGTACACTAGAGGGGACAGGGGCACAGTACACTAGAGGGGACAGGGGCACAGTACACTAGAGGGGACAGGGGCACAGTACACTAGAGGGGACAGGGACACAGTACACTAGAGGGGACAGGGGCACAGTACACTAGAGGGGACAGGGGCACAGTACACTAGAGGACAGGGACACAGTACACTAGAGGGGACAGGGGCACAGTACACTAGAGGGGACAGGGGCACAGTACACTAGAGGGCAGGGGCACAGTACACTAGAGGACAGGGACACAGTACACTAGAGGGGACAGGGGCACAGTACACTAGAGGGGACAGGGGCACAGTACACTAGAGGGGACAGGGGCACAGTACACTAGAGGGGACAGGGGCACAGTACACTAGAGGGGACAGGGGCACAGTACACTAGAGGGGACAGGGGCACAGTACACTAGAGGGCAGTGGCACAGTAAACCAGAGGGCAGTGGCATAATGCATTTGGGCATGGCGGTACGTCAATAGGGGACAGTGGTATAGATCATTTGTGCATTAGGGCACAGTGGCACCATTCAGTAGTTGGGGCAGTGTCAGTTTCTTCAGTATGCTATTCTACAGATATTACCTGCCCAGTCACTGGCAGTGGGTGAAGCTAGTCACTGGGCAGGTAATATCTGAAGGGATTTATTTTATTTTTAGATAATTCAATACCTTTAAGAGCTCATGGTGGAATAACTGCTCAGATCAGGGAATCTCACAATTTTTCAGGACGAGTGAATGCAGCCTAAGGATCAAGACAATTGGGCAGCAAACTTTACAAGGATAAAATGTGAGAAGAGCACATCACCTGAAAGTCACTGAATATAACTGGGGCCCATTTAGCATCAGGGCCCACAAACCTTTAGCTATGCCCCTTCCAGCACCCCACTGATCAGTTGCTCTGCAGCCATACTTACACTTAGAATAGAGCCGCAACTCGGGTACTGGCTATTAGACTATGAATTGTTTGTTTCCTAGAAAACCCCTTTAATTTACGTAATTGCCCTTTATGGATCAAACTGCATGTCAATGGGCCTGTGGGGGCACCACTGGTATACACAGATCCTGCAGAGTGTCATGGGTTCTGCTCAACAGAAAGAGCAGGGTCATGTAATTGTATTAAGAAACCCTGAGCAAAAAGTCCTGGCGACCTGACCAGGGGAGTGTGTGGCTGTATAGCCGTCCTTGTATCATTATACCATATCTGTGGCCTCTCTTTAGTAAGCAAAGAGACTGCGGCAGGGCTAAGTATTCCTATGTGATGGGGCCAAACAACTTAAAGCCCATGTGCTTTGTACATGGATAAATAATTGCTCCCTGAGCTATTAAATGCCCTACATTACATATAGTTCCTTTCTCCGTCTACGACCTGCTCTACAGCATCACTTTTTATTCTACATCGCAGCTCAAATTGGAAAACTCGGGGGTCAACGCTGATTCTGTCTGGACTGATAAAACATCGCCTCGGCTGGGTTAACAACAAAAAACTCTATGAGATTAAAGGGGTTGAAATACTAATAGCCGTCCTTGGGATCAGCAGGGCTCAGACTCCCAGGAACCCTCGCCGCTGAGCTCATTTGAGCACTACAGCCTCTTCAATGTTCTGGCAGTCAATTTTTAAAGGGGTAATCCAGATTGTATCCAAAATGCTCAGGAAAGGGGGCAACCAGCTGATTGGTGGAGATCTGACTGCAGGAGGAAAAACTCTACCCCCCCCCCCCCCCCCCCCCATTCATGGCATATACAGGTCCGGGGCCTGCACCTCCTGTATATCAGGATGGAAATGGTGATAACCCATCTCAGTCAGTGACCAGCTGGGCAGGCAGGGAGTCCAAATTAGAGATCAGCAGGAGATGTTCTAGGACTAGGTGTATTTTTCTTTTAACCCATTCAGTCTTATTTTCTGTTATCCTGCTAGACAACAGCCCTTCAATTCTGCAGGGAATGAACATCAGCAAGAATCTTCCTAATGATTCCCATATTCCCATATCAGCTTCCAGAACACAAGGAAGAGCTGCAGTCGTACCTGAATTTTCAGTGTTTTTTAATGGAGTTTGCCTCTAACCTAATACAAACCTCCTCATATGTTCAGTATGAGTCCATTATAGAGTGTTTATTATAATCCAGACTGATACAGTCACCGTTATAGTGTTCTGAAGTGGTTGTGCATGAATATCGGGACTAGTGAAGCATCTTTATAACTAGGATGCTATAACGAAGCTAAGATTGTAATAGGGACTATAATGGTTGTCATCAAGCTTCAGCCATCAACTGCCTGTTAGCAGGGTCACTTAAAGGGAATCTGTCACTAGGTTTATGCTGCTTTAAATGAGGGCAGCATAAACTAGTGACAGAAATGCTGAGCAGATCAGAGTATTACCTACATCATTCTGTTCAGCCGTTCTCCTAATATGCAGGAGAATAGGATTCTCACCCCCCCCCAGCTGCTGATTGACAGCTGCCTGCCTATACCCAGCATGGATAGATAACTGCCAATCAGCAGCTGGTGGGTGGAGTTTCCGGTTCTCATGAGTATCCAGGACTACTGGGCCCATGCACATAATGGAGAGGGCTGGTGACTATAGATCAGCTCCCACTGAGGGGAAAGAGAATTGAGCTGCAGTAACCCAGCTTGGCCACTACACAATGTATGGCGCTGTCTGCTTCCTTCTCACTGTGTATACTGCTTCCACAGCTTTGATTAATGGGATTCCAGGTGTTGATCTGTTTTGAAGTTTTTAATAAATTTTGCCCAAAATACAATGGAGTAACCTTGCAGTAAGTGATCAGATTCTTTGCAGCACAACAATAAGAGTAAAGAAGCATTACATGGTGCCCCTTCACATCAGTGGGTTGTCTGTGTAATGCAAAGTAGTACAGGCCCTTGAGAGCAAGAGACACTCTTTATAACAACTAAACTTTTACCAGAAAAATATAATATAGGGGTTATGGAAATGATTCTTTAGACTGGAGAACAATTTAACTTCTTTTTAAAAAATATCCAGTCTTACAGTACTTATCAGCTGCTGTATGTCCTGCAGGAAGTGGTGTATTCTTTCCAGTCTGACACAGTTCTTTCTGCTGCCACCTCTGTCCGTGACAGGAACTATCCAGAGCAGTAGCAAATCCCCATAGAAAACCTCTCCTGCTCTTCAAGCTGGAATGAATACACCACTTCCTGCAGGACATACAGAAGCTGATAAGTACTGGAAGACTTGAGATATTTTTTTTAATAGAAGTAGATTACAAATATCTGGCACCAGTTATTGCTAGAGTACCCCTTTAACTTTTAAAAACTGTGAATTAGCATTTTCCTCTACATCAACACAGTTGGGTTATATGTTGGATTTTTTTTCAACCTTATCAACTTGACAGATGACCACAATAGCAATGTTTTGATTTCTGAGGCTAATGCTCCTTACAGTCTCATCCTATTGCTGCTCTCACTTTTCCAGCCTCTTAAAAGATTCTGATCATTGTTTTTGCGCAGGGATGGGGAACCTTCAGCTCTCCAACTGTTTCAAAACTACAATTCCCATCATGCCTGGACAGCATTGGCTGGTGGGAATTGTAGTTTTTCAACAGCTGGAGGCATGAAGGTTCCCATCCCAGAGAACAGATATATATTGAACATTGATACATCGCATGATTCCTTAGCCTGTCTTTGTAACCTAGCCAATATCACATATACATCTATTCCTGATACATTATAGGCCCCATATCCTTCATACAGTTAGTAGTCACATACTGCATTGCAGCCATGAGTGCCTTTAGCTTGACCTCTCACCCCATCATCTTTACCATTGATTTTGGATATTTATACCTCCCTCATCCTGACACTTTCCATTATCAATAATAACTATCAATAATGATCTATATAGTAACGTCCTAGATATTATTACACGCCTTATGTTCCCTCTGTGACCTCTCTTGCCCGTTTCCATGCACTTGCAATAGCCTTGTCTTATCATTTCTGTGTGTTACCAATATATTATATGATCCCTAATCTAATCATTTTCTTATGTGATCATATATATATATATATATGTATATATGTAATATATGACTTTAATGTGTTACATTACCAACCGTCCTCACAGTGTACATCACTGATATGCCTCCCTTGCTAGATAGCAGATGTGGTGATGGCTAATGTAATATGTGCAATATAGGAAATATAAGAGAAGACCTAATATAATAAATAGATATTATGAATGAGATTTTGTACTTCCTATACATTCTAATAGCCACCCCGTAACTCTACAGCTATTGCAAAACTACAACTTCCATCATGAACTGAAAGCTTTCGGCTGTCAGTGCATGATGGGAGTTGTAGTTTTGCACCATCTGGCAAATCATATGTTGGTAAACATAGCAAACAAACCTGTCAATGTCTGATATATTACATGATGCCTGATAACACAATATAATACATAATATAATAAGTGATGCATGTACAATGCAGATGTAGCACCCTCATTATGTATCAGTGATATAACAGTGCAGTCACCTAATAATACACATTGCTAATCATAACATATCAATAGTAAGAGATAATATAGATCACAGTGCGCTTCATAGTATTTTCTGACCCCAAGCGGATGGGGATAATGTGATAAATCAGTTAATTTGTGTAATATCACTGATCACCACTTATATGAGTATTGTGTATATACTGCTGCTGGTGATGTTGTGCCTCAATGTGGAACTTTTTTTTTGTTAATATCGCTATGTAATAGATTAATTCTATTCTATTATTATGTTAAAGGGGTTATCCAGCACTACAAAAACATGGCCACTTTCCCCCTCTCTTGTCTCCAGATTGGGTGGGTTTTGAAACTCAATTCCATTGAAGTAAATGGAGCTTAACTGCAAACCGCACCTGAACTGGAGAAAACAGTAGGGGGAAAAGTGGCCATGTTTTTGTAGCGCTGGATAACCTCTTTAAAGGAGAAGTCCGGCGATTTATAAAATCTGGAAGCCAGCAGGGGAGAAATTGATTACAAGTTCTAACCTACCCCCGCTGGGAGTAATTCCTCCCCCCCCATCCGAGTTGTGACGTCATCACAGCCAGTCAGTGACTAAAGTCAGGGCAGTATTAAAAGCTGCTGCTGCCCTAGGCACTAAACCTGAAGACGCCCCATCTTCACTCCTGACCAATACCACCATACTGTGACTGGATAACACTGCCACACCAGACCAGAACAACACCACCATACCGTGACTGGATAACACTGCCACACCAGACCAGAACAACACCACCATACTGTGACTGGATAATACTGCCACACCAGACCAGAACAACACCACCATACTGTGACTGGATAACACTGCCACACCAGACCTGACCAATACTTCCATACCCCCCACCCCCCTCGAAAACACACCAGATTTACTGGCAAGTCTGAACAGGAGGTGGGAGACAAAAATAAAATAAAAACAAAAAAAAAGTTGTTCCCTTCCCCCTGCTCCCTGGTACTGCCCCCCTCCAAGGTGCTGCCCTAGGCACTGGACCACGGGTGCCTAGTGGTAAATACGGCCCAGACTGAAGTAGCGTCCGGCCCTAGTCACTGACTGGCTGAGCAGCCAGTCCATCCGCCGGGTTGTGATGTGTCAGCAATAGAGATCCCAGAGCCTGGCAGGGGTCCAGAGGCTGGTCCCGGCACTCACTGCGGGCACGTGGAGAGGTAAGTTAGTACCTCAAATTTGCTCCGCCCCTTCCAGATTCGAAATTGTAAATCGCGGGACTTCTCCTTTAAGTTGTATGTTATCACCCAGATGATATAGCTGGGATAGATACAAGAGTAGGAATCCTGTTATAACTTAGTGATGTCCAGTTATAGGCTGGGTTCACACTACGTATGACACCGGCCGTCCTGTGACCCGGCCGTGTCACAGAACCCGACTGATCCCGGTCACGGACATTAATCACGGACATTATTGCAAATTGCAACAACGGCCATGATTAATTCACAAAATACGTTGTGTGAACATAGCCATAAGATGAGGAGTAATATATCGCAGTAGGAAAATAAACCAGAGTTGTATCGCATCACTCACCATCTTATAAATATCTTACACATATTGTAGTAATAATCCCTTGTCATGTATGTGATATTATATACTGTATAATAGACTGATGAGTCGTGTAAGATATCAGTAATATATATAGGACTTAGAAGAGGAAAGTTCTTATTATTAATGTGTTATATTGCATTGCCGCTCATCTTATAAGTGTTATGATTTGTTATATAATCCTTCATGATATGATTGTATAGATGAGGAGACATATATATATATATATATATATATATATAATGAGTAATAAAATACACAAGTGCTATATCGCATCACTCCTCATCGGATAAGTAATATATATTCATATATGATGGGATTCTATACATACAGAAAATAGTCATGTAAGATATCATGTACGTACACAAGACACTTATAAGATAAGGAGTAATATACATTGGTGATATACCCACGTATTATATTGAATTATTTTTTATCTCATAAATATCATGTTATAATGATGTTATATCATTTCTTATCAAGTTTTATATGTGATTTAATGCATATAAGCGATAGGAAGTCACAAGGTATCAGCGATGTATACAAGTTATAAGATGTAATAACGTACAGTAGTGATATACACAAGTGCTATTATATCACATTACGCCTCATCTTATACATATCTCTAATGTTATAATGATGATATGTCATTTTTGATCATGTACATATAAATCATAAGGAATATTGTAAGATATCACTGATGTATTCAAGACGCTTGAGGAGATGAGGAGTAATAATAACATAATAAAGATAAACAAGTGCTATATCCCTCATCTTATAACTATCTTGCACATATTGTTATAATATGTTGTATAACTTCTCATCACGTATCTTCATATGTGAAGTGATTCCATATATATAGCGAGATATCAGTGACGTATACATGACGTATATATAGGATGAGGAGTAATAACATATATTAGTGGTATACACAAGTGTTATATTATATGACCCCTCATGTTATAACTATTGCTATGATATTTTATATTACTTCTAATCACGTATGATATGCAACATGATTCTATACATATAGCCCATAAGATGATGTCATGGAAGCCATCAGTGATGTATACACAATTAATAAAATACACTAGTGATCTATTGCATTACTGCCCATCTTATAAATATTGTACCCATAATACTATGCTATATCATTTCTCATATGTGATTGTATACCTAGAAATGATAAAAGTGATGTATACTGACCTATATTAGCGATATACACAAGTGTTATATCAATCTTATAAATATCTTCGGCATGGTATAATGTTGTATTATTTCTCCTTATGTATCCTACGTGATGTGACGGTATACATATAACTAATATCAGTGATGTATACTGACATATTGATACTGATATCAATATGATATTGATACTGATATTAGTGATATACACATTCTATCAATCTTATAAATATCTTCGGCATGGTATAATGTTGTATTATTTCTCCTTATGTATCCTACGTGATATGACGGCATACATATAACTAATATCAGTGATGTATACTGACATATTAGGCATATACACGTTCTATCAATCTCATAAATATCTTCGGCATGGTATAATTTCTTCTTACATATCATACGTAATGTGACGGTATACGTATAACATGAGGAGACATGTAAGATATCAGTCGTGCACAAAAAAAAAAAAAGTTCTATTACAGGACTCCTCATGTTATAAGTATCTAGGTTATGTATATGATAGAGCCTTTCAGTCATATTACATAGCATCGCCATGAGTCTTATAACATGATCCTTCAGCATCTATCTGTCATGTATGTCCTATACTACCCCCGTATACCTCCATGACCTCCTGTGAGCTCTGAGCTTTTCCTATCCTGATGGACCCTGCGCCTCTTGACCCCCTAGATGCCAGCAGCAGCAGGTGGATAGCAGTCAGTGCCCACCTTGATCTCATAGACTTTGAGTTTCCTGCGCAGTGTGGCATTCTCTCTCTCCAGGGCACTGAGTCGCTCCTTGATGTCCCCATAGGCAGTTATTAAAGCAAAGTGGGAGGCAGAGCACATGTCCTCAGACTGGTCAGTGTTGGGACTGTCCACCCAGTCGTCCTCTTCCTCGTCCTCTTGCGCCAATGTCTCCTGGGCAATGATGCTGATGTCATCACCAAACACCGAGTCCATGTCCAGGTGCAGTGGGAGAAGCCAAGCGGCGTTGAGCCCTCTGCACTCGGCGCCCTGTGAGGACGGCAGCGTTACTCTGGACGGGTCCCACAAACAAGGGGCGTCCACTGTTGCAGGAAGTTATGGACGCCGCCGTCCAGGGTCAGATAAGGAGTAGTCACAGCAAGTTGTGCGCGGGCATTGGACAGCGCACTCTATCCCTAGGAAGCTCGGCAGGATAGCCAAGGGGTCAACTCCTCGATGGTGCCTTGATGCACATGTAAAAGCAGGGGGCCCGATGGAGTCTGGAAAAGAGACATGGAAGGATGTAGAGCCAATGATGTGCTAGAAACTGCATATCCTACATTGTCCACTGGCAGCAATGCCCAGGAAGGTGCCCTGTCTCGCCGTGCTGGTCTATCTGGCTTGTTATGATAAGGTCTGTCTGGTATTGTCCTGCTGTATCACCATGCTCCCTCCTCCTCTTCCCAAAGACCTCCTCTTTTCCCCTCCATTCAGTCTGCATACCCCGTGACACAATGACATCAGTTCCTCTGAATCACCGGCTCAGGGATCCTGGAAGACACAGTGATCTCCCTGCATCCCTGCTACATATAATGCTGCGTATAATGCTGAACATGCAGCAGCTGTATACTGCAGTGTACAGATGTATACTTATCCAGCTTCACTTAGGTCATAGGGTATAAAGCGTATACCCAGGAATATATGTACTGGATATCTACTCATCACACTTTCCTGCCTAATCTATCCAATGTATCCATCTACTCAATATATACAAGTTATCTATGTGTCTCTCTATATTAGGGGTAGGGAATCTTGGCCCTTCAGCTGTTGCAAAACTACAACTCCCATCATGCCTGGACAGCCAAAGCTTTAGCTTTGGCTGTCCAGGCATGATGGGAGTTGTAGTTTTGGAACAGTTGGAGAGCCAAGGTCCTCCACCCCTATTTATATATATATATATATATATATATATATATCCCCCTTCTCTATCTACCCCTTCTTTATAAACTAAAGAGCATGTTGTATACAAGTATATGTACAACAGATTGCACCCATATATTCTGTACATGCAGTCATGGAATGGGGCGACAATAACACACAAACCCTGGGCCAATAAAAGGCTATGGTAATAAGTGAAATGACTATGTATTTTCCTTTGCAATTCACATGGCGGCTGTCTAGCTAATAGTTATGCTGATTTCCCTCCAGACGTGATGGGAAATATAGTTCTGCAACAGCTGGAAGGCTGAAGGTTCCCCATACCTAAAGAGATACTCCAGAATTCTTCCAGTATTTATCAGCTGCTGTATGTCCTTCAGGAAGTGGCGTATTCTTTCCAGTCTGACACAGTGCTCTCTGCTGCCACCTCTGTCCGAGTCAGGAACTGTCCAGAGCAGGAGAGGTTTTCTATGGGGATTTGCTGCTGTTTTGGACAGTTCCTCACATGGACAGAGGTGGCAGCAGAGAGCACTGTGTCAGACTGGGAATAAACCACTTCCTGCAAGTCATATAGCAGCTGATAAGTACTGGAAGACACGAGATTTCTTATTTCAAATAAGTAAATTACAAATCTATGCAACTTTCTGATACCAGTTAACCTCCCTATAACTGCTGTGAAGTGATTAGTATGGGAAGACTTGAGTATCACTTTAAATCAGGTATGGGGAGGTAACTGGTATCAGAAAGTTACATAGATTTGTAATTTACTTCTATAAAAAAAAAAAATCTCAAGTCTTCCAGTACTTATCAGCTGCTGTATGTCCTGCAGGAAGTAGTGTTTTCTTTCCAGTCTGACACAGTGCTGTCTGCTGCCACCTCTGTCCGTGTCAGCAACTGTCCAGGGGATTTGCTACTGCTCTAGGGCACCTTTTCAACTCAATAATCTCCAAATTGTGTGCACAACTACAATCCCCAGCACACCCTGGCATATGAAGTGAACCTAACATTTAAAAGGGGTACTACGGCGAAAATATTTTTCTATTAAAACTGGTTTCAGAAAGTTATATAGATTTGTACTTTACTTCTATTTAATATCTAGAATCTCAAATCTTCTAGTACTTATCAGCTGCTGTATGTCCTGCAGGAAGTGGTGTATTCTTTCCAGTCTGACACAGTGCTCTCTGCTGCCACTTCATGTCAGGACACTTCATGTCAGGAACTGTCCAGAGCAGTAGCAAATCCCTATAAACCTCTCCTGCTCTGGACACTTCCTGACATGGACACAGCAGAGAGCACCGTGTCTAAAAAGAATACGCCACTTCCTGCAGGCATACAGCAGCTGATAAGTACTGGAAGACTTGAGATTTTTAAATAGCAGTAAAATACATATCTATATAAAACTTTCTGGAAGAAAAAAAAGTTTTGCCAGAGTGCCCCTTTAACTTAACCATCTACAACCTGTGACTCTCTGGCTGTTGCAAAACTACAACTCCCAGAATGCCCTGATATATTGGAGATGGGACGAAAACGCGGAGGCCAGGCATAGTCTGACGTTGCTCTGTTCTGATTAGAAACCAATACTCCATGCTGCAAGGCTACAGACCTAACAACCCAGCCGCCGTGCTGCCCATAAATCATTCTTGCTGTCATAATATTGTTTAAAATCAATAGGAGCATAACAACAGCCCTAGTATCCGGCTGCCTGCGGAATACTAATACAGCACGGGAGAAAGTGTGATTTATGGACTGAGCGCTTCCAACGCCGGGCTGAATCAGAGGCAATAATACCCGCTGCATTTGCTTACTACTATGTGTCCTTCCTTTTTGCCTGATTTTAGCGAGGAGGTATGTGGAGGGTGATGGCTAGCATTGAGGAAACTGATGCTGCATTTACACGGAGCGATAATTCGCCCGATCGTACGATTAACAATATCAAAAGAACCATGTTTTTTTTTTAGAACGATCAGCATTTAGACGGAACGATATATTGTACGGAAAAATCGTTTTGCGATCGCTTAAGCCTATCTCGCACATAAGTAAAATCGGTGTACGACTGTTTACACGGAACGATCGGCGAATTTTTTGCGAACGACGAACGTCGATTTAAGAACATGTTCAAAGATCAAAATGAACGATTTCTCGCTCGTCGTTTGATCGTTCGCTGCGTTTACACGTACGATTAGCGTTCGAATTCGATCGTTATCGTGCAAATTCGAACGATAATCGTCCCGTGTAAACGCAGCATTATAGTCATAGATTACATAGAAGAAGCTTGAGGGTTCAATGTTTCGCCATTGTAGCCATACATGTTTTTAGTTCAGAGACCATAGACGTTCAATGAGACCAAGTGCTGGCCGCTGTTGGAAACCGTCTAGCTAATAGTTATGCTGATTTGTGTCCAGACATAATGGGAATTATAGTTCTGCAACAGGTGGAAGGAAGGCTGAAGATTCCCCATACCTGCCCCTTAAGGTCAATGCCAATTTTCATTTTTGAGCTTTTGCTTTTTCCACTTTATGTTTAAAAGGCCATAGCACTTGCATTTTTTCACCTAGAAACCCAAATGAGCCCTTATTTTTTGCGCCACTAATTGTACTTTGCAATGACAGGCTGAATTTTTGCATAAAGTACACTGCGAAACCAGGAAAAAATTTAATGTGTGGTGAAATTGAAAAAACCCACGCATTTCTTTTATTTGGGGGGGTATTTGTTTTTACGCCATTCGCCCTGGGGTAAAACTGATAGGTTATGCATGTTCCTCAAGTCGTTACGATTAAAACGATATGTAACATGTATAACTTATATTGTATCTGATGGCCTGTAAAAAATTCAAACCATTGCTAACAAATATATGTTCCTTAAATCGCTCCATTCCCAGGCTAAGAGCGCTTTTATCCTTTGGTCTATGGGGTTGTGTGAGGAGTCATTTTTTGCGCCATGATGAGTTCTTTCTATCGGTATCTCGATTGCGCATATACGACTTTTTGATCGCTTTTTATTACATTTTTTCTGGATTTGATGCGACCAAAAATGCGCAATTTTGCACTTTGGAACTTTTTTGCGCTTACGCCGTTTACCGTGCGAGATCAGGAATGTGATTAATAAATAGTTCGGACGATTACGCACGCGGCGATAGCAAACATGTTTATTTATTTGTTTATATTTATAAAATGGGAAAAGGGGGTGATTTGGACTTTTATTAGGGGAGGAGATTTTTATTAATAAAAAAACATTTTTACTTTCAGTTTTACATTAACTAGAAGCCCCCCTGGGGGACTTGTATATACACAGCAAAGATCCATCAGATCGGTGATAGATTGCTGTGGCCTGCTGCAATGTATTGCCGAGCCGGGATCAGCGTCATTGCGACGCTGAGGCCCGGCACGGGCAGAAAAACGGATCTCCCCCCCCCCCCCCGATCGCATCGCGGGGGGGGAGATCCGTCCCACTAGACACCAGGGATGTTGTGTATAAAGCCCTTCAATGCATTGCCCGGCTGCAGATTGCAGCTGGGAGTGGTGCCGTTTAGAGCAGGGTCCCTCTCTGAACACCCCCTGCGGCTCCATGACGTACCAGGTAGGTCATGGGTTGCTAAGGGGTTAAGGACCGGGCCAATTGTCACTTTTGGGTTTTCGTTTTTTCCTCCTCGCCTTCTAAGACCCATAACTCTCTTATATTTCCATCTACAGGGCTTGTTTTTCAGGAGCAGGTGTACTTTGTAATGGTATCTTTCAATCTGCCATAAAATGAATGACGGAACCCCCAAAATATCATTGGGGGGGGGGGGGGGGGTTACGTAATGCACTTTAAGGTAAAACTGACATTTTTCCGATATTCTATAGGTCGGTCTGAACATAGCGATATGCAGGTTTACTAGGTTTTCTAACGTTTTACTATTTTTATTAGCAGTAGAACGTTTTTTTTGCAAATAGGTATATTTAAAATGCTCCTATTGTGACTCCTATAGCGCATTTAGTTTTTCACCTTCGTGGTCGTATGGGGTGTCATTTTTTTGCGCCATGATCTCTAGTTTTTATTATAAACATTTTTCGTTTTTCTAGATCAAACGTATTGATCGCTTTTTATTATATTTTTATACATAAAATGTAATTTAAAAAATCTCTGCGTTTTTTTTACCGTTTTTTGTTCACACCGCTCACCGTGCGGGAATAATATTGTTTGATTTTCATAGATCGGACGATTACGTGCGCTACGGTATATCTTAATGAACTTCATTATTTTTATGTGTTTTATGTATTAAATGGGAAGGGGGTGGGGTGATTTTCACTTTTATTGGGGGAGGGGCTCTGGGACATTTTTAAAACTTTTATTGATTTTTTTTTCTTTTACACTTTTTAAGTCCCCATAGGGGACTTATACATTATTACATTAGATTACATACACTGATCACTGCCATAGCATAGCAGGGATCAGCGTAATCTGTGGCCTGTGGCAGACTGTATCAGAAGATTAAAGACCTGACTGCACTGAGAAAGGTAAGAGACCTCCGGCAGTCAGGCCATGACAGGAGATGCTCCTGTCACTTACACTTGAACGCTGCCATGGTTGCCTGCCATTGAGGGTAAGGGCCTGGCTGCAGATAGCGGCCTGTCCTCACTGGTTATGGAGCGAGCTCAGCTCCTGACCCCACTCCATAGCCCGGGACCCCGGCAGACCGTACATTTATGCCCTCCTGCGTTAAGGCCCAGGTAGCGGGGGTGTAAATGTACGCCCACAGTCCTTAATGGGGTTAAATAGGTTATCCAGCAAAAATCTTTTTCTTTCAAATGAACTGATTTCAGAAAGTTATATAGATTTTTTATTTACTTCTATTAAAAAATCTTAAGTTTTCCCATACTTATCAGCTGCTGTATGTCCTGATGTATTCTTTGCAGCCTGACACAGTGCTCTCTGCTGCCACCTCTGTCTGAGACAGGAACTGCTCATAGCAGGAGAGTTTTTTTATGGCATAGAGGACAGAGGTGGCAGCAGAGAGCACTGTGTCAGACTGGAAATAAAACCTGTAGGACATGCAGCAGCTGATAAGTAATGGAAGACTTGAGTTTTTTTAATAGATATAAATTACAAATCTGCATAACTTTGATACCAGTTGATTATAATTTTTTTTTCCCTCCTGGGTACCCCTTAACCTGTGTGTAAAACTACAAATCCCAGCAGCACATCTGCTGCTGTGTGCAGAGTGGGGAGATGGCTACTTGTTCCTGCACACCCAGTTGTAGAGGCGTCATAAGTTTTAAACTTAAATATAACTTGAATATAACTAAAATATGCTTAGAGGAACTGCACAGAAAAAAAACATGGCTGCTTTCTTCCAGAGACAGCGCCATACCTTGTCTGAAGGTTGAGGCTGGTATTGCACACCCTCATTCATTCTGATGGGACAGAACTGCAGTACCAGACACAATCCATGGCCAATGTGATGCTCCTCCTAGTAGACAGGACAGCGCTCTTTCCTACCACACATCCTCACACATGTAGTCTGCCGTGCTGTTGCCAAGTATAGGTATCCGCCAGAAAGCTAGAAGATTGGGCCTCCTTGTCACATCCCAATTGGACATTTGCTATTTATAACTGAGCCTATATGTTTAAAGCACATGGGAAACACAAACCAGGCAGATGTATACAAACTAACTAGGTCACAAAGTCCATTTCTGCTCTAATTAGTTTGAGGATCTGACTAGCATTAACCCACTGACTACACCCACAAAGGATTTAAAGGGGCTGCACAGGAAAAACATGGCAGCCGTATTCTAAGCGCGACTCTTTTCTATGTGTTCTTATGTCAAAGGCCACAAACTATGCCAGCAAAATGTTCAAGGGGAGAGAGAAGATGTCTTACCTGTTCTTCTCTCCAGGCAGGGGCGTAGCTAAAGGCTGATGGGCCCTGGTGCAAAATGTTAGCTTGGGGCCCCCCCATCTCACCCGATCAGGCAAGTCATATCTAACGTTATATCCAATGATTCTAATGTGCCACCATGTTCTAATGCCCTGTCACTGCCTCCACCTCATGTACTGCACTACTGCCCCCTATAATTAATGGACTGTACTGTGTCATTGTCTAATCATTGTATTCCAATCTTTGACTCTCCAGCTGAAAAACTACAACTCTCATCATAAACTGCCAGTTGGAAACGATGGGGGTTGTAGTGCTGCAACCTGAAGAGCCACATGCTGCAAAACTACAACTCCCATAATAAACTGTCAGCAGGGCACAATGAAGTTTGAACTTCTTCAACCTGGAGAAATCACCTGATATCACCTGCAGTCCTATGTAACACCACATAACACAGTGGTATCTCTGAGTACAGATAATGTAGTAGATTTCACCTGCAGTCCTATGTAACAGCACAGATAACACAGTGATATCTCTGAGTACAGATAATGTAGTAGATGTCACATGCGGGGCCGCAGCTTCTCGGGATGCTCAAAAACAAGTGGCAAGGGGGACCGTGCGGGCCCCCCTAGCGTAGGGGCCCGGTGGCCATGGCGACCGCTGTGACCCCTATAGCTACGTCACTGTCTCCAGGGATCACTTTCTCTCTGATCCCTCTAAATCTTATGGAACAGGGGGTAGATAGAGGGAGATGGTTGCACATTGCAAGCACATTCAATAGCTTCCCAATGTTAGGGTATGTTCACACTGTAGAATCTGCGCAGAGACTTCAAGTGGGTTTCCGCCAGGCGGCCTCTGCTTGAAGTCCCACCCCTTACGTAGACTCAACGATATTTGAGTCCACCCAAAGAGTTAACTACTCAATTGTTTGGACGGGCAGTGGTATCTGGTGGCAGATACCACCGAGTCTATGGAATGGGCGGAACTATAAGCGGAGGCCGCCCGGCAGAATTAGCTTGAAGCCTCTGTGTGGATTCCGCAGTATGAACGTACCCTAAAATAGTGAAATCTGGCAATAATGAACATCACATGCAGGTGTAGGTTCCCCCCTACCCTCAGAGCAGAATGCAAGCAGAATTTAAGCCCCATTGACTTCGATAGGATTCCTCTAGCAGAATCCGCCCAAAGAATTGACATGTCAATTCTTTGGGCAGAAAGCGGATCAGCGGCAGAAAATTCTGCTCAGAAATTCTGCAGTGTGAACAACAGAACAGAAATCCCGTTGAACTCAATGGGACATTGTTTTGTTTATATTTTATGGAAGGAATTTCAAATAAGAGGGGATTATTCCTTTTCAATTGCTCAGTGTGAATCCACACCTAGGGCTCATGCACGCATATCCGCCGGCTCCATAGACACCTTTCTATGGCTGGGCCGATTCCACGTTCCTCCGAAAGAATAGCGATGTCTATTCTTTCGGCGGACAGCTTAATTGGCCCGGCCATAGAAAGGCGTCTATGGAGCCGTCAGATATGTGCGTCGCCGTGAACGGGTACGAGCCACGGAATCTGCCGGAACTTATCTGCACAGATTCCGTAGTGTGAACCTTCCCAAAGAAACGACATGTCACATCCTCTCCTGTGAAATTCTTTCATCCTGCTTCTGAGATGAACGGGCTCAGCCAATCACGGGTTGGAGCAGTGTCTCATCTCAGCTGGTGATTGGCTAAGCAGGCAGATCCTGCACGGAACCGCTGATCTCAGAAGCAGGGAGAAAGATCAAGGCACTGGATTGTGAGGAATGGCAGCTGCAGTGGACTATGATTTTATTTTCTATTTTTTTCCCAACCTCAGCACCATTTTTTTCCGCCCCATCCAAACCCTTGAAATACCCCTTTAAATGTGTAAGCCTCCCATGGAATAGCAACTGGAATGTAGGCAGTGTTCAAAAGCTGCCTAGTATTTCTAGTACCACTGATCTCTCTAGTTTTACAGGGCCAAATATAAAACTTAAAGCGTAACCGTCATTTCAGGGTAATTTTTCTGAAAACATTAAATATCAACAGTACAAGCGATTTTAAGAAACTCTGTAATAGATTTTATGTACTAAAAGAGTTTCCTTCTGGACTGAAAAAGCAATCTCCCAGCCTCCCCCCTCACATCAGAAGAAGCAGGATTTCTGTGTTCATTATGTGGCTATGGAGAGGGGAGGGGCTGTTAGGAGTGACTGAGCATGGAGCAGTCCTGCACAGCACAAGACCCTGCAATCTTCTCTCAGTAAGTTCATAGATAAGCACTGACCTTTCTGACACATGAATTTAGCGTTTTAGGTGCCCAGAGAGTCTACAAACAGCTGACCTTCATGTCACCTCTTCCTGCTCCCTCATCTCCCTCAGCCCCTCCCCCCTTCATAGGCTTACAATGGAGAGAGCAGAGCCCGTCTTCACTGGCTTCTCTGTAGTGAAGACGTGTTTGCCTGATAATGCACAGATAAGAAGTCAGGGGGGAGGCAGGGAGATTGCTTCTTGAGTACAGAAGGAGGCTTTTTTGGCTGATAAAACCTATTACAGAGTTTCTTAAAAATCGCTTATACTACTGATTTCTGCAATAAAAAAAAAAAAAACATGACAGTTACGCTTTAACTATTAGGGTTGTGTTTAAAAAACCATATCATGGTGTTACACAACTCCCATTATAGTGTATGGGCATTCTATAAATTGTCATGTCTGATAGGAATACCCCTTTAAAAAGCTGTCCCAGCTAGTTGCCATGACTTCATTGGTAGAAAGGCTCAGGCGTTTAGCTGTTCAGTGAGGCTTTATATAGACGTGTGATACAGCGCTGACACTCCATGCAAAAAGGTCAAATCAATGCACCAGGTCCCCATAGGAATGGTCTATGCAGCCCCACCATCCTGGAAATCAGTGGTGGTCCGAGAGCAAACTTTTTTTTTTTTTTTAACGGCACTTCCCATTAGTGATGTTAAAGGGGTAACACACAAAAGCTGTGTGATCTGTTAGCAGACGGAAAAGTATCTAGAACCATCACACCACTTGTATTACATTTAATTACACAAATGGTATTGTATATGGATAAGGTACCTGTATACACAGGCCCAACCAATATAAACTCTCAGAAAAGATCACCTACTTACTATAGCAGGGGTCCTCAACTGGCGGACCGGTCCTCAACTGGGGGCCAGCTGTCCGGACCCCTGGTCAGACCTCCTAACCGCCCTGGATCCAGTCCGTCTCGGGGCCGTCCTGGGACGGACCAGATCCGGAGTGGTTAGGAGGTCCCACCCCCCACCGCAATGCCTCCCGCCCTATAGGCGTACTGTCCTTCGATTTCAGTATGCCTGTGGGGCTGGGGGCGGTGTCAGTCCAGCCCCTGACTGATAAGCGCTCTCTGGGGATGTCCCACACAGGGCACAGGGGGGCTATATACTACAGGGGGGACCTCACAGGGGGCTATATACTACAAGGGGAGAGCACAGGGGGCTACACTATTGGGGGGACCTTACAGGGGGCTATATACTACTGGGGGGAGCTCACAGGGAGCTATATACTACAGGGGGAGAGCGCATGGGGGGGTGGATATATACTACAGGGGGAGAGCACAGGGGGCTTTATACTACTGGGGGGAGCTCACAGGGGGGCTATATACTACTGGGGGGAGCTCACAGGGAGGCTATATACTACTGGGGGGAGCTCACAGGGAGGCTATATACTACAGTGGGAGAGCACAGGGGAACTATATCCTACTGGGGGGAGCTCACAGGGGGCTATATACTACAGTGGGGAGCTCACAAGGAGCTATATACTACAGGGAGAGAGTGCACGGGGGAGCTATATACTACTGGGAGAGCAACGGGGGGGGGGGGGTTGGGGCTATATACTACCAGGTCAGTCATCCCCTTTGTACCTAATATCAAAGGCCTGGTGAGAAAAAAAAATGCCAGTTTTCCCGCTAATAAACAGCAATTCTGTATGTAAATAGTTGAACGTTTGTGAAAAGTAACAAAACACGTTTCCTACTGATGTTCAGCTGGGACCTTCACCTGACAAAAGACCCCGGTAAATGGATCTTCACTAAAAGTTGTTGAGTACCCCTGTACTATAGTATTCACATTGTATAAGCACAACAGAATGTCGCTATTTAAAAGGGATACTCCGATTTCAGCAGATAAAAATGTTTATTAATTCAACGGCTATCAAGGTTGATGAATGCACAGGTGTGGTTTGTTGTTCATCACTTCATGTAGAGACAGCAAAAGGAAATATACTAGAGACGTGTAACACGCATGTCACTCTTGAAAAACCCTTTAATATCACATTAAGGGTATGTTAACACTAAGGAATGGTGAGTATTCAGCGAGGAATTGAACTTTTTGGGCTTGAAATTTCTCATCTATCTCTGGCAAAACAGGAGCAGAATTTCAAGCCCCACTGACTTCTATAGAATTCCTCTAGCAGAATCCACCCAAAGAATCGACATATCAATTCATCAGGGGGAAAGCGGATCTATGGTGACGTGTGAACGACAGCGTAGAAATTCTATGAAAATCAACGAGACAATGCTAAGTTCATATTTTACGGGCAGAACTTTCTTTAAAAACGAGTTTCAGAAACTTAGATATATTTGTAATTTAAACAGGTACTCTGGGTGAGGGCTACAGGGCCGGATCGCACCGCTCCGTTCTCCTTTCTGGCCGCCGCTTCCTGGTCTTAGCTGGGGCTTGAGACATGACAACTCAAGGCAGCTCAGCCAATCAGTGGTCGGAGTGGAGGCCCGCCTCGGACACTGAATAGCTGAGCTGCCTTTAGACGTCACGGCTCGAGCCACAGCTCAGACCAGGAAGCAGCGGCCAGACAGAATGGAGCGGCGTGATCCAGGACCCTGCACTGTAATCGGGGAGGTAAGTGACCATTGGCCTCTATTTTCTAGTTTCTGGAGTTGTGTGCAATCCTATGGACTGCAGCAGTCAGTCAATGCTTACATGGGATTTCTAGGGAAAACACTGCACTATCCTTAGGGTCCATTTACACAGAAAAATTATCCGACAGATTATCTGCCAAAGATTTGAAGCCAAAGCCAGGAATGGATTTGAAAAGGAGACATTTCAGGCTTTCCTTTATGACCTGATCTGTTTAGTCTGCTCCTGGCTTTGGCTTCAAATCTTTGGCAGATAATCTTAGTGTAAATAGACCCTTAGGATAAGCATTTGAGATGAACGCCTTCTCCAAAAAGGTGCTCTGCCCAACTCCCCAAACCTGGCTCAGCTGCAGAGGTCTCTGGCAAATCTATACAGCAATGGGAAAACAAGCAGATCCATGAAAGAAGAGGTGGGGCAGTGAAAGCGCCTTCTGACACTTCCCTAATGCCATGGCCTGGTTTAAAACAAAGTTTTTCTGAAATCCTGCAGTATAAAAAGTGTCAGGATGGTTTAGCTTCAGGCAACCGAGGCTGTGCTGCAATACCAAGCAGTGGATTGGGGGGGGGGGGGGGGGGGGGGGGGGGGGGGGGGAAGCCTTGATAGCCTAGTCCTGCCAAAGTAATTTAGTATTTTTTTTTTTATTTTTTTTTTCCAAAGAATGACCATGCACTGTGCAGAAGCCAGTCCACAAGCTTGCTGATCGTACACCCAAGATTTTTAGCTGTTCTTAAACTAGTTCTTTCTACAGGGGAATCTCTCATCTAAACAGTGCTATCTAACCTATCACCACCATGTTGTAGAGTGGGAAGAACTCAGCAGATTGATATACATTTGTGGGAAAAGATTCAGTATAACTAGTAACTTGATTAACATCCCTGATCATTTAGTAAAACTGGAAATGGAAATCCATGCTGCCAGTTTCCCCACTGCCAAAGACAGAAGCACTGCGTACTTACCATGCAAACCGCTCTGTGATCTGGCACCTTCATGAATATCAATCTTTAACCTGGGCTGACAGTGTAACAGCTACAGCATCAGATGAAGGACTGGATGGGCTAAGGCCATGTGGGTATGTGGGCCAGGTGTAGACAGTGTGAAGAGGTCAGATCACAAAGCTGCACAGATGGTAAGTACACACTACTCCTCTAATCGGCAATGGGAAACCTGCAGCACAGATCTGTGCTGTCAGATTCCCTTTAAACCAAATGCATTTAACATTACATTACCGTTAGATGTTTGATATGTTCAAAATACCATCAACATGAAAAGGTAGAGTGATCAGTCACGGCCACCTGTCAAAAGATAACCCTTGAGACTTCACAACCATTGTCTTTCCATATAAACGGACACATCACAACAGCAACGGCCATTCCCAGAGACAGACACACACAAGTTTCATTTCTGCCACTGTGTCATTGTTTATTCTCCTTGCAATCTACAAATGGCACAGCCTAGGAAGGGTTCATGACGGAAACCTCAGATAGTCTTGCAATCTCTTCACATCCCTCTGGGAAGAGGGGGAAAAAAAAAAAGTTAAACTGCAGCCAAGTCTGCCCTTTGTACAGTACACCGCCGCAGATAAACATTTATTGCCATCAGACTAGTATTATCCAAGGGTGTACCCATGTCCACACCAGCACGCCACAGTCCTGTGCTGTAGTTTTCCTTGAGAAATGCATTGCATAGGACACAAGCACAGCAAGATCTTCAAGGTTGGGGATCTCTCCAAAGGCCTTAAACACCAATATGCTTCCATCTTCGGGAAAAGGAACCATCTGTGTAACACAAATGCTACCAATGTATGCACTGAAGAGCTTCTATGTTGGTGCAGGTGATGAGAACTAGAAAAGCAAAAACGCCATGTCCCATAGAGACTCAAGTAAAAAAATGTATGGTGGAAATTGGTGATCGCTGCATTATACATGGGCTTAGAAGGAAGGGGGGGGGGGGTAAAAAGTGCTCAGCCCAAATTACACAAAAAACAAACCACAAGCTGGAGGGCAGGGGATGTTTGACACCATTTTATTAATATTTAACTGCAGTGAAAAAATAGAACCTTGTACAAGTGCCATGGTCCAACGTACATCCAGTCCGTATCTATAATATACTTAGTTTTTTTCTTTTTTTTTTTGCTTATTTTTCTTTGAACTATTTTTTCAATGTTTTCTTTTTTTTCTGTTTTAAGTGCAGGAAATTGAATATCACATTAGACTCTGAAATAAAAGTTAGCATTGCACGCTCTATAGCATAGCGTCACTTTAGTTCTTAGAAGTACCCATCGCCTATACACTAAGGAGGCAGCGATTGTGTGAGCTGAAAAATTCAGGAGAATGTGGTTGATTTCAATGGGGAGGGAAAGAAAGAAAAAGGGGACCCCCCCTTCCCCATATTGGAGGTCCTCTATGAAATGGTTAAATTAATCCATTCTCGCGAACGTAGCTTCAACCCACAAAATGGCCGAGTCTGCCGTACAAGCAATAGCCTTGTTAAATTGTGTCGATTAAACCATTTCACTGCTACGCGGGTAGAAAAAGCAAGCAGAGGGAGAATGCAATGTGTAAAACTGACGCACCACAGCACCCCCTGGCTGCAGGAAAAGGTCATTTCACATTCGGAACATTTAAGGATTTGATTCTTTGGCACATTTGAGGGCTCTCTTTTCTTCACAAATGACGATGCTGTAGGGGGGGGAAGAGGGGGGGGGATACGTCCCTCAAAAGCCTCGCAACCTTTAGTTGTGTTTTTTTTTCCAATATGAAAGGGTGGGGGCACTTTCTCCGTTAAGCTGTTTTCCTACAATATCTTACATGTCCCTGCTCCCCCCTTAATCCATTCACAGATTGACAAAAGCAAGTTCAACGGCACAGGACGCCGCCTGCTTACTACAGGACTAGAGAATAACCAAGCCAGTGTTTCCCTTAACTACTTCCCTGCCAGGGGCACCCGCTGGGCAGACAACACCTCTGGAAAGGAAACAGTTAAAAAAAATTATATATTAAAACAACCTAGAGAAACAGAATTATTATTTTTTTTGTAATCTAGAATGCTTGTGTTGTGCAACTGGTAACAACGGTGTTACTCCTTCAGGTCAATCCAGAAGCATATTCAACATTAACACCACCTCCTCCAAAAAAAGAAGAAGAAACAGTAAATGAAGTTCAGACTGTAGACTGCTATACCTCCGCACTCACACACACTTGCTCTTGAGAATATTTCCGTACAGATTCCCCCCTGCTTGAAGGTGGTACGTGCAGCTGTGAAGACTTTGGGCTGCGTGTATACAGGGGGGGTTGGTGAGGAAAAAAAAATAGCCAGATGTAACAACGGACTTAGAAAAGGAAAAAAAAAAAAAAAAAAAGGAGGGGAAAAAAAAAAAGTTACTCCAGTCACTCCTGCTCTGCCCTGGCCACAAGGCAGTGAAAGCAGACACCTAATAGTGAAGGCCGACAAGCCTTTGCTCCTCAGCTGGTGGGCGGATGTTACAGCTCTCACCCCTCTCTCCCAGGAAGTCTGCTCCTCTCACAGCACCGCTGTGGTCGCGTTATCCATGTGGTATGTTTGAAGCCTCACTCAATCACTCTCTCTCACTCTCAAACATTCAGTACCCCGCTCATACGTCTCGCTTCCGGGATATAATTTTTTTTTTGTTTTCGAAAAGTTTGGAGATTTTTCCAGTGGGTTATCAGCTTCACCCAGCTGCGGTGGTCTGAAGATAGAAAAGAGGTCACGGTAAGAAGAATGTAAAATATAAAAAGAGCCTGGTCTCAAGTATTGAAGGAACGTCTCGAGGCTACGTACCAAGCTTGGTTTTTTAGCTTCCTCAGCTCCTTGGTGGCCCAGGTGGCGAGGGTTTTTGTCCTGTTCGTCTTTGATCGCCTGCCCTCTGTCAGCAGCTCATGGATCATCGGCCGAGTCTCCACCAATTTGACAACATCTTTCCCGAATGCCGTGCACAGATCTCTGTAGGAATAATGGCACCTCATAGTAAGTGCCCTTTCAAAAACGGGCAGCATCGGCAAAATATTCCCCCCATTCTAATGGACCAGATGCTAAGCACCACTGAAAGTATGTAGAAAGGCCAGATCGAGTGCTAGTTGAATAGCAACTTTGGGCTATGTTCACACAGTATTTTAGTAAAAGATATTTAGGCAAGAAAAATAATGGAAAGATGTGCAAAGTTAATGTTTTTAACCCACTCCTGGTTTTGGTTGATAAACACCTTAAAGGGGTAGTCCACCCAAAAAAAATTTCTTTCAAATCAACTGGTTCCATAAAGTGCCAGAGATTTGTAATTCACTTCTATTAAAAAAAACGTAAGTCTTCCAGTACTTATCAGCTGCTGTGTGTCCAGCAGGAAGTGGTGTTTTCTTTCCTGTCTGACCCAGTGCTCTCTGTTGCCTCCTCTGTCCATGTCAGGAACTGTCCAAAGCAGGAGCAAATCAACATAGAAAACCTCTCCTGCTCTCCAGACTGGAAATAATACAACTTCCTGTTGGGCATACAGCAGCTGATAAGTACTGGAAGGCTTGAGATTTTTTAATAGAAGTAAATTACAAATCTCTGGCACTTCATGGTAGCAGTTGATTTGAAAGAAAAATTTTTTTTGGTGGACTACCCCTTTAAAGGGAACCTGTCACCCCCCATGCCGGAGTGACAGGCTCCCGACCCCCCGTTAGAGCCCCCTATACTTACCTAATTCCGCTTCAGGAGGTGGTCGGGTGATGAAGATCTCAGCCGCTGCAGCCCGGTGCGCGCTGAGAGATGAGTCCAACACTCAGAGAATGACGGAGCGCTGGACTCTCCTGTCATTCTCTATGGGTGTTGGACTCATCTCTCAGCGCGCGCGCGCCGGGCTGCAGCGGCTGAGATCTTCATCACCCGACCACCTCCAGAAGCGGGACCCGGCGGGATTAGGTGAGTATAGGGGGCTCTAACAGGGGGTCGGGAGCCTGTCACCACGGCACAGGGGGTGACAGGTTCCCTTTAAGTTCTTTTGTCAACTACATATTCACCTGTTTTGGGGCACTTGATGACATTACGCTATATAAACTTCCAGGTATTTGAATACACAGTCAAGACTCACCCAATAAGTCCTGCACCACACGCCACCACGTTGTCTGTGTGATCCTCATCTCCAGCGATATGATCGATGAACGATAAGATGAACTCTACACGTGGCTGCACCAGCATCACATCAGCTGTAAGAGAGGGATGGCTGGTGGTAAGTACTGTCCAAACCACACTGCAAACATTATAGTGTACGATTACCCAAGAATACAATGGGGATTGTGTGCATTACATCTTATTGCGTGGACCCAAACTTCCGGTTTAACAGAGGAACTCGCTGCTGATCCATGTGCCGGACGGTATATCAGGTACACAAAGAGAAACAGTCTCTAGCCTTTGGGCTACAAAATCACATGTCCTAGTATAGGGGTCTAACATGTTAATGCTGCCTGCAGCATGGTGAGGTCACTTCCTGGATAACATGGTGAGGTCACGACCCAACTCCCAGAGCTGTGCGGGCTGTGGTTGCTGGAGAGAATGATAGCAGGGGGACACTGAGGGACACAGGGCACTGGAGGGACACTGAGCATCCCCCTGCCATCATCCTCTGCAGCAGCCACAGCCCGCACAGCTCTGGGAGTCGGGTCGTGACATCACCATTTTATCCAGGAAGTGACATCACCATGTTATCCAGGATCTGAAGCCTTGATGTAGTAGTAAGTGCAGGGAAAAAAAACACTTTATAAGCATTTCCCGTAATAAGTATATATTGGTAATTTGTATATAATTTTTATTTTTTTTTTAATACTCATTGCTCATTCGCAAAACGTTTGCATTGAATGAGACGTCGTTCGGTCATTTGCTGTAGACAGGAACGCAATAGCAAAGAAATAACAATGGCAAATACAATCTTAAGTAACGATTATCGTTCCATGGAAATGAGTGAACGTTTTCAGGTCTTTCGCAATAGCGGTCGTTTGAGATGGTTAATAGTTAACGATTATGCGAAAGATAAATCGCCCAGTGGAATAGGGTCCTAAGAGCAGTCTGCATTAAGAGCTTCTTATACTGAATTAGGAGATATCTGTTGTTCCAGTGCGGAGATGTAAGCTTTAGGCAAAGTAGCAAATAAAGCCCCCAGGGCGTGCCGCTGGCCTGCAAACGCCCAGCAATGGTCAACCTGTCAGTCTAAACGGTAGGCATTTACTTGCGTGCAAAGGGGAATTCTGATAAAACTTCCATTGTTACATCTCCTGATTCAGTGTAAAAAGCTCTATTACACAACGCATTCACTTCAGCCAGCAAAAAGCTGCCGACAGGTCCTCTTTAGGTTAGATAAAACTGAATGGTGTGCATCCAGCATCACAAAATCATAGAAACATAGAAGATTGTCGGCAGGAAAAGATCACTGGGTCTATCTAGTCTGCCCTTTTAGTATTTCCCTTCTTACCATCTTAGGATAGATCTATGTATATACCGGGCAGGTTTACATTCTGTTATTGTAGATTTACCAACCACATCTGCTGGAAGTTTTTTCCAAGCATCTACTACTTTCAGTAAAGTAATATTTTCTCACATTGCTTCTGATCTTTCCCCCAACTAACCTCTGTTATCTCTGGTTCTTGAGTTCAGTTTTTTTTACTAAAATCAGTTCCCTCCTGAACCTTATTTAGTCCTATAACATTAAGGTTTTGGTCATGTCCCCCTTTCCTCCAGACTATACAGATTCAAATCTGATAAGTTTTGTTACTGACACCCTCCACCACTTCTGTAGCCGTCTTTAAACCTGTTCTATTTTATCAATGTCCTTGTTTACATGAGGTCTCCAGAACTGGACAGTATTCCAGATGTGGCCTCACCAGAGCTCTATACAGCGGGATCACAATCTCCCTCTTCCTACTGGTTATACCTCTAGCTATACACCCCAGCATACGATTTGCTTTCCCTACCACCTGGTTGCACTGTTGACTCATTTTAAGGCTGTAAGAAAAAATCATGGCCACTTTCTTCTAGAGAAGTGAATGAAGCTTAATTGCAAACCACACCTGAAAAGGAGACAAGAGTGGTGCTGTCTCTAGAAGAAAGTGGCCATGTTTTAGTAGTGCTGGATAACCCCTTTAACTCCCCTGGATATTACCGGTACCGCACTGCGTGGTCTGACATCTGTAGCCGTACCTCCAACACACACACCCTCAGGGACAATGGAAACATGACGTGACTGGGAACATATTCTGGCTATGTATATCCTGTCATGTGACCTCCATTCATAAGATAACATTCCTAAGAATGGAGGTCACAGGATATAGATCACACAAAGACAAGCTATAAACCTAGCGTGTTCATGTCTGATTCTACTCACGATGAACATTTTCTTGGTCTCCCTTCAGACCCTGGATAATGCCAGTGTACGCCTCAAGGCAGCCTTCACGCAGGTCATTGAGGTAATCCACCATATCATAGTCTGTCTAAAAACAAAGATTCAATAAAAAAAAAAAAAAAAAAGTGTAACTACTACAGATGACCTTGAAACTGGAAGTAGCGTATGCAATATATAACCAGTCTGCTACTCACCTTGTCCACTTGAGCTTGAGAGGCTTGCTGCAGAGTATTGAGCACTACTTCCAAGTATTTCTTGAACTCGCCGCCAATAGCCAGAGCAATATCCCCAAACACAGAAAGGATCTGTGGTTTTACTGAGCGGTGAACATTCTCATTCTGGAAGAAGATTAAGGCTTTATGAACTCTACCCAGCCACCACAGAGGTCTTCTGTATCTTACAACATTGCCTAAAATGTAGATGCTTTCTTTACCCCAAGGTTCTCCAACAAGAGCTGCATTATCTCATCGCAGAACAGCAAAATATTCGATTGAAGAGCTCGGCAAAGGTCCCCGACAAGTCCGACAGCGGCCAGGCAAACCTACATCAGGAAGGTAACAAGCCATCAGTCAATACATAGCAAGTTGTACACTGATCACCATAAAATTAAAACCACCCCCTAATATAGTGTACGTGCCCCCTTGTGCTGCCAGACCAGGCCCAACCCATTGAGGCATGGACGTCACAAGATCTCTAAAGCCGTGCTGCGATAACTGGCACCAAAATATTAGCATCAATCCTTTACATAATGTAAGTGTGAGGGGTGGCCACAATGGAACAGGCTTGTATTTTAGCACATCCTACAGTGAACAACCAGTCACTAACTTGATCTTGGTCATGTTCCTCAAACCATTCCTAAATTCGTGATAAGTGTCTAGGTAAGGTCCCCAAGCCAGGAGAAGTGAGCTGTAACATTTCATTCACCAGGTCACGGTGCGCTCTATCCAGGCAGCTCCATAAGGCTGCCTGGATGGAGGATTCATGGCACGGAAGCGCAGCGTGTTGCTCCCAGCTCGTTCTCCTGATTGGTGGAGGTCTCACAGACCAATGAAAACTTTTTACATGTCAAAATGTATTTTAATGTCAGCTATACTTTAACCTTTACCACAGTCCAGAACTCAGTAAATGTAAATAAGTGTAAGCAATCAGGAATGAGTAGATTTAAAAGCAGGTTCACTTTAATTTCTTGACAAATATTGCCCAGTCCCCAAACCGGGATTTCCTGGTATCGATACTTTATGTTAAAGCTGCACTATTAGGCAACTGAGCGCCGGCCGTGTTCTCTATGTGCCTCTCACTGCCCCTGCAGTCTCCTCCTCTGTTCTCTCTCCTTCCGCTCCCGGCGGCGGCCATTTTAAATAGGCACTTTGCGATCGCTAGTGCCGGCTATGTAACTGTGTAGATGCTGCTGTCACACTGACAGCGGCACCTGACCCCTCCTAAGCCCGCTCCATATGCAGCAGGGGTCGGCTACTGTGTGTAGCAGACCCCCGCTGAAATGATTTATGCAGAGGAGCCGGAGCTGCACGGAGGTCTCCGCGGCTGGAGACAGAGGAGGACGGAGAGGGAGAGAGGAGGAAGGAGGATCCAGCCGGCTGGCAGGTGGGGGAGGTGCAGGGGCTGTGAGGTGCCGAGTGCGCAGTGTATAGCAGAGCCGAGTGCGCAGTGTATAGCAGAGCCGAGTGCGCAGTGTATAGCAGAGCCGAGTGCGCAGTGTATAGCAGAGCCGAGTGCGCAGTGTATAGCGGAGTTGTCTGAGTGATCGCTGTACTCTGTACACAGTTATGTAAAAAACGCAAACCTTTACTTAAAAAAAGCTCCATAAATCGGTATCTCTGTAATAGTGCAGGCCTGAAGAGTATCGAAAACTTTTCAGGTTTATTATATTCGCTGTCTAGGGAGTATTATATTTCTATTGTTGTGTTTTTTTAAAATATTTTAGTAAGTATCGAACTGGTATTGAGTATCGAAATAAAAATGTTAGTATCGGTATCGAACTGAAAATTCTGGTATCGTGACATCACTAGCCTGGACAGCCAAAGCTTTAGCTGTTCAGGCATGATGGGAATTGTAGTATTGTAACAGCTGGAGGGCCTCTGTGAGAAACCTATGGTCTACATGATGAGGGAAAGCAGCTACTTCAGATGGGCAGCATGGCAGTCAAATCGCATATGTGAAGTGGATTCAGGGAGCATCTCACCTGATACTCTGCATAGTTCTTTAGTCCAATGCCAAGGAAAGGTTTAAATGCCTCCATGTACTTCAAAAACTCTGCTCCAAGTACTAGAAGGGGGGAAAAAAAAAAAAAAAATGACACGTGTATTATGACATTGTTAATACGGGACAATGGGATTAGAATACAGGGCATGTGTCACTTCAGAAAGTCATAATCAACACAGCAAATTCTGTGTGGTGCATGAACTTGTCATCCAGAGTCTAGTACCAGATATACAGCTTCTCCTTAGATCAACACAAGTTCAGTCTCCTCCGCCACTCACCTTCAACTAAAGTGCTGACAGCCATAAGGGCATCTTCCTGTACACCCCCCGAGCCTGCTGTGCTCTGGAACATGCGCAGCAGGGAGGCCATTACCACATCAGATATCTGCAAGGCGTCTTGGGGCTGAACTTTGCGTAGTACGTTCTTTAAAATAAAAAAAATTATAAAATAGCCAAAACGTTGTCAACCAAGTGCAGCATATATAACCCCATAATATTAGAGGAAAACTGTACACTTTACCCCCAACTGTAAGGTTGACAGGTGGTGCAGAAAGAAGAGCGGTCACATTCAGCCATTAGGATTGGACTAAAATATCACTTAGTACATTTCAACTCTACCTACTATGTCGTTTCTACTAAAATGTGCAATCAGCATGTAAAGAATGACATTGAGCCCATACAAACCACGTCCACCAAGTACATAAAGAACCTTACCATGCAGGGTACTATGGTTAGAAAGGTGGGCCACTTAAAGGGAACCTGTCACCCGCCCGCCCGACCTCCCGGTGGAGCCCCGGATACTTACCCTTTGCTGCAAGTGCTGCTCCAGTCATTCTCTAAAGGCATCAGACTCATCTCTGGTAATTTGCATATAGTGCGCGTTCACCTTCCGGCGCCCATATCTCCGCCAGGGGACCGGGTTCAAGAGCGGGACTTGCAGCAAAGGGTAAGTATCCGGGGCTCCACCAAGGGGTCGGGCGCGGTCTGCGCCGCAATGCCAGGTGACAGGTTCCCTTTAATAGTAGAATTTAGCAGCTTCCTGCGTCAGTAACATTGTAAATATAAATAACTTATAACTGTTAGGCCCTGCAGTGATCTTACTGGAACCTCCACTCCTTGCAATGTGGTCCTGCAATCCCCTCCATAAGATGGTCAGTCATGGAAGAGCCTGTAACCATGATCCTTCTCTTCAGTTTCCTCCATAGGCATATACAGGCTCAGTAGAGGATGCATAGGAAGGAGCACGATCACACGCTGCTCCATGTTATGAACAGATCACTCCACAGGGGCAAAGTTACAATGTAACGCTACCAAAGCATGAAGTTGTTCATTTTACTAAAGTGGCCAGCCACTTTAACCCTTTCCCGCACAACAACGTAACTGTACGTCCTCGCGCAGCGACCCCGCTCTGAACCGCCACGGTCCCGGGTGCCGCATGCATAATCGCCCAAACTATTAATCACATTCCTGATCTCGCACGATAAACCGTGTCAGCGCCCAAAAAATCCTAAAGTGCAAAATTGCGCATTTTTGGTCGCATCAAATGTAGAAAAAATGTAATAAAAGCGATCAAAAAGTCGTATAAGCGCAATCAAGGTACCGATAGACAGTAAACATCATGGCGCAAAAAATGACACCTCATACAGCCCCATAGACCAAAGGATAAAAGCGTTATAAGCCTGGGAATGGAGCGATTTTAAAGAACGTATATTTGTTAATGGTTTCATTTTTTTTTCCAGGGCATCAGATACAAGAAAAGTTATACGTTCTATATCGTAATCGTAACGACTTGAGGAGCATGCATAACAAGTCAGTTTTACCCCAGCGCGAATGGTGTAAAAACACAATCCCCCCAAATAAAAGAAATGTTTTTTTTTTTTTTTCAATTTCACCACACTGAATTTTTTTCTGGTTTCGCAGTGTACTTTATGCAAAAATTCAGCCTGTCATTGCAAAGTACAATTAGTGACATAAAAAATAAGGGCTCATGTGGGTTTCTAGGTGGAAAAATGCAAGTGCTATGGCCTTTTAAGCACAAGGAGGAAAAAACGAAAACGCATAAACGAAAATTAGCCTGGTCCTGAAGGGGTTAAAGTGTTCATGTTGAGAGTAGCTGCCAGATTGATACAATGGGGGTTGTGTGCATTACAGACTGAATGCATGATCGAATCCATGGAGACCCAAAATTCTGGATGAAGAGAGGAATTCACCGCTAATCCGGCAGCAAGTCTCATTGACAGGAACACTTTGAAGCATTACTTACATGTCTGACAAGAGTTTGTTACATGACAGTAAGATACTTTATCAGTGAGTTTAAGGGTCCATTTACACAGAAATATTATCTGACAGATTATCTGCCAAAGATTTGAAGCCAAAGCCAGAAACAGACTATAAATAGGGAACAGGTCAAAGGAAAGCCTGAGATTTTTCCTCTTTTCAAATCCATTTATGGCTTTGGCTTCAAATCTTTGGCAGATATTCTGTCAGATAATCTTTCTGTGTAAATGGACCCTTACTTTCACTGCTCCCACCAAGATATGGATATTTATTTTTACATGTTAGTGGTTACCCCAAGTTGAGGCTTTATTTAAAGCTAGCCAAACATTTTATCCTCCAATCCCCCCCAACACGTTATGTGAATGCAAAAGCAGCAGCTAATGTACTTAAATCCAACAAAAGTCATATGCTTTAGCCAATTCCACTGGAATCTGCAGGTGTCTATAATGTGGGGGGCAGAATAGAGGGGGCCTCAATCAAGACATCTTCAGAAAGTCATAATCAACACAACAAGATCTGTGTGGTGCATGAACTCGTCATCCTCAGACTTGAGTTCCCCTTGAGACTATTGGATCTTTCCCAAGCATTGGGCAAAACCAAACACAAGTGTAATGAGAGAAGACTTACCTGGAGTGTAGCACAGAGTAGGGACTGCAGATCATTGAACTGTATCCTGTCTGATGTGCTCTGTATGTGGGACTGTTGAAACAAATAGAGGTGGAAGGCATAAGAACATGAAGCTGGCTCCAAACCATTACGTCTCACGCAGCAGCTGCTCCCAACTCCTACCTCCATCTGAAGCACTTGCTGCAGTCGTTCCATTATCACTAAAGTAGTTTTTTGCACAGCCGGATAACAGTCCTTGGCACTGTTCTTTACTATCTCCATTAGGGCTTCGTAGGCAGAGCTCCGTAGGTTGTTCTGGTGTCCATCAGGTCTGAAATGAAAAAGTAAACCAGACTACTCAATTGCCAGATCCAGTATCAATCAACCCACAACAGTTTTGCTTAAGAGAAGCATTTAAGGTCTTCAGAGAGTCATAATCAACACAGTGTTACATCTGCGTGGTGCATGAACATGTCATCCTCAGACACAGCAAAGCCTTGTACTATGAAATGCTGAGAGTAATTAATGAAGTCTTCCTTCCCACTCATTCTGCAAATTCAATTCCTGGGCTGACAAACATTACGGGGTTATCTACAGCTGCTTTCTATCTAAAACCGCACCACCTCTGTTTGCAGGATGATGGTGGTATTACAACTCTCCCCCATTGACTTTAATGAAGTTGAGCTGCAATACCACAAACTGCCAAGAGTGGTTCGGTTGGTGAAAGAAATCAACTATTTTTTTTCTAATCCTGGATATGCCCTAAGGAAAAAGCATGCTGCGATCACCATCTAAGGCCACATTCACACGTTCTGTCTTCTGCATGTAACACACATGGGGAATGCCTGTAATGGACTCCCACCAGCCCCCCCTCCCGATGCTGGGAGCAGGGGAACTGTATGCCTATGCACTGTGCTGTAATGAATTAGCCGCGTGGCACTGTCATTACAGCGTGGCACACATGAATACAGTTCCCCTCCCTCCCAGCATCTTTTCACCGGGGGAGTGTGTTCAATGCATTCCACGCCCACGTTCCATGCAAAACACGGAACCTGTGAATGCAGCCCAAGTATTGCTCATGCATGCGATAGATATGAGTAAACCCCGTGCATGCTCTGGTTTTTCCGAAACCCAAGCATACAGCATTTGATTACCAGTGGCCAACATTGGATGCCGCTCTAGGGAGTCCTGGAAAACATGGATACAGCCTATGACTATCCATGTTTCCCAGGATGCATCCAACTTCTTCAGTAACCAAAAGCCACACGCTTGTGTTCAGATGAACCTGTGCGCACTCGAGGTTCACTCATCTCTAGCATGCACAGAATAATCGCTTAGTCAGTAACTTTGCTACTGGTCTTACTGAATTATTGGAGGCTACAAATTCCACCCCTAATAGTCTACAGTGTTTTCACTTACAAAACACTTAATCTCTATGGACGCCAGAACTCCAGACGTGACAGCAATGCTCACCTGTCAGTTGTTTCTAGCAGTTTCTGTACAATCACCTCAAAGGAACTAGACAAACAATATGAGGCCGGTTCCACCTGGTCATCTGTCACATCTGCGGCTTCATAGGCTGCCTCAGCCAAACTGGAGAAAGCCTAGAAGCAAGCAAGCTTTAGTACTCTACTATAAGCCAGTACCATGAAACAAAACTAATATACTGGATATCAATGGACTTTTTGTTCAATGGGGGCAATTTACTTACCCAGCAGACATTTGTAGCCACTCTTGGCTCAGCCCCTAGGCCCTCTATGAGGCACTGCAGTAGTGGGACGAGGTAGACATCATTGATGGCTGCCTCTGGCAGAAGCTCACATATCCTTCCTACAGTCCAAGCGGTAGTGTCCCTGACAACCACACTGGGATCCTTCATCAGCTCAATGAGTGTGGGCATTGCCTAGAGTAAACGTAAAGTGGGAGGACAAACAGATCCACATAATAAAGTGCACATTTACCAATTTCATGAGTAGATTAGAAAGGCACTCCTCCTTTAAGCTTAAACAGCATGTCATTGACTTAAAGAGGACCTGTCACCCCCCGTGCCGGGGTGACAGGCTCCCGACCCAGTTAGATCGCCCTATACTCACGTGATCCCGCCGGGTCCTGCTTCCTGAGCCGGTAGGGTCACAGAGATTTCAGCGCCCGAAGCCCGGCGCGCGCTGAGAGACGAGTCCGATGCTCATAGAGAATGACGGAGCATCGAACTCCCCATTCATTCTCTATTGGCAGCTGACTCTGATGTCAGCGCGCACGCCGGGAGCTGATATCTCTGTGACCCAACCAGCTCAGGAAGCGGGACCCGGTGGGATCACGTGAGTATAGGGGGACCTAACAGGGGGTCGGGAGCCTGTCAACCCGGCACGGGGGGGGGAGGGGGGGCGGGGGGGTGACAGGTGTCCTTTTAGTCTGTCAGAGGGGAGGAACATGAGGTATATTTACCTGTCCTGTTGCACTAATCCTGTACCCCATCAATGGTCTTCATATCTCCCCTACTGCTACGTCACAACCCGGCTGACGGATGCCCCGCACAGCCAGCGACCAGGGAGGGACACCACTGCAATCACTGATTGGCTGAGCAGGTTAAACCGCACCGTTTCACGAGGTTTTAACCTGGTCGTGACGTACCAAAAGAAAACATCCAGCAGGGTACGGGAACCCGGTGAGGCGGTGCAGTGTGGGCACCAGGTCCAGTAAACATACTTTAATGTTCCCTCCACCCCTGTGCTACTGGACTTTATATGAAAACAAACAAAAAAAAAAAAACAAAGCTAAGTGGCATAATAAAGCGCTCAACTATTAAGGTGGATCAGAGTTAGTCACAAGCGGCTGCTCAAATGTCTTCAGAGAGTCATAATCAACACAGTCTGTTCTGTGTGGTGCATGAACTTGTCATCCTCAGACAAAAGAACGGCTACAAAAAGATAAAAAATACCAACCTGGATGACTAGCGGCTTCAGCTGGCAGGCTTCTGGGCCCTCAAGTATACTTCCAAATGCCATGACTGCTGCGTCCCTGTAGCGCCAGTCTGGGTTCTTAATGTGTTCTTTGATGAATGGCAGCACGTGGGGGACAATGTCATCTTCACAGCAGGTAGCAAGGAGCATGAGGCACACCCCAGCAGCCTTACAGGGGTTCCAGTCATCGTCATCATCGTTCTCATCCTAGTAGCAGAGATCAGTAGGTTGGATACTGACAAGATACAAACCCTTGCAGCATTTAGACTCTGTGGCCAACATTTTATTAAGAGAAATAAACCCACAATTTAACGGACACTTATGATATAGCCAATCTGCTGCTATTGAACAGTTCTGACTGATAAGACCAAAACATAAGTGCAATGAACCATTGGCAAGATAATCACCTGTTTGGTCAGTGTCTGTGTCAGGATAGGAACAAGGTACTGCAAGGCCCCCTTAGCATAGAACTTGCTGGTGTGTTCTGGTGGTCTCCCCTGTTCAGCAGCCTGAAATAAACAACATTGTAACTTTTTATGGGTTTACTGAAAAGTCACTTGCTCAGTGAGACAATGCAAGCCTGTAGACGTTACAAAGAAATATGCAAAGAATGCAAAAAACACAAAAACAAAAAAAAACACAACTACACAAAAAACAGAAAGTTAAAGGGGAACTCCCATTACATGAATTGGTGCGTTTGTCTGCAGCATATTCTGACCCTGAAGCTGCTGAAAATCCTCACTTCTTGGTCCTCTGTCCTCCCCCTCCCTTCTGAGACAGAGGTCACATGATAGTCTTCTGTTTTCAGGCAAGCTGTAACCCCGCCCACCACTGACATCACACAGTGATCACTTGGCCAAGGGTGGGGAAACCGCCTCTCCACAGTAGTATAGGAGACACTTGTTTCATCTATTCAATCCATCTTTAATCTATGTTTATGAACTGATAGGATAGGCACTGTGTTTACTGTGCAAAGCAAAAGCAGATCAAGCCAGTGATGGGCAGATACTACAAGACAGAGGGGGTACCTGGCAGTCGGATCTGAGGTGCCATGCATGTTGGGATATAAATTTTTCCGGCTGGGTGCCATGATGTTAAACTGGGATCATTTGTTAAAGTTTGAATCTGGGGCTAGGAGCAGCGTAGACAAGTGGGAAAGGTGTCAATGGAAGATCGGCGAGTGCACCTATATACTTTGAGCATTTTATTTTTCATGGGATTGCTGGACTTCCCTGTTAAACAGTGCCGAGTTTAGTCAATGCTCTGTCTCTCAGTCTTCAGAAAGTCATAATCAACACGACATTTTATGTGTGGTGCATGAACTTGTCATCCTCAGACATAGAAGGGAGCATGACCAAACCAACTGGGCACACGTGTAAGCGCCAATGCATACAAAGCTTGGAAGACAACTGCATAAATAGGCAGCTTCCCTATTCTTTAGCCAAGACATGAATGGTACTGACTGTTGATCATGGCATTTTACCAGAGCCATCATGCATTCAAGGTAGTCAGAACTGTATTATTGTTGGTTAAGATTTCCTTTCATCTCAAGGGAACAATGCTTAAAGATCCCCACCCATATGTACCCTATAACACTACGGGAAGTCTCTGTAGTCAAAGCCTTAAACATCCCCCCCCCCCCCCCCCCCCCATTACTGTAGTCATTTATTTTTCTACAATGCAATACAATTCTCTCGGTCCCAGTAAAGTATTAAAACATTACTATTGTTACCTCAGATGCTTCAATTGCCAGGTCCATCTCCTCATCACAGACATTGGACCAGAATTCTATTCCCTGTAGAGCTACTTCATCTATTTCATTCTTCATTGCTTCCACAGTGATCTGCGAAAAATAAATAAAAAATGTCTTATAGGAGTCACATTTGGGGTAGCAGAAAACACATACATTGCCACCACTTCTTTAACTAGCAGACAAGGGACCCTCATGAACAGAGGTCCCAGTGGTAAGATCATTTAGTTAACCCTGTGCCCTGAAAAAGCCTTTAGCAGAGTGGTAGTGCCACGGCACTTTAGTCATGTAAAATGTGAAAATTTATTGACTGTACACAAATGCGCCGACTGATATAGCGGTGAAAAGGAACAATGAGACCATGTAACGTGGCGACATTTCTCAGCCTGTGTGGTCTCACTCCACCGGACTCTTATTCCATACTCCATACAGAGACCACACAGGCTAAGAAGTCCTGGCAGGACCGAAACGTCGCCACATTACATGGTCTCATTGTTTCTTCTCAATTCTATATCGGTCGGAGTATATGTGTACTTATACATTGTCAAATAAATTTTCACATTTTGCATCACTAAAGAGTGCCGTGGCCTTACTACTCTGCTACAGTATCTGTTGAAGAACCTGTTGACCTCTCACCTAATGGTGAGAGGTGTGCAGCGCTGACCAAGACCCTGAATAGGCCTCTAGGCCTTGTATAACCCCTTATATGTTAATAAATGCAAGCTCTACACTTGGGCTGGGAAAAAAAAAAAAATTTAAGGTCAGGCACCAAGTAGTAAAACACTAGCAAAGAGTCAGTGAGAAAAGACTTTGGGACACTGGTGCACAGATAACTCACTTTACAAAAAAAGTGATGCTGTTACCCCCCTTACTCTTTTTTACTGCATCAGCAGACACCGTCACTTAGATGGGCTTCACAGCAGGAAGAAAACCAACCAAAGGAAGTAGCCGACAGGTAGTACCCAATGGATGTGTGTGTGTTTTGTTTTTCTTAAAAGCTGATCAATGATGTGACAAAACTCACAGCAAACAGTGCAGGTCCCATGTAGGTCTCCATATACTGGTAGTAGAGGGACATAATCTTCACCAGGTTCTGCAGAGCAGCTACTCGCACCTAAATAAATGGAGGAGAACACTTGGTGAAACTACAGTGATGTCACATGAAACAAAGCACCCAGTGGATTTAAGTAACTTACCCTTGTATCAGGACACTGTGTTGCTTCACAGACCACCTGCATGATATAATGCCTTTCAGACTAAAGAGGAGAAAAGGAAAGATGTTAGATTGTGAGTGGAAGGAGAGAGGGGGCGGGGGGGGGGGGGGTGTTAGGCCACATTCACACGATCTGCACTCACAGTTCCCTCGCTAACAGCATGATAGAGATACATTATGCCGTGCGGGTAAACGCTTCAGAACAGACATTCCACATCTGTGCCCTCCCTGATTCACAGAGAGCATGGATCGTGTGAATGCAGCCTTAGTTTTATCTATCATCCTGTCTACATATTACAAGTCTAACGCTCTGAATATGTCCAACTGTTTTGACAATGATTCAGAACACATCTCCCCTCAGAAAACGTGCGGCATGGCTTCTGTGTCTCTCACCAACTACTGAAGTCACATCCTATGTCAGCAAAGTCATCCATCAGACAAGCTCTGCTCTAACAATAGCCGCTTCAAGCACAGGGACCGGATGCTGCTAGTTCAGCAATTCCACACATTCTCTATGGTGCTTTCATGACGTGCTTCTTCAGCTGGGTATAGGCCAGCCGACAACGGGTAAGGGCATGCACTGACATCATAGGTAGTATATAAATCCACCAACTAACCTCTTTATCAAAGTTAGATTTGGTGAACTCCAGGGAGTTGAGCAGGGCATTTGTGGCTGCTAGTTTGACATTGTTGCTTGGCTCCTCTTTCCTCATGCCCTGGATGATGGCCGTCAGAATTTCATTGGATTTGTGTTGCAGTTGTTCAGGGTCCTAAAGACAAAGGAGAATGAAGTTCGTCATGCCTGTCAGCACAAGTGTCAATACGCAAGGCTGGTTTTGCACAGAATCACCATATGTCAGCTGCCTTAATGTGCTACAGGTGACATTTTACAGTATAAGGAATGTTGTTTGCAATACCGAAAAGTAGTTTTGTAACATTGTGTGTAAATCTAGCCTTAGGGCCCTATCACACAAAGCAATAATCTGATGAATTAGGGCGATAGAGACAACGATAAGTCGATTAAATGATTGGCTGATCGTTTCTGTAGGTCTAGACCTAGACTCGGGCGTGTATTGCTACGTGTAATAGCGATGCACAGCTGCCTGGCACCGCAAGCTGCAGCTTCTCTGAGCTGACAGACTGCTCAGCCAATCACTGGCCGGGACCGCCACAGCCAGTGATTGGTCAAGCGGCCTGCCAGCTCAGAGAAGCTGCATCGTGCAATGCCGTGAAGAGAACAGAGGACAGAAAAACGGGAGCGTGGAGAGGCGATGTATGAACAGTTAGGGCAAGGGCTGCATGGACATTGCATATATACATATAATATATTACACACACACAGCCCTTCCTAAACGATAATTGAGCCATGTAAGGGTCCATTTACACAAAGATTATCTGACAGATCTGCCAAAGATTTGAAGCCAAAGCCAGGAACAGACTATAAACAGAGATCAGGTCATAAAAGGAAAGCCTGAGATTTTTCCTCTTTTCAAATCCATTTTTGTCTTTGGCTTTAAATCTTTTGCAGATGATCTTTCTGTTTAAATGGACCCTAATAGGCTCAGTAAACGAGCACAGATCTACCAGATCAGCGCTCGTTTACATTGATAGGGCTGTCATTGGTGCGTTTAATAGGACCCTAAGGCCCGTTCACACTATGGAATCGGCACAGAGATTCTGGGCAGAACCTCTCCACGCGGACTCCTGTCTTCTATTAGTTACAATGGAAGAGTGTGCGCGCCTCAGCTCTCCGCTCAAACAACTGACATGTCAATTCTTTGAGCGGAGGCGCACGCGCTGTCCCATTGTATCTGATAGAAGGCAGGAGTCGGTGCCAAGTATGCACGGAGGAGTTCTGCCCGGAATCTTGGTGCTGATTCTGTAGCGTGAACAGGGCTTTACACTGTAAAGATAAGGCAATTCGTGTATGATTAGCACATCAAATGGCCAAAGGAAACAATCATTGCTTTTGTGCTGCCTGAAGCACGAGTCATTGGGGTCCTTCTGACTGCCTTGATAGATCCGCTTCCTATACTCAACCAGGGAGAGATCAAAGCTGGCATTGAGACAATGATGGTGACAACGAAGATTGTGTGTGGCTCAGACACTTTTCTTTAAAGGTGTTATCCAGCGTTAGAAAAACATGGCTACTTTCTTCCAGAGACAGCACGAATCTTGTCTCTAGTTTGGGTTTAGGTTTTGCAACTTACTTCCATTGAAGTTAATAGAGTTTAACTGCAAACCACTCCTAGACTGGAGATAAGAATGGTGCTGTCTCTGGAAGAAATCTGTGTTTTTCTAATCCTGGATAACCCCTTTAAGGAGGCTTTCGCAGATAAAACAGACTTTGATGAGCTATTCTGTGAATGGCTCAGTCACAGATTGGCGGGGTGCTGTCCACACTACAGAGTTAAGGGGCCAGAATAGAAAGCTAGACAAAAGAGACAAGTGCTCTGTTAACTGTAGTGAGCGTGCTCAACAGCTGTCTGTACATTCTGAACCATAACAAATGGCAGGCAAGTCAGTGTGCTCACATAGCTTTTTCTTGTCCATACAGATTATATACACATGCTTTCCAATGACACAGGGATAACTTACGATATCCTGGCAGATGTAGCCAATGGCTTCCAGCGTAGATTCTTTCATGTGTTCTGTGCTGTTTGGGTCCGTTACATTGGCAACAAGCTGTGGAATTAGCTGAGGCCATTGGTTGACTGGTATTTCCGCACATGCTATCCCTGCCACGCACTGTGATGCTGAACTAGGCCTGTAGCTCTCTGTACCTAGTGTTCTCAGCACCTGAGGAGAGATTCAAGAAATAGATTATTTTTTTAGCCTAAGGAGGCTCCAAAACTGTTTAAATCTTCGCAATACTGTACTGACACCACGTCAGTACAGTAGCACGAAGAGTTGGAACAGTTTCAGGCTCCCGGCATCATAGCAAATGCTGCCCATAATTCTGTTCTTACTACATAGTGGTGCGTGGACCATTAATTATGGAACGCATGGATGCCCCCTAAACCAAACAAGACACGGATCAGAACTTACCAAAGCTTTTATTTCCCTACGGATGTTAGCGTCAATTGCCAGCCAGCGCTGTTGGTACTGGGCCTTCACATCTGAGTCTTTTGAGGTCAATGAGTTTTTAATCTGCAATCCAGATGCAACTCTAGCCACCTGACTGTTTCCAGGATTTGCAAGGACTTTGGAGAGCTCCAACAAGAAGGTGGCCTGTGAATGAGAAAAGAGTTGTCAGTCTCTAATGCTAGGCAAATCATACGCAATATACACATCCAATCCCCACACAATACACTGACCTGCACTATCCAGTTCTTTACGAATACTTAAGTCACATGACAGCCGCTTATACTATTGATACACAAAGGTCCTATTACATTGCGTGCACAGATCACCACTTTAAGGAAGTGCACAACAAGCAGGACTAGAATGGACCATCGGGAATGAAGATGCTGCTTACTTACACAGCAGCTACCTATAGACTATACAGAGAACACAGGCCCGTCTCTTGTAAGAGACACCAAGACAGGAATTAGGATATGGGGGTGGTCCAGGCTGCTCACCTCGTATACCGCTAGCACCCCAGCTCCTGATTCTTACAGGAATACACCTTGCATGCCAAGCAATTTCTTTATTATTGTGGTCAAACAGCTACTTGATAGTGAGTTGCGACACCTATTTACACTACTTTACGTCAGCAGGAAATCAATTATACTTCTATGTGGGTGATATTACGGGCAGGGTGTACAGTGTAGGCCAGTGCTGGCAGAGGTCACCCCCACTGGAAAACAGGTGCAATAAAACGGCGCTGACCTGTGTGACAACACAAATCTATGGACCCAGGGCAGAGAGGTGCACGACTACAGAAGTTCTGCTCAGAACGCTCAGCATTCGACTCCCAGTGGCTGGAGAAGATGGATGCTGCCCTAAGGCTGTAGTAAGGGTGATACTGTAATTGGTATGGGCAGAGCTATATATCAGGTTCAAGGCCCATCCTTTATTTGTTTGGATACGGACACATGACCCAATTCAAAGCAAACAAATCTGCTCTGGATTTCTTTATATGATGTAAGCGTTCTGTATCTGCTTATCACTTGCTATTTGCTGCTCAACTTAACATTTAAAGGGATATTCCAGCATTCACATAACAGACCAGAAAGGAAGCTGCAGGGAGGGTTACAACACTGGCCCCACAACCCAAACCTATGCCGCCCTTGTATCTCATCACTCTTTCTGATCCCAGCAGCGTCCATGTGAGTAGGAGACTACAACTCCCATCATACACTGCTGACTATTCTCCTATATTGTGCAGTCCATGCTGTTCTCCCATTAGTTTCTAGCTTCCATCCTTTGCTGTTTCATAGACTAATAACTTACCCTCCCATAACTACTTTAAAGTGGTACTCTGGGCTGGGGTCATTTTTAGTGTACATTCGGGGAGGGTGAATATAGAAGCTGGCAGTCACTTACCTCCCCGGTGCCAGTGTCAGGTCCCTCAAGGCTGAGCGGCCTTAAGAAGTCACGTCTCAAGCCGCAGCTCATACCAGAAAGTGGCAGCCGGACGGGAGAACAGGGCGGCACGATCCGGGAACCGGCGCTGGAACCGGGAAGGTAGGTGACCGGCGGCCTTTATCCACCCCCTCCCCGGCCGTACACTGAAAATTACCCCCGCCTGGAATACCTCTTTAACTGAGCATGTGCGACCTAGCTGTTATACTACAGGTCATAATCCGCTGCAGCAAGCCATAACATTCTGGGCCGGTAAGCAGTGAGGTAGTATGCGCTATACTACTGAAGATTAATATACTTTAATATATAACACTGGATTTTTAGCCCAGATTGCATTTGAGTCCCACATTTAGCATATATGCTGGGATAAGCACCTCTATGGGTCTCCTTTCCCCCCCTCTAATATACCAGCATACTTTTCTTCAGCTACATGAGTGCAGCAGATTTTGTAGTGCCCATCTGCATGGGAAGGCACAGAGTATACCACATGGTATATATTTCTTACAATGAGGGGGTCAATGTAAGCCATATGCTGGGTTGCCATCTGCATTGGAGACCCTATTGGGCACCTATGATAGGTCTAATGAAAAATACCCCAGCATGCCGCACTCATTTGGCCGCTAAAACGTTAACCATAACGGAAACCAGTCCCCACTTTGGGTAGTCCCCACTGAAGTCAATGGGACCATCCTGGGCTGTCTGGGTTTTTCTCCACTGTTCTGCTCCAAGGATGGCCGCTCAGGAGATCAATCACCATCCTTTACAAGGAAGCAGCTAAGATCTATGTGGGGCAGAAGCCACCTGGCAAGCAACACAAGAATCACTACAACTGCTGGCATGTGTAATATTTCCTGTGCCGTCTGCAAAGGGCTGCGCAGTTGTCATGGCTGGCACATGCTAAAACGATGGCCTCGACAGTAACAGAGCTCTAAATAAAAGCATTCTGCAAAGGTGCAGAGCTCTGGGACTGGTCAATAGCCGAGGTTGTCACAGAGGTAATACAGACTTCACAATACAAGCTCTGTACCAAGTCTGTCCATTAAGTGCTGAATGCCTAAAGGAAGAAAAGCTTGGCTCTCCAACTGTTGCAAAACTACAACTCCCCTCATGCTTTGGATGCCCAGGCATGTTGGGAGCAGTAGTTTTGCAACTGGAAAGCCAAGGTTCCCTACCCCTGGTCTAAGGGTATGCCTTACCTGACACATCTGTAGGTGTTACTGTAGTCACAGATGTTAACACTCACGTGACAACTGCTGGTGAATTCACAGGTGACAGGCGTAAAGGAAAACTGCTGCTTTAACTTCCTTAAAGGGATATTTTAAGATAAAATAAACATCCACAGGATAGGGGGTAGGTGTCAGACTGGGATTTGGTGGGGGGGGGGCAACTCCTGTGACTTCCTGGGATCTCCAGAATACAAACCTGAATCATTGTTAAGGAGCAGTAAGCACCCTCCATTCATTGTCTACAGAGCTGCTGGTAAGTTACTATAAGGTATGTTACTATACTACAATACCTTGGGCAGCTCTATAGACAATGTACATTGCAGGGGTCTGAAGAATGCAGGGGGTGTCAGCGGCTAGAACCCCAATGATCTGTCACTAGCATCCTATCCAGTGCATAACCTACAATACCCCTTAAGAACTAATCACAAAAAAAAAAAGGAAATCTACTGTACATTTGGTCCCTAGAGATGTATGTATTATATGGAGCTGGCCAGCTTGAAGGATAAATTCAACATTAGTCATCCTGCTACATCAGAAGAGTCCATAACCTCCTAAAGGATAGCGTAACCAGTCACCAGAACGTGGCGGCAGTAGTATTGGGAAATTACTGCAACTAGCCCTGTGATTGGCTGAGTCGGCCTCTCCAACCATTTCCTGTGTGTAGAGCCAATAAAGAGATCAGCAGAACCCCAGTGAGCGCTGAAATGGTAATGGCAGGTCATCAATAAAGTAATGCTACAATTTAATATCATCCACCATCCCTACCTCACCACTGCTCCAGATCCTTTACATGCCTAAAGGGCCTACTCCATGGAGCGATAATTGGCCCGACTCGGTCAATAATTGCTCCGACAAATAGAGACAACGATCAACTGATGATCGAGTCATTGGCTGATCATTTATTTAGGGTCAAACCTAAAATCGGGCACCCACCACACATCGCTGCGTGGAATAGCGGTGTGCTGCTGGCGACCGACGATTTCAGCAGCACCATACATTACCTACACGTTGCAGGACTTCTCCTGCGCTCCTCTTTCTCCCGTTCCCGCACCAGCTTCAGTGCGGCCTGTCTGACAGACCGCTCAGCCAATCACTGGCCAGGGCCGCCACGGCCAGTGATTGGCTAAGCGGTCTGTCAGCTCAGACAGGCCGCACCAAAGGTGCTGCTGCACGCGGGACCGGGAGAAAGAGGAGCGCAGGAGAAGCCCTGCAACATGTGTAGGTAATGTATGGTGTTTAACAAGGGCTGCAAGGATATCAGTAACGATGCCCCTACAGCCCTCGCTAAACGATTATTGGGCCTTGTAATAGCAGATCGGCGTTCATTTACATCATTGATCGGACCCTGGTCTGCCTGTGGAATAGGACCCTTAGGACCCCCCGGGGAAAAATTCCTACAATACCCAGAGTCTGGCAGGAAGTCCTATCACTTCCTAGAGGGTGAGGACCAGATAGTGAGTCCTCCCGTATAATGACTGGCCACCCTCCATTAACCCCTTCAGAGCCTTTCGCTGTCAGCGTCAGGAGATGAGCTCCTCTCATGGTCCCCGATGACGCCGCTGCTCCCTGCTCCAATACGACTTTAGATTATAGTTGATCGGCGTTCGCTTCCCCCGCTGTCTCCTGATTAGACAGATGTTGAAGCTTCGCTTTGGCTGTCCGGGAATGATGGGAATTGTAGTAATACAACAGCTGGAGGGTCCAAGGTTCCCTATCCATGGGGTTAACCTGCACATTATAGGTATGTCTCCCCATCTTCATACATAGAATACTTCCACCCATGAGTATGGCAGAGCTGACACCTGACAACCCTTCCTGGTTCTGCTCTGACAATCCAGGGGACACCACTGGAACCCACAGCAGATACAGACAGCCATGCAGATGGTGATCCGAAACAAGCTAAAGCCCCTATGATAACCATGATGGAGCAGGAAGTGTTGTCATCAGCAAGCCAGCGTGTCACCTCCAGCACCAATAACCTAGTATAGAGCTGTGTGGGGAAGCAGATCAGTAGTGTGGCCCCTCAGAGCAATGTAAACCATGTATACCAGTGATCAGCTACTGAAAAACTACAACTCCCAGCATGCCCTGACCGCTGTGCAGTGTTCTATGGCAATCATCCCTAATATGCGGGTCTGCAGCTGTTACAAGACTACAACTCCCAGCATGCCAGCTGTCAGTTGTGATTTTACAGGAATGTAAGGCTGTTCTAGATACCTCAACAAGCAGCACATAGGAGTAGCCCTTTAAGGGACCCGAGGACTATACAGCAGCCGGGACAGTGATATTAATGTGATGACTATGACTGGCCATACATGAGGAGCTGGAGAGCACAGTGTGACAGTAGCAGTAATAACGCGCCGGTATCGTTCACACCTCGCGGTTACACGCCGCTACCGCCCCACATGGGCTCTCGTATCCTGAGAACTAGGCCGCTCCTCAACCTAACATGCTGCGCCACCGCCCCCTGCGCCGCTCCCTCAGCCTCGCCTTCCTATTGGACAGCCGCCACCCGGCTCCATCTCCTGCAGTAATCCTATTGGCTGACGGTTGTGGCGGGCAGGTTAGGCTGCGCGTGTATTGGCGGTTAGAGGCCCGAGCACGGCCCTTACCTAGCACACGGTAACCGGCACCCGCTCCCCCTGACCGGGAAGAGCCGACTACCCCGCGGTACCACCCGGGACACTGCCCTATAGGTCAGCGGCTACACGCTGCGGTTATACATGTGCGCTAATACACACTACCCGGCTTTTCCGCGTTTTTTACCTGGTTCTCGATGGCCGCCTGCTCCAGAAACTTCTGCGCCGCCTCCAACTCATTGCGGTCTATGGAAGACAGAGAGCGTGATAGAATGAGTCCCTAGTCGGTAACCCGGGCCCGAGCTGCTGTCACACCCGGCTAGCCCAACCTATGCCTGATACAGCCCCGACCCGGCCTCACACCGGCTCCCCTCTCACTCACCGGGAGATACGGTCTTCTCGAGGATAGTGATGAGCTCCATGCGGGCGGTACCGGGTCACTGCTCGGGCGGTGCCGGGCGGTGCCGGGCGGTCTGCCGGAGGGAGGGAGGGAGCGTGGAGCGGAGGGATTCAGGCGCGCTGTGCAAGAGGGGTGGAGCGAGAGCGCGCACTGATATCAGCCGGATCTCACTCTACGCACGGCCCGCTGATTGGCGGAGAGCACGCCGTGGCGCTAGTCATTGCCGCTAAGGGTTGTGGGCCGGGAGGGGCGGAGTCTGGTAGTTGTGGGCGGGGTCAGACGGGGCCATGTGACAGCAGGTTACTGCATGGCTGGAAGCTGTCACTGCGCTCTATAGATGGCTGCAGCACCGAGTGCGAGCCAATGGGATGGAAAGCTCCAGAACTAATGTCCTCTATCCTTCTAGATCCAGGGGAGAGTTCACATGGTGCGGAAATTGGATGGGAAACCAGATGTTGCACAACTACAATACCCATCATGCATGGACATGTGCAACAGCTGGAGACTGAGGGAATCCAGTGCAATCATATTATACAGATCATGGGTAGGGAAGCTTGGCTCTCCGGCTGTTGCAAAACTACAACTCCCATCCTTCGGCTGCCCGGGCATGATGGGAGTTGTAGTTTTGCAACAGCCGGAGAGCCAAGCTTCCCTACCCATGATCCACATGATAGAATTTTATTGTAGATTCCAAAGTTCCATCTTGGGGTGTATGTGACATGACTTAAAGGGATTATCCAGCGAAAATCTTTTTCTTTCAAATCAACTGATATCAGAAAGTTATAAAGATTTGTAATTTACTTCTATTAAAAAAACTCCAGTCTTCCCATACTTATTAGCTGCTGTATGTCCTGCAGGAAGTGGTGTTTTATTTTCAGTCTGACACAGTGCTCTCTGACCGAGACAGGTCTCGGTTTTCTATGAATCCCCATAGAAAACCTCTCCTGCTCTCGACAGTTCCTGTCTGGGCCAGAGATGTCAGCAGAGAGCACTGTGTCAGACTGAAAATAAAGCATCACTTCCTGCAGGACATACAGCAGCTGATAAGCATGGGGAGACTTGAGATTTTTTTAATAGAAGTAAATTACAAATCTGTATAACTTTCTGATATCAGTTGATTTGAAAGAAAAAGATTTTCACTGGACAACCCCTTTAAGGGGGTATTCCCATCTGGGGTCTTATTCCCTGTCCAGAGTCTGCCTAGGATTAGGCATAACCAAGAGATCATGAGGAGTCCCACTGCTAGACCTGCAGAATAGAGATGGGGGTCGCATCTCTATTCTCTGTGGAGCCACTGATGAGGGCGGAGAGCACCTTCATAGGGCCCTTTTACACAGAAAGATTATCTGACAGATTATCTGACAAAGATTTAAAGCCAAAGCCAGAAACAGACTATAAACAGAGATCAGGTCATAAAGGAAAGACTGAGATTTCTCCTCTTTTCAAATCTATTCCTGGCCTTGGCTTCAAATCTTTGGCAGATAATCTTTCTGTGTAAAAGGGCCCATAGGGTTATAGGCAATAACTAATGATGAGCAAAACACTTAGTTTGATTGGCAAGCGACTTATCAGCCACCTTCCTTTCAACTCTGTTCCGCTCCCTGACGCTCCACTCCGGGTGTCGGGAAAAGCTGGATCCTGTTCTGGGAGAAGTTTCCAAGGACTGGATCCAGCTTTTCCAGGCACCCGGGATGAAGCGGCACGGAGATCAAAGGCAGACGGGACTGCCGAGTAAATGAAGCGCTTCACTCCGTTTGTAAAGTAAATTTTATCACCTCTGGTTGCATTCTTATGGTGCGTTTACACGGAACGATTATCGTTCGAATTTTCGCAATAACGATCGCATGTGAGCGATAATCGGCTCATGTAAACACAGGGAACGATGAAATGACGAGCGAGCAAATAGTTCATTGTGATCTTTCAACATGTTCTCAAATCGTCATTTGCTTAAAAATTTACAGATCGCTTTGTGTAGTCCAGGCAATTTTAAGAAACTTTGTAATTGGGCTTATTAGCTAAAAATGCATTTTTATCACGAGAAAGCAGTTTGAAGCTCTCCCCCCTGTCTTCATTGTTCTCCTATGGAGAGGGGAGGGGTGGAGGGAGATGAGGCACCAAAACAGGACAACAAAGAGTTAATTTACAGCTACATCACTGGGCTATCTCCTCTGAATTCAGCACTGACCCCCTGAATACCTTCTTTCATGCAGCTCCGGCTGTGTAATCCTTTGTTCTCTGCTCCCTGCTGGCGACAAATCTCCCTCCTCCCCTCTCCATAGGTTACACAGGGCTCGACTGATGTAAACAAGATGCGATTTCCTGATAATGAGCAGTGGATGAGAGAGAGGAGAGGGGGGGGGGAACCTGGGGAAAGTCTTTTTGAATGCAGATAATGGCATATTTGCTTAATAAACCCAATTACAAAGTTTCTTAAAATCACCTGGACTATTGATTTCTGCAAAAAAAAAATGAAACGAGAGTGACACTCGTGTAAACGGACCATAACAAGTCAAAAAGTTTGGTGACTTTATGGCTATGTTCACACACAGAATTTTTTGGTCAGAATTTTGCAACCAAAACTAGGAGTGGATTGAAAACCCAGAAAGGGTATGCTCACACACTGGTGAGATTTAGTGGATGGCCGCCATTTATTTTAAAGCGACAGTCATTATTTGCTGTTAAATGCCGGCCTTCCACTCCATTTCAACAGTGTGTGAGCATAGCCTTTCTGTATGGCCTCAATACACTCCTGGTTTTTGGTTGAAAAATACTGAACAAAAATATTGTGTGTAAACATAGCCGTATTGTAATTTGCAAGAACTCCACATGTGGGAATATATCCTACAAGAATAGGCCATCAATAGCAGATTAGTAGGGTCTGGCACTGGCACCCGCTCATCTACATTTTAAAGGGGTTGTGTGGAGAAAAAAAAATGCTGTTAAATTAACTGGTGTCAGAAACTTGTACTGTTTTATAATTTACTGTTTTATAAATTTCAAGCCTTCCAGTACTTATCAGCTGCTGTATGTTCTACAGGAAGTCATCTATTCTTACCAGTCTGACACAGTGCTCTCTGCTGCCACCTCTGTCCATGTCAGGAACTGTCCAGAGCAGAAGCCATTTTCTATGAGAATTTGATGCTACTCTGGACAGTTCCTGACATGGACAGAGGTGGCAGCAGGAAGCACTGTATCAGACTAGAAAGAATAAACCACTTCCTGCAGGACATACAGCAGCTGATAAGTACTTGAAGACTGGAGATTTTTAAATAGAAGTAATTTACTAATCTGTATAACTTTGACACCAGTTGATTAAAAAAAAAAATTCCAAAGAGTACCCCTTTAATAGTGCCTGAGGCAGACAGTACCACATATTGTTGCGTGGCCGTGTTAGGTTACTGCAGCTCTGCTCCCATTGAAATAAATAGCATTAGGAATATGGAGTTTAGAAAAATCATAATTTATTTTTTTGATGAATTTTTATTTTTCATAAACAACACCAACATAACGTGACAGTCAAACCCCCCCCCCCCCCCCCCGCCCCACACATTACAGCAACATCATAGGATGGATTGTACATCAGGATTCATCTTGTAGTAGCAGACTGATGTATCCACAACAAGACCATCATTTGTTGTGTTGGGGGATAACCACAGGTACACATAGGGGGAGATTTATCTAACATGGTGTAAAGTGAAACTGGCTCAGTTGCCCCTAGCAACCAATCAGATTCCAGCTTTCATTCCTCACAGGCTCTTTGGAAAATGAAAGGTGGAATCTGATTGGTTGCTAGGGGCAACTGAGCCAGTTTCACTTTACACCATGTTTGATAAATCTCACCCATAGATTATAAGAGATTTAGGGTTACATGCAGGGGTGATTCTAGCCTCTCTGCTGCCCGAGGCGAACTATAGAATGACGCCCCCCCCCCCCCGTCAATCCGCCCACATTATAATCCACTACTGCCCCCCCCCCCACTGCTGTCCCCAATAAACATAATGTTTGGTCCCTTGCTGCACAGAGGATGTCAGGAGAGGAGGAGGCTAATCCTATAGGAGAGGTCCCAGCAGCACAGAGGATGTCAGGAGATGAGGGTGCTAATCCTATAGGAGAGGTCCCAGCAGCACAGAGGATGTCAGGAGAGGAGGGTGCTAATCCTATAGGAGAAGTCCCAGCAGCACAGAGGATGTCAGGAGAGGAGGGTGCTGATCTTTTAGGAGATGGTCCCCCTCTTCCCCCCTTATAGATGGTCCCCCTCTTCCCCCCCTTATAGATGGTCCCCCTCTTCCCCCCCCTTATAGATGGTCCCCTCTCCCTTATAGATGGTCCCCCTCTCCCCCCCTTATAGATGGTCCCCCTCTCCCCCCTCCCTTATAGATGGTCCCCCTCTTTCCCCTCCCTTATAGATGGTCCCCCTCTTTCCCCTCCCTTATAGATGGTCCCCCTCTTCCCCCCTTATAGATGGTCCCCCTCTTCCCCCCCCCCTTATAGTTGGTCCCCCTCTTCCCTCTCTCCCCCCCTTATAGATGGTCCCCCTCTCCCCCCCTTATAGATGGTCCCCCTCTCCCCCCCCCCTTATAGATGGTCCCCCCTCTCCCCCCCCCCTTATAGATGGTCCCCCTCTTCCCTCTCTCCCCTCCCTTATAGATGGTCCCCTTTCCCTTATAGATGGTCCCCCTCCCCCCTTATACATGGTCCCCCTCTCCCCCCTCCCTTATAGATGCCCCCTTATAGATGGTCCCCCTCTTTCCCCCTCCCTTATAGATGGTCCCCCTCTCCCCCTTATACATGGTCCCCCTCTTCCCCCCCCTTATAGACGGTCCCCCTCCCGCCCCTCCCTTATAGATGGTCCCCCCCTTATAGATGGTCCCCCTCTTTCCCCCCCTCCCTTATAGATGGCCCCCCCCTTATAGATGGTCCCCCTCTTTCCCCCCTCCCTTATAGATGGCCCCCCCTATAGATGGTCCCCCTCTTCCCTCTCCCCCTCCCTTATAGATGGTCCCCTTTCCCTTATAGATGGTCCCCCTCCCCCCTTATACATGGTCCCCCTCTCCCCCCTCCCTTATAGATGCCCCCTTATAGATGGTCCCCCTCTCCCCCCCCCTTATAGATGGTCCCCCTCTCCCCCTTATACATGGTCCCCCTCTTCCCCCCCCTTATAGACGGTCCCCCTCCCGCCCCTCCCTTATAGATGGTCCCCCCCTTATAGATGGTCCCCCTCTTTCCCCCCCTCCCTTATAGATGGCCCCCCCCTTATAGATGGTCCCCCTCTTTCCCCCCTCCCTTATAGATGGCCCCCCCTATAGATGGTCCCCCTCTTCCCTCTCCCCCTCCCTTATAGATGGCCCCCCCCCCTTATAGATCGTCCCCCTCTTTCCCCCCTCCCTTATAGATCGTCCCCCTCTTCCCCCCTCCCTTATAGATGGCCCCCTTCCCCCCCCTACCTTATAGATGGTCCCCCTCTCCCCCCCCCCCCCTGCACAGCAGATAAAACAAAAACAAAAAACAGCACACAACTCACCTGCCCTCCGTTCCCCCGTCGAGCCTCTCTGGTCTGGTCCCGGCTAATGTGCGGCTGCCCGGGGTGTCCCGTCCTGTCCCCGGCAGCGCGCGCATCACAGAGCTCCCCGTGCGCCTGTGGCTGTGACTTCCGGCGCACGGGGAGCTCTCTGATGCGCGTGCTGCCGGGGACAGGACGGGACACCCCGGGCAGCCGCACATCAGCCGGGGGACTAAGGCTGCATTCCCACGTTCCGTGATCCTGACGGATCACGGACGTGGAATGCATGTACTGGAGCCCCCCCGCCCCCGGGAAGTATCTGTAATGAGATGCTGGGAGCGGGGGAGACTGTATTTATAAGCGCCGCGCTGTAGTATCAGCACCGCGCGGCTGATTTAGTACAGCGCGGCGCTTATGAATACAGTCTCCCTCGCTCACAGCATCTCATTACAGATACTGCCCGGGGGCGGGGGGGCTCCAGTACATGGTACAGTCAGGGCCGTTTTAATACATTGGTGGGCCCAGTGCACAGCCCTCAAGAGTGGGCCCCCCCTTACCTTTCTGCACATTGTATAATGTACTGAATTTGCCCCCACACTGTATCAAGAGCCCCAATACATACAGTAGTTACCTTATAACACTATTTCCACCATTCAGTGATTACATATTACATAAAAACTGCACTAAACAAAACAGAAAGATATCACCATTGATACCATTACATAATACCGCCACATCATGACCCCTATCAGTACAAGCCTATAACAGAGTGAAGTTACATCCAGTGACTCACCGGAGGCGTCTTCTCCGATCAGAGTCTGTCACCTTTTCTTTTTCTCTCCATCCAGCCTGGGCCACCTTGAAGTCTTCTCCTGGCTGTGAATCTTCTCTCCAGAATCTGCCAGACAAATATTTTAGGCTCCAACACATACAGTAGTTAGGTCCCTTGTACCCCTATACAGTAGTTACACCCCTCTGTACCCCTACATAGTTACACCCCTCTGTGCCTCCATAGTTTTAAGGTGTCCCTGTAGTATATAGACCCTCATGTGCTCCTCCAGTTATATACAGCCCTCCTGTGCGCTCCCCCATTAGTATATAGCCCCCCTGTGCACTCTCCCCAGTAGTATATAGCCCCCTGTGCTCACCCACAATAGTATATAGCCCCCCTGTGCTCTCCCCCAATAGTATATAGCCCCCCTGTGCTCTCCCACAATAGTATATAGCCCCCCTGTGCTCTCCCACAATAGTATATAGCCCCCTGTGCTCTCCCCCAATAGTATATAGCCCCCCTGTGCTCTCCCACAATAGTATATAGCCCCCCTGTGCTCTCCCCCAATAGTATATAGCCCCCCTGTGCTCCCCCTCAATAGTATATAGCCCCCCTGTGCTCTCCATAATATATAGCCCCCTGTGCTCTCCCCCATAGTATATAGACCCCTGTGCTCCCCAATAGTATATAGCTCCCCTGTGCTCCCCAATAGTATATAGCCCCTGTGCTCCCCAATAGTATATAGCTAACCTGTGCTCCCCAATAGTATATAACCCCCTGTGCTCCCCCATAGTATATAGCCCCCTGTGCTCCCCCATAGTATATAGCCCCCTGTGCTCCCCAGTAGTATATAGCCCCCTGTGCTCCCCATAGTATATAGCTCCCCTGTGCTCCCCATAGTATATAGCTCCCCTGTGCTCCCCCATAGTATATAGCTCCCCTGTGCTCCCCCATAGTATATAGCCCCCTGTGCTCCCCCAAAGTATATAGCTCCCCTGTGCTCCCCCATAGTATATAGCTCCCCTGTGCTCCCCAATAGTATATAGCCCCCTGTGCTCCCCAATAGTATATAGCTCCCCTGTGCTCCCCAATAGTATATAGCTCCCCTGTGCTCCCCCATAGTGTATAGCCCCCTGTGCTCCCCCATAGTATATAGCTCCCCTGTGCTCCCCCATAGTATATAGCCCCCTGTGCTCCCCCATAGTATATAGCCCCCTGTGCTCCCCAATAGTATATAGCCCCCGTTCTCCCCCATAGTGTATAGCCCCCTGTGCTCCCCCATAGTATATAGCTCCCCTGTGCTCCCCCATAGTATATAGCCCCCTGTGCTCCCCCAAAGTATATAGCTCCCCTGTGCTCCCCCATAGTATATAGCTCCCCTGTGCTCCCCAATAGTATATAGCCCCCTGTGCTTCCCAATAGTATATAGCTCCCCTGTGCTCCCCAATAGTATATAGCTCCCCTGTGCTCCCCCATAGTGTATAGCCCCCTGTGCTCCCCCATAGTATATAGCTCCCCTGTGCTCCCCCATAGTATATAGCCCCCTGTGCTCCCCCATAGTATATAGCCCCCTGTGCTCCCCAATAGTATATAGCCCCCGTTCTCCCCCATAGTGTATAGCCCCCTGTGCTCCCCCATAGTATATAGCTCCCCTGTGCTCCCCCATAGTATATAGCCCCCTGTGCTCCCCCATAGTATATAGCCCCCTGTGCTCCCCCATAGTATATAGCCCCCTGTGCTCCCCCATAGTATATAGCTCCCCTGTGCTCCCCAATAGTATATAGCCCCCTGTGCTTCCCAATAGTATATAGCTCCCCTGTGCTCCCCAATAGTATATAGCTCCCCTGTGCTCCCCCATAGTGTATAGCCCCCTGTGCTCCCCCATAGTATATAGCTCCCCTGTGCTCCCCCATAGTATATAGCTCCCCTGTGCTCCCCCATAGTATATAGCCCCCTGTGCTCCCCAATAGTATATAGCCCCCGTTCTCCCCCATAGTATATAGCCCCCCTGTGCTCCCTGATAGTATATAGCTCCCCCATAGTATATAGCTCCCCTGTGCTCCCCCATAGTATATAGCCCCCCTGTGCTCCCCCATAGTATATAGCCCCCCTGTGCTCCCCAATAGTATATAGCCCCCGTTCTCCCCCATAGTATATAGCCCCACTGTGCTCCCCAATAGTATATAGCCCCCGTTCTCCCCCATAGTATATAGCCCCCTGTTCTCCCCCATAGTATATAGCCCCCTGTGCCCCCCCATAGTATATAGCTCCCCTGTGCTCCCCCATAGTATATAGCCCCCTGTGCCCCCCCATAGTATATAGCCCCCTGTGCTCCCCCATAGTATATAGCTTCCCTGTGCTCCCCATAGTATATAGACCCCTGTGCTCCCCAGTAGTATATAGTCCCCTATGCTCCCCCATAGTATATAGCCCCCTGTGCTCCCCAGTAGTATATAGCCCCCTGTTCTCCCCCATAGTATATAGCTCCCCTGTGCTCCCCATAGTATATAGCCCCCTGTGCTCCCCCATAGTATATAGCCCCCTGTTCTCCCCCATAGTATATAGCCCCCTGTGCCCCCCCATAGTATATAGCTCCCCTGTGCTCCCCCATAGTATATAGCCCCCTGTGCCCCCCCATAGTATATAGCCCCCTGTGCTCCCCCATAGTATATAGCTTCCCTGTGCTCCCCATAGTATATAGACCCCTGTGCTCCCCAGTAGTATATAGTCCCCTATGCTCCCCCATAGTATATAGCCCCCTGTGCTCCCCAGTAGTATATAGCCCCCTGTTCTCCCCCATAGTATATAGCCCCCTGTGCCCCCCCATAGTATATAGCTCCCCTGTGCTCCCCCATAGTATATAGCCCCCTGTGCCCCCCCATAGTATATAGCCCCCCCTGCTATATAACATTGAAAAAAACAAACACTGTTACTCACCCGGGTCCTCGCGTTCCTCTTCTCTTCCCTCCTGTGGCCGCACTTCCTGCGGTCACAAGAGGCTGCACTCCCCTCACCCTCGCGCCGACGCTCCAGTGACGTCGGGCGCTAGAGGGAGAGCGCGGCCTCTTGTGACCGCAGGAAGTGCGGCCACAAGAGTGAGTGACTGACAGGGAGGGAGCCAATGGCTCTCTCTCTGTCAGTGTCGCTGCTGCTGCAGCGCTGAAGCGCCGCAGCAGCAGCGGACGGGGGGGCCCTGCAGGGGGCGCCATGGAGGGGTAAGTAGATTACCCATCCATGGCGCTCCCCCCTGACAGGCTGGTGGCCGGAGCCCTGTGCGACCGCACTGGTCGCACATAGCAACGGCTGGCCTGCTCGGGGGGGGGGGCCCTTTAACCAGTGGGCCCGGTGCACGTGCACCATGTGCCCTCTGGTTAAAGCGGCCCTGGGTACAGTCAGTGGCGGATTATAATGTGGGCGGCCGCCCGAACCGCTCATATTATAATCTGCCACTGAATGCCGCCCCCATGGTGACAGCTAGTGGCGCCGCCTGAGGCAGACGATTCAGGTCGCCTCATGATTGCGGCGCCCCTGGTTACATGAGTGACATTTATCATACATGACCAATCTTGGGTGAAGGTTTTCGGATCATCATGATGTATCAGTGGCCGTGTCCAAAGTGGGCTTTCTTCTGGATGTGTTGGACAAAACTGGTCGCCCATTGACCCAGAGCACCCTCCCACACACACACAATTTTTTTTCTATCCGGCAGCAGGCCAGCACCCATATACAAATCCATTATGATCGGTGTACTAGAGGGCAGTTTAAAGAAGTCCAGCGAAATTTTTTATTAAAGTATTGTATTGCCCCCCCAAAAGTTATACAAATAACCAATATACACTTATTACGGGAAATGCTTATAAAGTGCTTTTTTTCCCTGCACTTACTACTGCATCAAGGCTTCACTTCCTGGATAACATGGTGATGTCACTTCCTGTATAACATGGTGATGTCACGACCCGACTCCCAGAGCTGTGCGGACTGTGGCTGCTGGAGAGGATGATGGCAGGGGGATGCTCAGTGTCCCCCCAGTGCCCTGTGTCCCTCAGTGTCCCCCTGCCATCATCCTCTCCAGCAGCCACAGCCCGCACAGCTCTGGGAGTCGGGTCGTGACATCACCATGTTATCCAGGAAGTGACATCACCATGTTATCCAGGAAGTGAAGCCTTGATGCAGTAGTAAGTGCAGGGAAAAAACACTTCATGTGCATTTCCAAAAAAAAGTCTATATTGGTGATTTGTATAACTTTTGGGGGGGCAATACAATAATTTAATAAAAATTTTCGTCTGACTTCTCCTTTAAATTCCACTATAAGTGATGTCATAATTTTTCCTCTTCTTTCTCCAGAGCTATAGACCAGAAGCCACGGTCTCCGATGCATCTCTATGAGAGTGCTCAGGCTTTCAGCCTCGCGAGCTGCAGGTCAGTCAGCAAAGGTCACGTGGGCGCCCACAGGATTTGAACGTCGCCACAGGACATTGATCATCATTGGTAAGTATATGTGACAGCCTCCAGCGTGGGAAGGGATAAAAAAAAAAAAAAAAAAAAAATGTGGACTGCTTCTTTAATAGCCTTGGCTTACACTATCGTAAAGTGCTCCTTTTTAAATAAAGGAGTACTCCGGGCAAAGGCCTATTTTGATATATGTTGAGGGATGATTGTTCAATGACAACATAGGACACCTCCCTGGCTTCCACAGTGCCACCAGTAACTAAGCGCTCCATCCCATGTTCGGCCTGTTCCATGTCTTTGCAGCCCTGCCCCCCAATCTGTGACAGAGGCGGGACACCGCTGCAGCCATCTAGTATGTCTAGTAAAACCAGGGGCCATTCCATCCAAACTGAACCTTTCGTAACACCTGTAACACCTAGTTAAACTTTTTTTAACAGCTAATTTTAAAAAAATGCAATTTAACCACAAAAGTTAGAAATATACATTAAGACTCTTAATGTATATTTATAACTTTAGTGTTTAAATTGCAGTTTTACTAGGTTTAACTAGGTGTTACGGGTGTTACAAAAGGTTCAGTTTGGATGGATTGGCCTATAGGCTATTGTAAGCTCAGCATCATGAAAGAAATGTTCTTAAATATCTTTATTAAAATATTTGCTTAGTTTATCTTCTAAAGACTGTATACTCCAACAAAGACTATGATTCTTCTCTTTAAAGGAGAAGTCCGGCCAAAACAATTTTTTAATATGTTATTACTTACGGAAAGTTAGACATGGGAAATGCACATATTCAGATTCTCTAAAAAGAGATGACATCACGAACCGGGGGTGTAATTACAATGGATCGCCTGCAGGGGCACACTATATATAGAAGTCAATGAGTACCATTGACTTCTATATATAGTGCGCCCCTGCTGGACACTCCATTGAAATTACAATGGATGTGTATGTACATGTAATACAGTATACAGTGTTTTTGATTGAATACTTTTATGGAATACTTTGGGGAGCAAGTGTCCTTGCTCCCCAAAGTATTCCATAAATGTAATCAATCAGTACATAACAGTAAGCTCGCCGCCGCTGCCACCGAACACCCGCTGAACCGTCGCTCTGGACTACACTCAACTACTACTCTCATCAGAGAGTGAGAGTAGTAGCTGGGTTCTATCGCCGCTGATGCTGCTGCTGATGGGCGCAGGGGGAGCCGCTCATCACTGTGCAGCAGCTCTCATTCCCCTCCGCTACCCCCTCCTCCTCCAGCCAAACTTTACTCTATGTGATCGCTGAATCCCCACAGGCGCCGCTCTCCGATCACGCATGCCAGCCGGGATTCAGCGATCACATAGAGTAAAGTTTGGCCGGCGGAGGGGGATGAGAGCTGCACAGTGATGAGCGGCTCCCCCTGCGCCCATCAGCAGCAGCGGCGGCAGCAGCAGCGGCAGAACCCAGCTACTACACTCTCTGATGAGAGTAGTAGTTGAGTGTAGTCCAGAGCGGCGGTTCGGCGGGCGTTCGGTGGCGGCGTGCTTACTGTTATGTACTGATTGATTAAATTTATGGAATACTTTAGGGAGCAAGGACACTTGCTCCCCAAAGTATTCCATAAATGTATTTATTTAAAAACACTGTATACTGTATTACATGTACATACACATCCATTGTAATTTCAGTGGAGTGTCCAGCAGGGGCGCACTATATATAGAAGTCAATGGTACTCATTAACTTCTATATATAGTGCGCCCCTGCAGGCGATCCATTGTAATTACACCCCCGGTTCGTGACGTCATCTCCTTTTAGAGAATCTGAAGTCTCCCTGATCTACTAAATTAAGGGAAATAGCCATATATGTGCATTTCTCATAATTAATGTACATTAGAAATTTGTCTAACTTTCGTAAGTAATTGTTTTGGCCGGAGTTGTCCTTTAACTCCTTATAGGACCCATGACACACCCCTATGACGAAGGGGTCCCTAAGGGGGTACTGTAAGGGGTCACTGCTGTTTCCTGCTCTGTACCGCGCTGCTCCCGCTGTGATTGCGAAGGGGCGATCCCTCATACTTGCCGGGCCTCAGCGAGGTAATGACACTGATCCCTGCTCGGCAATCCTTTACTTTAGGCTTCACCAGCCCTTAGTAATTGAGCACCAGTTGAAAAGATCAATGCAGTACATAAGTAGTGCATTGATCTCTATAAGCAATCAATACATTGTACGTCTTACAAATTAGTGTGAAAAAAGTTTTTTCATAAATAAAAAAGACATTCCATAAAAGTTTAAATCACCACCCTTTTCCCATTTTTTAAATTAAAAAAAAACAAAACAAAAAAAAACATTTTCTATCGACAATTTTTAATGTTTTGGTTTAAATTTTTTAAAAGAAAACAATTTATAAAAGTTATATAAGTTACCCATCACTGTAATCATATTGATGTGAGGAACATAGATAACATGTTATATTTTACCACAGGGCAAACGTCAAGGGGGGGAGGGCAGAAAAGAAGCCTGGCTTCAGTGACACGGTCATCCTGGTGACAATAAAGTTTAAAACTCATTTTCTGCTAGAAGCAGCCGCTGAACTTCGGGACAGTGGTAAATTTACAATGTGCAGATGACCACATCACTTGAAGCATCCAAATTTTTTTATTTTTAATTTTTTTTTTAAATAGCCCATTCTTTATGTAAAGCAGATCTGGCATTACACCTCCTTTACTGCAATAAGCCATAGAAAGAGACAACTGCTGCTGTACCCATATATATATATATATTCTAAGTGGTGTCTTTGTGACCTGGAGGAGTATTGTGTAGTGTTTGACAGCTGTAACCAAGCAGAGATACAATACCTGGTTTAGGTGTAAGCACAGGCTCAAACCAGTCTAATTCCATATGATGGGCACATATGCCCACTGGCAGCATTACAGGCATATTCCAGATATTTTACACTGATGGCCATATCTGCACTATAGGTGATCAATGTCCTATTGGTAGAGTGCAGACAGCCAGCACCGCCACCTATCAGCTGTATGGCAGAGCTGTGGATCTGGCCTATACGCAATGAATGAGCCAGATAGTTATTGAGTAGTGCAGGGTTATCACAGTATATCTCCCATCTGTACAACGAATGGCGCCATCATTGTGTGTATGCTGGAACCACAGCTCTGCCAAATAACTGCCTGGAGAGATGCCAGCACCCCTGGATCAGACATTGATTACCTATTCTGAGGACAGGTCACGAATGTACAATACCTGGTAAACCCCTTTAACTACACAGTCCCCTGGCGTGTTTAGGGAGACTTTCTACATAACCCACAAATCTACAGATCCCCAGGCTGTAAGCACCAGGTGTACAGATACCTTGCCCACAAATATTCTGAGCCCATTAAGGAGTCTAATAGATTTAGTTGGTGGACATGTAATGATAACTTACACACATCCAGGCTGGTACTAGTAGCTCCGTTCTGCAGTCCTTGCATTATAAATTCATTAGTCATTTGTGGTAATTCCCACCTTTCCCTTATGTTACTGCTGACAACGCTCCAAGTGGTCAGGGCATCACCACAGCATGTGTCTAACAATCTCTTCTTGCTGGCTGTTGCTGTTGGGCTTCTGCACTTACTGTACATTGGCAGGTTGAGCGGTAAACACCCGGACCTCTGAATGTTTAGACATAGTAATATGTACGCCAACTACAAATTTTTTAGGGTCACAACACGCCAATGCTTCTTGCATGCACTTGGCACATGCTGATGCCATGTATGGGTGAGCTACATAGATATGAACAGGTGTTCCCCGGTATTGTACCCAGGTGGCATTGCAGGGCGGGATGGACTTGGCGTCTGTATTTTGGTAGCAAAATACGGTTCAGGGAAGAAAAAGAGTGCTGCACCTCACACCCATGGCTGATACTAGTACCTCTCGGCTGCATAAAAAACATCAGAATTCTGTATGTGAATTGATCAAGCCCCCGTTCCCTGACTGTGCACGCCTGCGGGGTTGGTGGCCACTGACTGGCACGGTGTGGACTTAGTGTAGAGACCCATGTGTATCAGATACCGGCACGAGGTACATGGGGCAGTATGGCTTGATCAATTCATACACAAAATTCTGATGTTTTTTATTTAGCCTAGCGGCACTAGTATCAGCCGTAGGTGTGATGTGCAGCACTCTGTTTCTTCCCTGAACCGCATTTTGTTTCTCTTTTCTCCGTGTATTGCACTCCTCCTGGTGAGACCCACATGACCGCAATTAGCAGGAGACACCTGAGTGCACATGGTTTTAATCCCTCCTGTTGTTTCCCATTCTGTTTGCTGCAGCTATGGTGAGTGTAATTCCTTATCCAGACTTGTGCTGCTTGGGGGCGACCTTCTCCGCCGGCGGTGCTGGCCGGGTTCTGGTGTGGTGTTTTTGGGTATGGTCCTGTGGCATGGGGGTCGCAGGGCCGTCCCATGGCCCCCGTTCGCTGACTGTGCACGCCTGCGGGGTTGGTGGCCACTGACTGGCACGGTGTGGACTTAGTGTAGGGACCCATGTGTATCAGATACCGGCACGAGGTACATGGGGCAGTATGGCTTGATCAATTCATACACAAAATTCTGATGTGTTTTTTATTTAGCCTAGCGGCACTAGTATCAACCATAGGTGTGATGTGCAGCACTCTGTTTCTTCCCTGAACTGTATTTTGGTAGCAATTTTCCAGTCCCCCATTATACCCAATGATGGGTTACTTCTGAAATATTCCAGAGCAGCCAAACCCTCCCAGAAAGAAACGCACTGTAATTTCCCGCTCAATGGCACTCATGTGGCGAGCTTTCAAAGAGGACTCTGGAAAATGATACCTGCAATGCTCCACCAGATGCACCTGAAGAAGCCAAGATGTGGGCCGGCACAACAAAACCATATGGCTGGAGTGTAACATGTGTTGAGCAGACCTGTCAAACTGTTCGGGTAAGTTCTCTAAAACTGAACGCTCAGCATTTGATTTCCCATGGCTGCAGAAGTTGTATGCCAGGAAAACATGGATACAGCCATAGACCATATCCAGGTTTTCCAGGACTCCCTTCTGCAGCCTTGGGGAATTAAATACAGAGCGTTCGGGTTTGGAGAAAGTTGCCGAATCAGAACAGATTGACAGGTCCACTCGACACTAATACCAACACACATCAAAAGTGCACAAAGACTCTAAGTACTTAGTGCAGTCCTGACATGTTCCATCACGGTGGTCTGAACAGAGGGAGAGGCTGGAGCTACAGTACAGTACCATAGACAGCCATTACTGTACTATTGTAGTCCCAACAGAGTACCGGGGACATGTGACCAAGGGTGGTGGAACTGAGCCATCCCCAGCGTGAACACGTGTTTGTATGATACCCTCACCTTTTCTTGACTTACATGTTTATGCAACGCAGATGTGATGATCTATGTAAAAATAAAGTCACAGCCAATCATTCATTACACACTCACATTTTGTCTTTATTAACGCCAACTTTTTTTTTTTTGTTTAGTTTTTTTTTCTTTTTTTCAGTTTATTACTCCTTTTTTGTTTTAAAACAATAGCACAAAAGAGGACTCAGGTAAGCAAGCCTCAAAACCAAGGCCCATGGCCCTGCCACTATGCCATTAGACTGCACAAACCCAGAAGGTGGGTGTAACCTAGAAATTAAACTAGGGACTGGGGAGGAAAACGGCAAGAAAATGGGTACAGTGTCTGCACCTTATTCTTTTCCAGCACAGGTAAGAGAAGGAGTCTACAGTATAGATATGCTTATCGGTAGAGTACTAGACAGACCGCCACAAAGCAAGCCTCTCTAGTACCAGCCCAGGCCACAGACATACAGGGTGCTGGGGCAGGAGATTAGTGTGAGGGTGCACGACCCCTGATTAAATCCTCCTTCCAGAACAAGGGGTATACTTTCAGTACAGACAACAGGCAGCCAACAAGTACAACTTTCTGATGTGGGAGAATACAAGAGGTAATAAAAGGACCTAACATGAAGTGAAAAGCCCTCACCAGAAAACAAAAGGAAAAAAAAAAAAAAAACAGACCAAGTTCTGTCTAAACCCAGCCACCTTCCATTAATGGCCTTGGCTAATGCACGCTCTGTAATAACTCGTCAGGTTACGGCCCCCTTACTTAAAGATAACCCTCTACACTGGTGTTTGATACCTCTACCTCGCAGGAGCCAATAGTAACACTCTTTTCCCCTGTCTTCTCTCAGGCAGAATTTCCACGGAAAGGGCATCTGGGAGATTCACAGTTAGCAGCTTGATGCTACTTCTATCATATATACAGATTTGACTGAGCAATTGAATAAAATCCCTAAGGAGTTGTTTGGGGACTGAGCAAGGGATCGGATGGGAGCTTTCATTTTTCTTCTTTTTTTAAATTTTTTTTTGCACCAGCTTCCCAATGGGTGGAAAGGGTGTTGAGGGATAAGGGAGGACGGGTACATAGCCTCCCATAGCAGGGGGCCTAGGGTTTAGCCTGTTGGGGCGGTGAGAGAGCAGGCGGATGGGAATCGCTGTGCACAATCACACTGTAGAGGAGGGTGACTTGCGCAGCAATAGATACTGATGCATGGCATCTCCATCTCTCTTCAGCCAGGCAGCATTCAGCAGGATGTTTTCGCAGCATTGTTGCACTGTACGCTCAGCAGAGGGCGCTGGATGAGCATCAAAGAATGCCTGGTAAGGAGAAGCAAAAAAACACAAATGTTAGATTTTCATTCAGACAAAGCAATGTATACATCAATTTGCAAAAACTGCCCTAAGGGACCTTTTACACAAACCCACCTATGGGGCAGTCCGTGGCTGAAAAATAGTGCCATTCAGCAAGATTCCAGATCACACATGCAGTACATACATACACTAGTGCAATGCTGTGTGATCTGGCATCTCACTCTCTGGACACTCAGGCCCCCCCCCCCCACCTACTCAGTCTGTCAATCAATCTGTCTGTCTGGAGAGCAGGACAGGAGAGCCAGAGAGCATAAAGCCAGATCACACAGCAGCACACTAGGTATGGACTGCATGAATGTTCTGGAAACTGACAGCACAGATATATGCATATCCACACTGTCAGTTTTACTTTGCTATCGGCCACACATCACCTGTTTCCACAGGGAAATGTGCGGCCGATAGCAATACATTTTAAAGCAGCACAAAAAGATGCAGTCAGCCGAGGATCGGGCGTTTTTCCACTCCTCAGCAGTAGGGCCGATTATGGGGTAAAAGGACCTTAAAGGGGTTATCCAGTGCTACAAAAACATGGCCACTTTTTCCCTCTCGTCTCCAGATTGGGTGGGGTTTCAAACCCAGTTCCATTGAAGTAAATGGAGCTTAATTGCAAACCACACCTGAACTGGAAACAAGAGAGGGGGGGGGGGGGGAAAGTAGCCATGTTTTTGTAGCGCTTGATAACCCCTTTAAGTGTTTGTTACTGGACCCAATCAAACCAGTGGATTTGGAAGACATGACTCCAATATATATGGGCAGCTATCAGCCTACATAAAACAAAGGGGGGGGAGCCATCTCCCACAATGCACTGTTCTACGAAGTAAATGAACTATTCTGGGAAATCAATGGTTGAAATCTTTAAGTGCAAGTTTAGTCTATTAGTCAATTTAGTAAACTTAGCAGATATTCCAATTTAGAACAGCTAGCTAGAGAAGCTAGAGAATACTATAATGTTGTTTAGTTGCTCTTCTTCCTTTGGGTCTTTATTGTGGCCTGCATACCAACATCCACCAAAGGTGTACAAAGAAGTGACTAGCTCATGTTACAGCAGGAAAGGATACCCATTGCTTACCTTGATCTCTGCAGCCATCTTATCACTAGCAAACCCATCCACAGAAAGCTAAAGGACAAAAACAAGATCCTGTTAGTCACCTGCACCTAATAGAATAATATCGTGCTAAAAACAAAAGGCCTTCTTACTTTTATGAGTCGTGAGATAAGGAAGCCACCTTGGTACCGGTTATACAATTCCTCCCAATTGTCCTTCACAAAGACCCATGCAGACTTTCTGCCTTGTTTGCTGGCTCCAGCGACACCTCCGATTACAGACACTGTGTCCTGTGGACGTACCTCTTCCTAAAGATGAAAGAAGTGTATCATCACTTACAGGACCTACTGAGAAACCTTTCCATCTCTTCACAAGGGACTAGTAATTGTTATATTCTGTTGGAGAGTACCTACCGTACTAAATCTGATGGGCTATGCAGAAACCAAAAGCAACTGGGAATGCAGATACTGTAGGTAATGTGTGTGTGAGACTATGGGACTTACCGAAAGTGAAAAGCTTAACACTTTCTGGATCAACTCAGAGGAAGAAATGGCTCCAAGAACCCTCTCAATTCGATTCTTTTCCTCCTGCATGTCAGCTTGTTTGTGGAGCTAAAGGTTGTAAAGTGGAAGACTGTTAACAAGAATGACAGCAGACCTGGTGTGATACAGTCAGGCAATATAACACAGTGATGTAGTTATCATCATCCTATACAGCCTATGGCTGTATCCATGTTTTCCAGACGGCCTTAGGGCTGCATCCAACTTCTTTAGACACTGGTAATCAAATGCCGCACACTCAGGTTCACACATGCTTGAGGTTTGCTCATCTCTAGTCTGTACAGTTGACAAGTAGAACCTGGGTCTTTGCTTCATATCTGACCAATGACGGCATATACATGGAGCTGCTATGTTATCCCTGTCTGCATAGATTTCTTATAGGTTTCCTTTTACATCCCAAAATCACCACTGATCATTACTGGTCAATAACCTATAAAAGTGGCCCCAGTGTGTGCCTAAAAGCCCTATTACACAAAGCAATTATTGGCCCAATTCAGCCAATTATAGTCCTGTATAATAGAGCCAACGATCAGCCGATGAGACGTTCACCTAAAATCATTGGCCATGACCGTGAATCGCTACGTGTAATAGCAATGTGCGGCCAACAGCTGACAGTTAAGTTACCTCTCCATGTTCCCGGTGTTCTCCAGTGCTTTGCATGCGTCCTAGCGCCGCATCTTCAGGACTCAGCCAATCATTGGTCATGGCGGTCCTGGCCAGTGATTGGCTAAGCGGCCTTGTCAGCTCAGACAGGCCGCTCTGAAGCTGCAGCGAGCAGTGCCGGGACACATGCAAAGCACATGGAAACACTGGGAAAGTGGATAGGTAATGTAACAACTGTCTGGGCAAGGGCATTGCTAACGATGTCCGTGCAGCCGCCGTGTAACAGTAAAGATATAGAAAAACACTAAAAATATAAAAATCAAATTGTAATTCCCAGTGGGTAAAGGAATTGATGAACAGTGACACTGTTTTTCAACCTTATTAACTATGTTACTATGTTAATGTTGCAGCCATATTACTAAAAGCAATTTAGCATAGAGAAGATAAATCTCATAATCTAGTCAAACATCATACACATCTTGTGCAGTTAGGACAGCCCCGTATACATCCGACAAGGACAAACTGACATATGTTTCTTACTATGGATAAAGATTACAATATTATATATAAGGAAGAACTAACCTTCAGCATGGTGTCTAAAGTTGTGGTGTCTCCGTGCTTCAGGACAGTCACATAAACCTGTGAACACACATCTTTATTCAAGCAGATGTTGAGATCCTGGGAGCTGGGATCGCAGTAGTAAGATAACTCACCGGGCTCCTAAGGTCAGCGCTCAATGTGTTCTTTCCATCTACATGGTCCTTAAATCTACGACGTGCTTCATCTAGAGTAGGTTTATGTCCAGCCTTTCCCAGCTTTCCTAAAACTAGCCCCCTTAGCAGTGCGTCCAAGTGTCCTATGAATATAACAGGATTATAAAATGAAGGCAAAGCTTTAAGACAACATTAAACACTTGAGCTTGTCTCTACGGCCATTGATAGCTCGGTGGTTTCTCTTCATAGCTGTCATTCAATAAAACGTATGACGCATGAGAGGGGAACGTTATATGCATTCATCTCTTAGGAATATAACAGAGGATGTTATAACTATGAAAATATAACAAGCCGTCACAAGATCCTTCTATCCTTAGTCATCAGTTCGATACAGTTTCTTTTGCATGATACTGCATAGGATGTGCTTAAAGAGTTACTGTCATCAAAAATAACTTGACATCTCATCTGCATGTCTTAAGTTATTGATCGCAGTGGGTCTCAGCAGTCAGGAGATATAGCCTGGGAGAGGGCATGGCATCGGCACGACCCGCTCCCCTGACGATTGCCGATTTCAACAATATAGCCGCAAAGACTAACATTGTCGAAAGCTACCGATCAGGAGACACAGCTGGGAAGCGGACCACACGACCACCGCACTCTGTTCCCAACAGTGTCTCCTGATCACAACGGGTCCCAATCAATAACTTTTGACATGCCTGATGACAATAGTCAGTCTGGTGAGGCTCAGGCATTGCTTTGGTCTGTTGGGTGAGGCTCCAGTAAAAAAAAAAAAAAAAAAAAAAAAAGGTTGAGAAGTGCTGATCTAGATAGTAAGACAACACTTTTCCATGGCAAACAGACAGAGTTGTGGAATATCCTGGGTGCGCAAGAACCTATGAACATGTAAGGGGTAAGAACACTCCAGACACGTCTTTGACATATGAAAATGAAATGTGAACAAAGTCTTAGAGTCGTTTCCATCATCCTGATCATCGTGTATATTTATTCCAATGGAGAAATCTTTAGTCAGCGGATTATCTCCTGCCATAAGGCTGTGCTCACACACAGTGACTCAGTAGTATTCAACTACATAAAGTACCATAACTTTACTGCGATGAAACTGCAATGTGTGAACACAGCCTGAAGGTAGGACTATAACACTATGGTGCTGTAAATGTTATTTTATAACCTACCCTCCCCAGGTTTGGGATCCCAGCCTAAACGCTGTCCAATCGGTGAGAAGACATCTCTGATGAAACCTTGAATCTCCTCATGGAACTCTGTGTGAGATAAGAGTGTGGACAGGATCCCTAGATTACAGCTCAAGTCGCTCCATACAGTGTAATTAGGTTCATTCACAAAGGCCTCCATGACTTTAAGGACTTCAACCGTGCTGATGATGCCTGCGCGCGCCTGAAGGAGGGACACACATTAATGATACGGGGCAAGACGAAGGCTTTAACCATTAATAGCAACACAAAGACTGAGGGCAAACAGTGCAAGGACAATATTCTATTTGCACCTCCATACTCACCAAGGAAAACAGGTCATTCTGCAGGCCTAGCCTGTCCACAGGCTGAAGGGACAGATCTCTAATTCCAGGCAACAAGCTTTCCAGCATAGAAGGGCTGTACTGGGTGCGGTAGAAACCAACTGTCCCCGGATTTAACTAAGATGGATTAGAGCACAATAAAGCATGTAAAGGAGACTTGAGAAATTCTACACGATCTTAAGACATGACGTAGTAGGGAAACAAGAGCAGTAACAACCCGAGCTGCCTCTGCGTTCTCCTGATGCAATTGTGTAAACGATTGTAAAAAAATAACTCACAGTTGGCAAAGATGTCATTTATAGGTTGTACCATCAGAGGGCAGTACTGTTCCCTCCGAGCTTTGATGACATCTCTTGTAGGTGGAGGCTTTTCACGACCTGTGGCTAAGACATACAGACACTGTTCCTGTTATGCAAGATATTGAGGCTCACCTTAACCCACTGGTCTGAGGTCACACCTTCTAGAACAACCGTCATCTCTGGCTTGTCCATAAGTAATCGCAATTTAGCGGTGGCTGGGGATTCACTGGTGCAGATGCTGATCGGTACCATCCACAGGGGGCTCTCCTCACCTGAGCGAGGGCAATAGGAGGATGTTATATGGAGAGAGGGGCTGGAGGCTTACCAGCCAACCTATCATCGGGAGAATAAAGGAGATAAGAGAAATAGGAAGAAAGAAAGGTAGGATAGCTTTGAGCAGCTCCAGAAAAGCAAAAGTGAGACTACAATGACAACACTGTACAGGTGCGCAGCATTGTCTGCAAAATGTGACTGGGTGAGGCGGCTACTGTAGCCATGTTTAGGGTTGCTCATGGACTAGGAAGGGGGTAAAGAAGCAGCCTGGCAAGTCTTACCATTATGTGGCCCACTGGCACAGAACTTTCTTTGAGAAAGCTTTAATATCCGCGTGTCGTCTTTCTGAAGAAAAAATAAAAAAAAAATTATAATCCTGTTCATCTCCTACCCGCTCCATTGTTACCATGCGCTATACTGTATTTCACAGAGCCAAGCATCTTAAAGAGGTGTTGTCCTGAGACTATCCCCTTTTATATAATCCACAGGGAGATCAGTCAGGTATGTCTATTGTACAGGAAATGTAATATTACATGGCAGCCTTGATAAATTGTCAACTATGTAATATAAGTACGACTTGAGTCCACCAGCATAGGAGCAGATTGTACAGATCAGCTCATAGCTTTGGCTTATAGAGGTGCGTCCTAGGGCAACAAGGGCAATCTTTATGAGATGTGGAGGACAATAGCTGCCAGGCAACACAACAAAACAATTAATTTATTTGTGAGTGCCTTAGTTACCTGTTCTGACTCCACATAGATCAATGGGAAACCCATCTGCTTGGTCCATGTACTCATTACAGCAGCAATTGGCTTCCCACTGGCTTGTTCAAGTGACTCCCATAGGTCCTCTGTAGAAAAGAGCACTCATTTTACAGCTGTGCGAGGGGAGCTGAGTGGAAAAGGGAAGGTAGGTTTGGGTGGAGGCATCACTAATGTTATTCATGGTTAGCAAGATGACAAGGCCATGGAATACCTGTGGCAGCATTTTTCTCCTGGAATTTAGTGAGATATTGGTTCATGCCTTTACGGAAGTCCTACATGAGGCAAAACAAAAAGTCATTCATAATGCCAGGAGCGCCAAAACGGTTTAAAATCTTCTCGCTATTGTACGGACAGTACAGCTATGGAGCTCCCAGCATCATAACGATTAATAATACCAGGTACTCTGAAATCTGTTTTACAGCACATTGTCCATATTTACAGACTGTGTGAATGCCCCCCTAACGCTTGCAGTAGAGACCCAGTGCAGTCTAAACTTTTAACATGTCTAGATGATTACTGCATAATATAGTGCAACAGCCTTGCAGATCCTTCTCTTACTAAAAGCTGTTATTTGTAGTGTTGAGCGAACCTTTCAAAATGTTTGGATTCGTCAATGTCATCCAAACCCAAGCGCTCGTCAACTGACTCCCTGCCGCTGCACAAAATGGACTAGGGAGTCCTTGAAAACATGGGTACAGCCTAGGGCTGGGCGATTAATCGAATTAATTCGATTAATCGCCCAGACAGTTAGAATCGATTTGATTTTTTGTGAAAATCGTAAATTCGATTTTCACAAAAAATCATTGCGGGCGGCGCGGTAAAGTGTCGGGTCCGGAGAGAGTTGCAGGACGGCGCGGTGAGTTGCAGGGCCGGCGGTCAGGAGAGATGTGGTATCGGCGGCTCCAGCCTCTTCACAGAGCCGCGGCTGACCTCTCCCGCCCCTTACACGTTAGTGCCGCGCTGAGCTGCGTCCCGCTCTCTTCCTGTCACACGTGCAGGTCCTGTTCTGTGGAGGAGGCGGCAGGGATCGCAGCAGAAGGAGAGAACGTCGCTGCCCGCTGTACAGCTCCAGGACCCGCAGCGACGTTCTCTCCTTCTGCTGCGATCCCTGCCGCCTCCTCCACAGAACAGGACCTGCACGTGTGACAGTAAGAGAGCGGGACGCAGCTCAGCGCGGCACTAACGTGTAAGGGGCGGGAGAGGTCAGCCACGGCTCTGTGAAGAGGCTGGAGCCGCCGGTACCACATCTCTCCTGACTGCCAGCCCTGCACCTCACCGCGCCGTCCTGACACTTTACCACGCCTGCCTAGTCCCCCTCAGCTGCCCCATACCCCCTCAGTGTCCCCTCAGCTGCCCCATACCCCCTCAGTGTCCCCTCAGCTGCCCCATACCCCCTCAGTGTCCCCTCAGCTGCCCCATACCCCCTCAGTGTCCCCTCAGCTGCCCCATACCCCCTCAGCTGCCCCATACCCCCTCAGTGTCCCCTCAGCTGCCCCATACCCCTGAGTGACCCCCAGCCGGCTTCATATCCCTCAGTGACCCCCAGCCTGCCCCATACCCCTCAGTGACCCCCAGCCTGCCCCATACCCCTCAGTGACCCCCAGCCTGCCTCATACCCCTCAGTGACCCCCAGCCTGCCCCATACCCCTCAGTGTCCCCTCAGCTGCCCCATACCCCTCAGTGACCCCCAGCCTGCCCCATACCCCTCAGTGACCCCCAGCCTGCCTCATACCCCTCAGTGACCCCCAGCCTGCCCCATACCCCTCAGTGTCCCCACAGCTGCCCCATACCCCTCAGTGACCCCCAGCCTGCCCCATACCCATCAGTGACCCCCAGCCTGCCTCATACCCCTCAGTGACCCCCAGCCTGCCCCATACCCCTCAGTGACCCCCAGCCTGCCCCATACCCCTCAGTGACCCTTAGCCTGCCCCATACCCCTCAGTGACCCCCCGCCTGCCCCATACCCCTCAGTGACCCCCAGCCTGCCTCATACCCCTCAGTGACCCCCAGCCTGCCTCATACCCCTCAGTGACCCCCAGCCTGCCCCATACCCCTCAGTGACCCTTAGCCTGCTTCATACCCCTCAGTGACCCCCAGCCTGCCTCATACCCCTCAGTGACCCCCAGCCTGCCCCATACCCACTCAGTGACCCCCAGTCCACCCCATACCCCCTCAGTAGTACTACTACACCCATCATCTATACCTGTACTACTACCACACTCCTCATCTTTACCTGTACTATTACACCCCTTATCCACTATACCCTCACTACTACTCCCTACCTAGATGAAGGCACAAAGAAGATCGCCTATACTATATGGGGGCACAGAGTACATAGGGCACATATTTGGGAAAACTACTTATATGGGGCACACAATGTGTTTGTCTACTACATGGGGGCACAGGAGGAGCACTGTTACACTGGGAAACAATATAGTTGTCTCAAACGTCAATAAAATCGTATCTGATGCTGCAGGGAGAAAAATGTCCTATTTATTTAGCAAAAACAAAAAAAATCGAGATTTAAATCGAGAATTGTCCAAAAATTTTTAAAAATCGAGATTTTATTTTTTGGCCATATCGCCCAGCCCTAGTACAGCCATAGGCTGTATCTAGGTTTTCCTGTGGCAGCCGTAGTGCAGCATCCAGCTTGTACAGGTGCGGGGAATCAAACGATGAGTGTTTGGGTTCGGATAATGCTGAACCCGAACATTTTCACAGGTTCGCTCAACAGTAATTATTTGCACAATACAATGCCACTCCAGTCTTACTACTCGCATGGACAAGCTGGTTCCTCCATAGAATGTGTGTCACTGTGTGTAGAAACCTTTACTACCAGAGGACTCCCTCTTACCACAATAGTATGGAAAGGGCACAAAATATTTAACTCTCACCATCATTTAGATTCACCTTAACAATGCTCACATGCAACTAAAGTACTGGTTTCCACCCTACAGCTGACAGGGCATGCTGAGAGTTGTAGTTTCACAACAGCTGCAGCGCCACAGGTAGGGAACAGGATACTATTCAGCCTTTGCTTTCATCAAGTGCAAATAAGGTATAAATAGTTGACAATGATCGACAAAACATGACTACACATCCCCTGACAGATATAAAAATACTAAGTCCATTACTTTGTCAGGAGGACATAATCATGTTGATTAGTTATAGGTATAATAGCTAAGGGCTCTATAGACTGCTCGATAATCATGCGGTTAGGGCTGCACAGACATGGTTACAGATGTCCATGCAGCACTTGCTTTAATTCATAAAATAATTAAAAACTTACCTGTCCAGGCTCCCCCAGTGACCTGCTGCCTTTTTCCCGCTGAAGCTTCTAAACCCCTCTCTTAAGTGACAGGCTGCCCAGCCAATCACTGACAGACAGGACAGCATAGCAACCAGTGATTGGCTGAGCGGCTTGTGACTTCAGAGACTGGTTCAGAAGCTTCAATGGCATCTGCTGTGAGTACAGAACAGGTAGCACGACAACAGGGAGCCTGGACAGGTAAGTATAATCTTTATTACTTTCTTTACACTGTCAGTCATCACTATTATATGTAGCAATGCACAGCCAATAATTTTTAGACTTTATGAAAGACAAGGATCAGCCGATGATTAAATCTTTGGCTGATCCTTGTCTTTATTACATAAAGCGATATCTGACCAAGTCAGTAGATAATCTGTGAAGTAGGACCCTAAGTGATAAGAGTCAAATACTTAGCCCAATAAACATTGGATGAAGGGTGTCTGAAGCCAGGGGTCACTGAAAAAAAGATATCTGGTGTAATTGATAAGCCAGTTGGTTTTAGACATGCCATATCCCTTGCTCCTAACATAAGTGTATGGCCTTCTCACATATATTGTGGTGTCTGGAGGAGTAGTCATTGTCAGAGGACAGCTATCTAGTGGATGGCTAGCTATAGTCCACTTTAAAAAAAATGAGCAAGGGTTAATTTACACTCTTTACTTACCTCATCACCTACGTAATCGTGCAACATACGGATAACAGATGCTCCTTTGCTGTAGGATATGGCGTCAAATATTTCATCCACTTCTGAAGGATGGCCAACATTGACCTTAAAAAAAAAAAAAAAAAAAGAAAAAAAGAAAGAAAGAAAAAACACAACATTTAACTATCATATATGGAGCCCAAGAATAAGAATACATTGGGTAATGAACCTCAAAAGACAAAGCACGTGTGTAATGTTAGCATTCAGGTTGAAAGCCATTGTGTAGCAAAAGAAATTGAGAAAGTATAGTGGTACCTCAATCGGATGGCTATTTTCCAGTGCATCCAGTTCTTGAGCTCGAGTATAGTCAGCAGAGACAAACTGTGTCCATATATCATATTCTGGGAAGCAATGGTCCACACAGAGGTATTCAATCCAGGAGGCAAAACCTTCATTTAGCCACAAGTGGGTCCACCATTCCTGTCAAAAATAACAGCAATAAATCACTATTATGTGTGTGTGTAATAGATATATCTCATGACTAAAAGAAGAAAAAAATACACATGTATCACAACCAGCAACTGTATATTAGGTCTTTGTTCATACATTGCCTTTGCATGCCTATTAAAAAGTCATGGTTTCTCTCCATGCCTATTGAGTGAGTGGGCTCCACCTGCTATGATGCTACTACTATACTTAGCACTGTGAGCCAGTAAGACATCTCCCCGCTTCTGCTTCTTGTCCCCTTTGTGCATGCAGGGAACCTGAAGCAGAATCGCAGGTAATTACAATAACCTTGAGCACATGCATTACTATAGCAGAGCTTTGAGTGTCCCTTCCTGAACTCTTATATTTGTTGAGTATTTGTTTTGGTACTGCAGGAATATAAAAGAGTAACCACAACGTACCATAGTGACTAGGTTTCCAAACCACTGGTGTGCCAGTTCGTGACCGACAACCAGAGCCACCCACTGGCGAGAGGAAGAGCATGAGTTCTTAGGGTCAATGAGAAGAGCCGTCTCCCTAAGGAAAATAAAAAATGAAAATACCTCAAACATTGTATAAATTGAACTGGTCTACATAAGCTGCTTTAGTCAGGCCTTAAGTCTACTGAACTGCCTAACCCTTTCGGTGCTAAGGACGTATGTAATCTTACCTTTGAATGTTTGCCGAGCCTAAAATATAAAGCCAATTTTATTTTTTATAATATATGTATATCTGTCAAGAGTAGGAAAAGTAGCGGATAACAAGCTGAACGGTAGAGGTCTGACTGCAAGGACCCCCAGAAATCCTGAGATCAGGGACAAAACTGTCCCAGGAATAACAGGATATACAGCCCGTGTGCCATTCATTCTCAAGAAGGCTGCCAAGTATTGCTCGGCAACGCTATAGGGAATGAATAGTGGCTGACTGCACACCCAAATTCCCAGGAAATATTTTCCCCCGGTCTTAAGATGTGGTGTGGATCCCAGTCCGATAATGTAGTGATATATCACAACATTCTTGAAGATTGACTGCAGCATTCATTCAAGTCATATGGGAATCTTGGCATAATAAAGGTGTGTAACAAAGCCTAGATCACAAGCAGTTCAATTTCTTAAAGGGGTTATCCAGGATTAGAAAAAAAAGCACAGCTCCATTCTTTGAAAACAGCACCACCCCTGTCCTCAGGTTATGTGCGATCCTGCAATTAATCTCCATTCACTTTAATAAAGGACAAGACAAGTGCTGGTTCTGGAAGAAAGCAGCCATGATCTAAGCCTCGTTAACCACTTAAGCGCTGCCATAGCACAATGGAGATACTTTGACTTATGACCTGACTAGGGGGATAATAAAGCAACAAACCCACCTGTAGGTGACCAAGCCCCAGTTTTCCATGGCTCCTGTGAAAACAAATACAAGGTGAGGGATAGAAGCACCAATGACAGCGTCCCCAGTACAGCAGGCCACTCAGTGGAAACTTTACCAGCTGCAAAGTCTGCAATTGCGATGAGGTCAATCTTGGGAAGAGGGTAAGGAACATTGAAGTAATCCTTATAGAAAGGCAGAGTTTTAGCAGCAACCTAAAAGGAATGACAGATCAAAATGGTTGGAGGTGGACAACTTCTTAGGTGAACCAAACACAGACATAAAACAATGGCCTATTAGTGTTTACCTCCAGGGCAAATTTTCCTTGCTCTGCTTTTCCAACCGGTGTATACACCCGGACCAACACTCCATCAGCAGATCGCGTCTCTACAAAGTCGTACTCTCCCACCACGAAGGCCACGAGATAGGTAGACATTACAGGGGTGCGTGCAAATTTAACTTCCACCAGGCTCTCATCATCTGGGTATGGCTTACGCTCAATTAGGTTCTAAACAATGTGATACAATTAAGCAGAGAAGGGAGGTTAAAAGAAATGAAAACATGTGTGAATAGCCCTATATTCACCAGCAGGTCTCTTGCAGAAATCAGTCAACTTTCTTTTATTAATTTATTTTTTCTCTTACACCACCATTCATCAACAGTGGTGTGTGTGCTGGTGGCCTATGGATACGTGCTGAGAACTTTCCAAGACTGTGCAAACTGCAAGTGTTGTGTGAATGCATGTAAATTGACACACGTCTAATTTCCCACTCCATTTAATTTCCTGCAAAATAATATGGCTGGCTAATATAATTTACTAGCAAACGTTGGTAATCAAACCAATCATCATCCATTTCAATGTGACTCATAACAGCACAACAAGGCATACTTATTTGATATTTTACGCGCATAGGCTATAAGCCTTAAAAGGGGTTATCCAGCGCTACAAAAACATGGCCACAACACGACTCTTGTCTCCAATTCAGGTGCGGTTTGCAATTAAGCTCCATTCATTTTAATGGAACCGAGTAGCAAAACCCCACCCAAACTGGAGACGAGTGGTGCTGTCTCTGGAAGTGGCCAGGTTTTTGTGGCACTGGATAACCCTTTTAAGACCCTATTACATGGGCAATCAATAATGTCTACTACATGGCTTGATAATCATTTAGCAAAGTGAAATATATATATATATTTTTTTATATATATCTATATCTATCTATACACACACCTACATTTTTTTTTTTTTTAGTTTGATGGCCCCCTCATGCTGTAATAGCCTGAGCTGTGTTCTCATGAGGACCAAGGGCTGGTAGGGCAGCATTACTGAATCTTTTATTGTTTTACTAATCCCATAGTCATCAGTTATGGGTGGAGGTTACTATTGCATAGTACAGATAATACAATGAGAAGAAGGGAACCCTCTCAGGAAGAAATTACATTTGAGTTTCGTCCATACACTAGAAGAGTTAACATAAGACCTACCATGTTCGACAAAGCTACTCGATCCTTGGGGACAATCAAAATAACGTCAAAGGTTGCCTTGATTGCCGGTTCATCCCAGCAGGGGAAAGCTCTGCGTGCGTCCGTGGCCTGTAAATAAAGTAGGTAGACTATATATCACAAAGAGAAGGAATGTAGCAGTATGGATGGGTACAGCTAAAGAGGCTCGAACAAACAATATTTTTTTTTCTTCAAATCTACTGGTGTCAGAAAAGGTATACAGATTTGTAAATTACAGTAATTTAAATATCTCAAGCCTTCCAATACTTATCAACTGCTGTATCCCCTGCAGAAAGTGGTGTATTCTTTTCAGTCTGACACAGTGCTCTCTGCTGCCACCTCTGTCCATGTCAGGAACTGTTCAGAGCAGTAGCAAATGCCCACAGAAAACCTCTCCTGCTCTGGACAGTTCTTGACATGGACAGAGGTGGCAGCAGAGAGCACTGTGTTAGACTGGAATAAAATACACCACTTCCTGCAAGACATACAGCAGCTAAGTACTGGAAGACTGGACTAGTGTTGTCACAATACCAGAATTTGGAGTTCGATACCAATACCAACTTTTTTTTTTTTCAATGCTCGATACCAATTCGATACTTAATAAATTTTATTAAAAAAAAAAAAAACACAAGAATAGAGATGCGCCCGTACGGACCATATTATTTTAAAACTAAAGTTTGCCTTATTTAAAATAAATGTTCTTAAAAAATTTAGTAGCACGTTTTTATGTGGTACTGAATTTGGTGGTTTCTCCGCTTGCACCATTTACTGTGCGTGATCAGGAAGGTGATAATCTTATAATATGCACAATAACACTTCAGCTATCAGGGGGATGATGGGAACTGTAGTCCTGTAACACACTTCAGCTATCAGGGATGATGGCAACTGTAGTCATGTAACACACAGTTAAGCTATCAAGGATGATGGGGGTTGTATACATGTAACACACACTTAAGCTATCAGGGATGATGGGGGTTGTATACATGTAACACACACTTAAGCTATCAGGGATGATGGGAACTGTAGTCATGTAATACACTTCAGCTATCAGGGATGATGGGGGTTGTAGGCATGCAACACACTTCAGCTATCAGTGATGATGGGGGTTGTAGTTGCACTACTCCAGCTGGATTCGGGCGGCAGAGTAATGTGCAGGCTACAGCCCCCCTCCCCCTTCCCTTCACAGTTGCAGCCATGCCGACCTTTTGCTCACCCCCCACATTGCTGATGCCAGCCCGGGAGTGTCCTGACGGCTCCCACCTCACAGCCATCCACCTCCTGTCAGATCTCCTCCTCGCCTCCCCCACCTCCAGCCTTCTCCCCCGGACGGTGCAGCTCTCAGCCTCTCTTCCCTCTCCTGCCGCCGACGCTGCTCTGTAATGCTATACTGACCCGGGACCCCGCGTCCCCCTCGGCTCTTGTCAGATACTCACCGGGCCCAGCTCTGTCTCATGTCCGGTGCCTGTGGAGGGGGGAAGCTCATGCCGCTCATCTTATTCCATAAGACCTCAGCACTATCGCAGCTGCCAACCCCGCTGTGGCACACACGTGTCCCCGGGTCGGCGGTGTCCCCCGCGGCAATGCGAGAGGCAGGAGTGGCCGGCGGCAGCAGCATGGAGCGCGGAGGATAGGGGTCCCAGGTCTGTGTTTGCAGGGGTGGCACATAGAGAACATGACAGGCGCTCAGGTAGCCGCCTGTCATGTTCTCTGCACTATACTCTGTTAAACTACAGTTTAACAAAGTATCGATACCAGGAAATCCTGGTACCGAACCGTTTTTTTGCCCCGAAAATCGATGGTAGTATCGATTTTTCGGTGCATCCCTAGACTGGACATTTTAAAATAGAGGTTATTGACAGGATTTAAAAATATTATATATATATATATATATATATATATATATATATATATATATATAAAAATTCCCACTGGAGTACCCCTTTAAAGGTCACATTCCCCCTGGGATGGAGAGGCTGAATCCAATTCATAACTGATGGCCAATAACAGCTGTGCACGTAAACTGCAGCACAGTAACATTCAAGTGAATGTTAACGGCTCTTTACTATGGGCAGCAATTTTTGTAAACAGCCGATTGACCCACAACTCAGGGACTGGAACATGGAACCAGAGTTCCCTTCAAAAATGGAGAGACGTGCAACCTCCAGTTATAGAGTTATGGCCACTGTTATGAAACTAGCCACTTAGCCTTCACGCTCCTTCCCTTGCAAGAATATTAGTGTAGATCTCAATTCAGCACTATGAGAAATGTTATATGGCCAAATTAACTATTCATGCTTTCCATTATCATTACAAACAGACACACTGCTTCTGAAAGCCAACCTGTGACCCAGCTAATAAAAACCAAGATCCACATATTCTTACCTCAAACTGAGTGACTGCAGCATAGCGGACTTCTCCAGAGGCTGTAGTGTATTTACTGCGATAGAAACCTTTCATTTTATCATTCAGCTCCCCGACAAAGTCAATCTTCAGCATCCCAGTACCTACACACAGACACCACAAACCAGAACATTGGTTACACAATAGGTCATAATTTACTGAATGGTGGATAGTCAGAGACAGGACAACAAAAGTAGAACTGCTGCCATAAAGTAGCCCTGAATAGGTGTCTAGGGACTGAGAAAATAGAATCACAGCTCTGTGATTAAGTCCGAGACCAAGGATGTAATCCCTGCAGCGGACTATTAAAAAAAAACAAAAAACTGTATATAGAGGTATCTGGATGTAGCTGCCACCCAGCCATGAGGAAAAGAAGACAGTGATATACCATACTGTTGGATCTGTGTAATCTATGGTCAGTATGTCATATCTGGTACCTATAAAATGTTTGGTCAATAAAAGCGAGCACTCAATAGTGAGCATTGGACTCTAATTGTGTCACCTTAAATCTAATTTGGTCAAGTGAAACCACACTGGTTATCCAGTATTTAAAAAAAAAAAAAAAAAAAAAAAAAGGGGGCGTGGCCTGTATGCTGAGACTGCCAGACGCACTTTCTGCAGCTCTGCAGCTTTTCTCTTATTCTACCCCATTTCCCACACCCCAAACATCCCCAAACCCATCACAGCCCCTCCTGCATCACAAGGGCTCACAGCCAGGAGATCCCCGACCCAGCCCTGTACTACCTCCAGCCGAGGCCTACCTGCTGCTCTGAAGCCCCGGCCTCTAGTAGCACCAGCAAGCCGGGCCCCACACACTTCCGGTCGGGAGTACGCCCGGACTCGCGCGAGTGCAGAGAAGCCACAGGGACAACATCAGCTCACCTCCAGGTCGGATCATCCCCAGGAGGCCCCCACAGCAATCAGGAACACAGTGAGTTGGGCTCTCCAGAGAGCTACAGGGAAAAGAACTGGCGCGAATTCCGCCATCTTGGAATTACCGGGGGCTGCACTGACACAGTGCACCAAACCTGCAGTGCTGCACTGGCACAGAATCCCACACCTGCAGAGCTCCCCCTTTACTCCAGTGGCCTGGTGACACAGCAACTGACACCCTGGTGACTGTGCCGACTGCACAGCCAGGCCGCATCTATTAGAAATCTCCTACTGGGAACACTAGATCCTAACTTACAGTGCGCTACTGCCACCTTCTGGCCATAACCTGCCACTGCCTCCTATACAAGTTAATACGGAGGCTAGAACCATTACCACAGTCTTCCAGCTCTCTGCTGCCACCTTCTGGCCATAACCTGACACTGCCCCCTATACAAGTTAATACAGGGGCTAGAATCTTCCTCACAATCTTCCAGCACTCTGATGCCACGTATTTGCCACTACCAGTAAATCCCGTCTACAAGTGAATTGGCACAGTGAAGAGGTCTCTTAATAACCTGCTCCTACCGCACAGCCTCATCGAACTGAGATCTCCCTGCGGTCCCAATATACAGTCCTCCACTGCCACCCACTGGCCAGTACCAACAACTTTCCTCTACAAGAGAACTCACACGGGGAAGAAACTTCCCATTAGCACGCTTTTACTGCTAGTCCTTATCTACCTGCGGTCTCGCACCACAGTGTCCTGCGGTCACCTGCTGACTACTACCTATACCTGTCTCATACAACAGAACATTCCTGCAGAAGGAGCTGTTATCGCACCAACTTACCCCTACTGCTCCACCTTCCTCCTCTGAGACACTTCTGTCCGCGGTAGTGCCTTCCTTACATTAACTGTACCCACGCTCTCTTAGGATGTAACGGGCGCACGTGCAACATCTGGCAAGCTAAATGTAGCCAGTAGCTCTTTGCCCCCAACTGCCAGCCTAATGTGACCGTGTAGCGATCTTCGATGCTCTACTGAAGCCACTCACTGCTCTGCAATATGAACCGGAATAAACGTACATCTTCCAAGACTGCTACCACCCGTACTCTACAGCAATTCTATTCTTCAGCCTCTGAGAACACACGCCCCAACATGGCTTCCACCTCACCGTCGTCATCCCCCCCACATTCACAGCCCACGACATCGACCACTCGCCCAACAGATGGCTCGGTAATCTCTACCACAGAACTTTTACAATCTATCCAGGCCACATTCAAGTTGGAATTATCCGCTGCTGTGGAAACCTTTACCAAGCAAATACATGAACTGGGCCAACGCACATCAGACCTGGAACAACGTATGGACGAAGTGGCAGATGCTCTAGAAGAAGACAAGCTGCGACTTACAGATCAAGACCACAAGATCGCCGCCCTTGAGCTGAAGTTAGAAGACCTTGAAAACAGGTCTCGTAGAGCGAATATTCGAATTAGAGGCCTCCCGGAAAACATAACTGCCCTCAAAGAGACAGCCCTTAACCTTTTCTCCGCTCTGTTACCTCAGCTACCACCAGAGACCTTTCGCATTACCCGCATTCACCGAGCACTGGGCAGACCCCGAAACCCAAACATACCTAGGGACGTTGTTCTCAATCTACACCATGCCGAAGCCCGAGATATGATCCTAGCAGCGTCCAGAAACTCTGCAGTTCTACCTGGAGTGCCGGGTGCAGTGCAACTATTTGCTGATATAAGTCCGATGACCTTAGCCAGGCGCCGAGAACTCAGGCCAATCACCATGGCTTTGCAAAAGGCCAACATAAAATACCGCTGGAATTTCCCGTTCGCCTTGGCGTTTCTTCATGACAACTCCCAACACTCCATTCGCTCCCTGGAAGATGGACGACAGACACTGGAAAGACTGAACATCCCGATGGACCCGCAAGATCCACTTCCACCTGAACCAAGACGACCTGCCAGAACCTGGACAGCAGTGGGACGAGCCCAGACACCTCGGCGGGATCCTGAACCACCTGATGACTGAACGTGCCAGTCGTCTCGAACATAGAACTTCAGAACTGTGAGTTTACCATTCCCCCATCCCACTCCAAGAAGGTGTAAACCTTCATAGACTTCCAAGTCTGCAATGACCACCCGACTCTCTTGCCTTATACTCCACATAAACCCAACATTGCAGACCCTCAGGTATTTGCTATGGGAGTCTAATGGGGGAACTGGACTGATTTCTATTTCTACTTCCTCGTTTGTTTTCTATTGTTCTTTCACATGGTCACCCTGGCAGTTGTGAATTGTGCTGCCCAATATAATGCCAGATGCACGACATCCGACCCACTTGATGTCCTCTGGCATTCCTATCGGGGTGCTCACACCACCCCATTTTGTTATGCTGTTTATTACTTCTCATCTGTTTTACATTATCTATTGGTCATATACTGTTTTGCTTAGGTCTAGATTTTACAATGCCTTCCTTACCGTGCAGGTCCCTAACTCTAACCCCTTTCTATTCATGAGCTCCCTTAGCAACATTCCTCCACTTCTTAACCATGTGCAGGGTACTCTCCCACAATGTTAGAGGGTTCAACTCACCCCAAAAGAGACGGAAAGCCCTCATTGATTACAGTAAACACCACCCAGACATCATATGTCTTCAGGAGACCCATTTCTCTAACACCTCACAACCCAGGTACTTCCACAAGAACTATACTCGTTTTTATGTAGCAACGCATGAACGAAAAAAACGAGGAACCCTTACACTTCTTAAAAATTCCTTTCCGCTCCAAATTACTTCATCAATAGCAGATACTGAAGGCCGATATATCATATTGCTTGGTTCTCTCATGTCACACACGGTCTGCATAGTGAATAGTTATGCTCCCCCGGATAAGCCGTTCCACACCTTCCAACATATTTTACGCAAACTAGCATCCCTACAATACCATACGCTCATCTGGTGCGGAGACTTTAACTTTACATGGAACCCATCCCTAGATAGCACAACTGCCACCCGCTCCGACTTGTCCAAGACAGACCGGGCCAGATTTCACGCACTTATTAAAACACACGTCCTGACAGATACGTGGAGAGAATCGCATGGCCCACACAAAGGGTACACCTACTACTCACCTTCCCACCGATCATACTCAAGAATTGACATGATCCTCACAAATTCCCCAGCTCTTCCATCTTTGCTGTATTCTAGGCACGTGGTCTCCTCCTGGTCAGACCATGACAGTGTCTTATCAGTCTTCCTCTTCAACACCACCTCTCCACCTCCATTCCGCTGGCGACTCAATGAGGCCATGCTGACAGACCCGACAGTAAGGTCTGAAATAGAGGCTGATCTGCGCTCCTACTTTAGTATTAACACCACGCCGGATGTATCCTCCGGTATTGTCTGGATGGCTCATAAACCTTATGTCAGAGGCACCCTAATTAAAAAAGCAGCGCAAAGGAAGAAAGAGAGAACCAAACTGCAAACTACCTTAGAACATCAACTACACCGCCTAGAAATTGCAAACCAACATGCCCCCTCCTTGTTCCTCCATAGACAGATTAAAACTATTAAGATGCAGTTATCTTCCATTCTAACAAATAGAGCTGAAAAAGCCATTAGGTGGACCCAAGCCACCTACTATCGGTTTGCTAACAAACCAGACAAACTACTAGCAGCAAAACTCCGTTCCAAAGAAAAACTCAACACCATATACCAGATAAATGGACCGAGAGGCTCCCCTACATCTAACCCTGACACCATTTACAAAACGTTCTGTGATTACACCTCCTTATATTCTGAACCCACTCCTCCTTCCCTACCTGACATTACAACTTTCCTACAAACGCTACGTCTACCCACACTGACAGCTGAAGCGGCCACCTCACTAGGACGGGATATAACTGAAGAAGAGATAGCAGCCACTATAAAACACCTAAAAAACGGGAAGTCCCCGGGCCCAGATGGCCTCACTGCCCTTTATTTCAAAAAGTTCTCCACCCTCCTCATACCTCACCTTAAATCAGCCTATAATGACATCCTAGCTGGAAAGCAAATGCCACCTGAATTTTACACAGCATTAATTACTGTCATCCCAAAACCTAACAAGGACCCCCTGCAGACTAAAAACTATCGGCCTATCTCCCTCCTCAACATTGATTTGAAAATTTTCACCTCCATCTTAGCCCAGAGACTTAACCTACTACTCCCCTCACTAATACACAAAGACCAGATAGGATTCATCCCAGGACGACAAGCCCCTGATAATATACGCCGCACCCTCAATCTGATCCATGCCGCTCACCTGAACAAGCGCCCCCTATTTCTCTTGGCACTCGATATAGAGAAAGCCTTTGACTCCTTATCATGGCCATATCTCTTCCAAGTTTTACAAAAACTAGGCTTTTCAGGCCCCTTTGTTAAAGCACTACAGCTCTTATATGACTCGCCTGCAGCATTCCTAAAACTCCCTTCTAGCTCTCCTAACCAAATCCCTATCACCAGAGGTACTAGGCAGGGATGCCCTCTTTCCCCAGCCCTATTTGCTCTAGCAATGGAACCCATTGCTGAAGCCATACGATTGCACCCGGACATTCAGGGACCTATTATGCGAGACCAAACCTACAAATGCAGCCTTTTTGCGGACGACCTTCTCCTCACCCTCCACAACCCTCTCATCTCTGTTCCAAATCTCCTCTCACTCCTTCACACCTTTGAAACATTATCTGGACTTAGAGTTAATGTAGATAAATCTGAGGCCTTACTTATCAACACTGCCCCTCCAGAGCGACACCACCTTATAGATACATTCCCTTTCCAATTTAGAGAGCATTACCTCACATACCTGGGAGTAAATATCCCTGCAACACTGGCCTCAGTCTATAAATGGAACTATACCCCCTTATTTAGTCGTTTGGCCCAAGAGTTGACTCAGTGGTCCTCCCCCTCCCTATCGTGGGTCGGCAGGATAAATGCAATTAAAATGGTAACCCTCCCCCGGTTGCTATACCTATTCAGGGCCCTCCCAATACCCATAATTGCCCATGACCTCCATAGATTTCAAGCACAAGTTTTCAAATTTATTTGGAACAATGCTAAAGCCAGAATAGCTAAATCTATTATGCACTATCACAAAAGACTGGGAGGCCTCTCAGTTCCTCATTTTGACAGGTACTATAAGGCTGCTCGTATTGCCCAACTTTCCGTGATCTCCGCCCGACAAAATGCACCCCGCTGGGTTCACTTGGAATCAGCCTTATTGGAACCATACTCCTTGAATGGCTTACTATGGTCCACCGGTCTTCTCCCACGAGAACTGAAAGCCAAGTCCCCATTAACGCACCATTCACTGATTCTCTGGAGAACCCTCCGCTTCCAGTACAAATTGCAATTAAACCCCTCCCCTATGCTAGAAATACTTCGCAATCCTATGTTCCCCCCTGGCCTTTCCCCCTCAGAATTTCGGTGGTGGACGGAAAACCATCTGACCACCCTCAAGAAGTTTACGCAACACTCCATATTAGTCCCTTTAGACAGATTTCGCCAAGACCACCTCATTCCGCCCTCAGAACTGTTTAGACTACGCCAAATTTACCATTTTCTCGAATCCCTCCCGTGGCAAGGCAACACTAGCTCCTCCTTCTCATCATTTGAACACATTTGCCGTTCTGACCCAACCGGGAAGGGGATAATCTCCGATCTTTATTCCACATTCAACTCCCCTCCCCCCCCACAGACCAAATTACCTTTCATGATCAAATGGGAAACTGACCTTGCTCTTACACTATCCCCAGAGCGATGGCATCATTGCTGTGAACAGATCACTAAAGGAAGCCGGCAAGTGTCCCTTATGGAATCCTCGATTAAGGTACTACATAGGGTCCATTATGTGCCCAGCCTCCTTCATAAATTCTATCCCCATGTGCCACCGACCTGTTTCCGTGGCTGCTCAGATACTGGCAATACACTGCATACTTGGTGGACCTGCCCTGTGGTCTCTAGCTTTTGGGATTCTATATTGGTAATTCTCTCCTCCCTGCTTCACAAAGCCCTCCCTAAAAGGCCATCAGCACTCTTACTAGGTGACAAATTTCCCTCCACTAATTTCAAACAACATAAACTACTCCAACACGTCCTTATGGCTGCCAGAATTCACATAGCGGCCAAATGGAGATCTCCCACACTGTCAGTCCAGGCAGTTGTTGACAGGGTGAATGTAATCATGCTCTATGAAAAAATTGAAGCCACCCGTACTGACACACTCGAACACTACACCGCAGTCTGGCAACCATGGCTAGACTACGCAACCACCCCATCCCTCCTTTCAATGCTCCGTCTAGCTTCCTAGCGATGGAATCCTCCGTACCTACGCATGAGCTAAACCCTCCACTCCCCCCCCAAGGGACTCTATTACCCTTCATGTTTAAACCCTGCAGGCACTTGAACGACCTTGTATGCTAATACGGTATATCCATTTGTTTGTTGTTTGTTTGTTTTATGTTTCCTCTTCCCTGATCTTGTGTTTTCTTCTTCCAAACCTGGAGGAGGTATCCAATGTACTTTATCCCCCCTGCGTGGGGCGATTTTGCCTTGATCCTGTTTATTGTATGCATTAAATCTTCCTTAATAAAAACTTTGACACTAAAAAAAAAAAAAAAAACAAACAAAAACACTTTCTTCCAGAAACAGCACCACTCTTGCCTTCAGTTTGGGTGTAGGTTTTGCAGCTCAGTTCTATTGAAGTTAAAGGGAACCATTCACCCCGTGGCCCCAGCCAGAAACTGACATACAGTGACATAAAAGGTCAATATACTTACCACATCGCTCCCGGTCCCGTTACGGATCCCGTTGTTGACACGGAGAAATCTCAGATTCTTCTTCTCACGCCCATTATGTTAATGAGCGCCGCCGGGGCCGAAGTCCAAACTTCTCCCCACCTCCGACACTTGATTGACGCCGGGTCTTCTTTCTCCTCGTCTTCTCTCTTCTCGCCGGATCCCGCGCAGGCGCAGTGACGGTCGTTTTCGGCACGTGCACAGTTCACAATTATGGCGCTCCGCAGCTTCACTATTTACTGCGCGTGCGCCAATTGTCTCGAGCACGTATCCTGTTTACTGCGCAGGCGCAGAAGAGGTGACGAGACCATCGCAACGGCGCCTGCGCGGGAATTCGTCAGAAGACTGAAGACGTCAATCAAGTTCCAGGAGACGTGGATGGGCAGCGACGAGAAGAGGACCTCATGAATAAGTTGGACTTGTCCGTCGTTTCCTACGGACGTTGGACTCATCTCGGCTCATTACCATAATGGGCGCGAGAAGAAGAATCAGAGATTTCTCCGTGTCAACAACGGGATCTGGGGCGGGACCGGGAGCGATGTGGTAAGTATATTGACCTTTATGTCACTGTATGTCAGTTTCTGCCTGGGGCCACGGGGTGAATGGTTCCCTTTAACTGCAAGCCACACCTGATCTGAAGATAAGTGTCTCATCTTGTTAGAAAGTGGCCATGTTTTTCTAATGCTGGATAACCCCTTTATTTAATTTTTAATGGAACTTACCCTTTTGCAATGTACTGGGGAAGGACAGAGTCACTTTCTCATCTTCATTTTGATAGTTAAAACCTGTGGCATGAATCTCTGCAACAGAGAAAAGAAAATCAGAAAAGGCAAACATGAGGAGACGTTATGGATCGGCCCTAACGCCGGACATTTCTCGCTTAATTCTTACAAATAGATTTCATTTGAGAACATATCCAAATCTAGGTCAATGTTTTCACATTCACACGCTGAATTTATTAGTCCCTCACACACATTATAATATATTATATATATATATATATATATATATATATATATATATATATATATATATACACACACCAAATGTGTTTTCTATGGAAAGTTAGGCGCGTATGAATGTTACAGACTGTGCACGTGCCATGCCTATATTCAGGTTGCCATTTTTAATGACATTTTCCGCACAATTCTTCAATTAAAATCCTATAAGCACGCTGTGAAGAATCATGACTTAGGCCTCATTCACACATTTTTTGCACATCCACAAACAGAACCGCAAATATCACACACACAAGATCACAGAACTGCAAATATCAGGCCATAGAAACCAATGGGTCCTTAATTAGTCCACTAATTGCGAACATATTTTGCGAACGTGTAAAAATTCTGAAGAATAAAAATAAGAACTCTTATTAATCCCTCAACAACGGCGGGCATACATGTACACCTCCCCCCCCCCCCCCAACCCAACGCAAACAGGCACACATGTATGCCCTGCCGGGGTACCATGTACGTGTATGCCCTGCTGGTTCTCACCCGCTATAAAGCGAGCTCAGCTACTGAGCTCGCTTCATAGCGGGTGAGAACCGGCTGCCAACAGGCTCAACAGTTCTATTTACTTGTATAAGTTGCACTATTAGGCCCAGTTCACACTGAGCAAAAACTGTAATTCAGCGGCAGAGCTCTCCACCGCGGAATCCCACCATGTCCTGCAGGGAGGGAGTGAGTGAGAAGGCGCGCCCGTCCACATCCTCCCCTCTCCGCTCAAAGTAGTGACATGTCAATTCTTTGATTGGCGGGAGCGGATGCGCGCGTCTACTCACTCACTCCCTGCAGGACACTGAGCATGGTGGGATTCTGCCATTTTCGCTCAGTGTGAACTGGGCCTTACTGTAAGCAGATTCTCGAAAACATTTATTGGATCTCGTGATCTTTTTTCACTCTTCTCTACGGCATTGGTTCAGTAAATTTGTAGTTCTAATAAAATTACTTTTGAATTTGAAAAAAAAAACAAAAAAACAAAACAAACTCCTCTCTCAATAGTGTATACACAGAGTGCATTCACACGTACAGGATCTGCAGTAGATTTGAAGTTGCAGTTCAAAGCAAATGTACCGTTTCAAGTCTGGGCCATCAAATCTGCTGCAGATCCTGGATGTGTGAACGCACCCTAAAGAAAAAAAAATGCCAAGAAGTTGTTAAAATTGCTAGGCATTTTCCAGCTCAAAACAGGTTGACATCCCCCAGAGTAATAGGACTACCAATAAGCAGACGACCCAGCAAACGCTGGCTGATATGGCTGCTGACATGCTCAAAGGGGTTATCCAGCGCTACAAAAACATGGCCCCTTTTCCCCCTCTCGTCTCCAGTTCAGGTGTGGTTTGCTATTTAGCTCCATTTACTTCAATGGAACCTAGTTTGAAACCCCACCCCAACTGGAGACAAGAGAGGGGGCAAAGTGATCATGTTTTTGTTGCGCTGGATAATCCCTTTAAACATCATCTATAACACAAGGAGATGTGGGGAACGAATTGAATGTATAGTAAAGGGTCGCAGGAACAATCTTCCAATAATTTGTGCACTCTTTAGGTGGTGTTCGCACACTGCAGCTTCATTGCAGTACTGCATCATTTCTGTGGAGATGCCACAGTACTGCAATGAAGCCCAATGTGTGTGGACACAGCCACAGCCTAGTTATTTCAAAGTCATGTAACAGGCTCAGTAAACGTGTGCTGATCAGCCAGATTGGCGCTCCTATAGTAAGCGGCTGGGGTGATGTCATACGGCTTTTAGTGATCCTGATTTCCAATGATGCAATGGGGTGAAAGAGTCTGATACAGCAGGTTTCCTTCCAGAGACTATGGTCAGTGGATAGGAGGGGGGAGGCAATGTGGACGTCTCCTGGGATAATTCTATTATAACCTATGCTATCTGTTTGTCAGGTTGAAATATAAAGCCGGAAGACGGATTCTAAGCACAGATTTACAGCGCCATAAATGAAAAGAGAGCCATGAAATTAAGCATGTATTTAATAGAGCTGCCCAGGAAGACATCATACTAGTATTACTGCTGGCAAAGGCCTCACGCCGACTGAGGAGCCGAGAGTTTCTCTTATTATCAGGCTCTATGGCAATTTCCACAGCCCACAGGTCCCCAGACATCAATTGCATCAGGAAAAAAAAAAATAATCAGAAAACAAAATAGCATGATGCCGCTGCACCCAAGTGCTACCTATTCTACTGCAGACTAAATGGATTCATTCTCTGTGCTGACTTCACGCAGGAATGTCTGCAATAGGGACATTGTCAGCGCTGGCAGCGTAACCTGCTGAAAAGACTGGCACTGAGCCTGCTGGGGACAGTAGACTAAGCTGGCATCAAAAGCGGCGCTGAGATCATACCTGGCACGCTAGGACATACTATAGACTCATGTCAGCACAATACCACATCCTGACAGACAGTTCACTCCGAACTAAGCAAAAAAAGATTGTTCACTACTGACATTGTAATCTAAGCCGCACACCGAACACTCTAGTCCGCCGGACTGGCACTGCTGCGCTGGCCACATGTCTGCACTGTATGGCAGGTGCACACAGCTAAGCTCCAGCAATGTGGAAGATATCAATGGAAGGTTATTGAGGAATTGATTTTTTCTAAAAACAATTCTTTTTTTTTTTAATGTAAGTAATTATATATTTTCTAAATGTGGGTGATTGACAATTTTTTTTTTTTCAAACAGTTTTTAATTATTTTTTCACATTGACCATGTTTTTGTCTATGCTTAAAGTGCCCCTGCCATTTTTTTTTTGTTTTTTTTGCAGAAATCAATAGTACAGGTGATTTTCAGAAACTTTGTAATTGGGTTTATTAGCTGAAAAAGCAGTTTGAAGCTCCCCCCCCCCCATGATTTTCTATGGAGAGGGGAGGGGTGGAGGGAGAGGCACCAAAATAGGATAACAAAAAGTTAATTTACAGCTACATGACCGGGCTCTCTCCTCTGAAGTCAGCACTGACCTCTGAATACCGGCTTTCATACAGCTCCCACTGTGTAATCCTATGTTCTCTGCTGGTGACTAATCTCCCTACTCCCCCCTCTCCGTAGGTTACACAGGGCCCGACTGATGTAAAAGAATTGAGATTTTTTTGAATGCAGATAATAAACCCAATTACAAAGTTTATTAAAATCGCGTGTACTATTGATTTCTGCATAAAAAAAAAAAAAAAGTGAAACTTTAAAGAAAAAAAAAAGCACCTGTTTTGATCTTTTTTTTATTTTTTTTTTTTTATAATGGTAGTCAATGGAAAAACTAATTAAGCGGATTCCACATAATTGTATCCTTTATTTTTCTTCAAAGAGCGCAGTTTGAACCCAGCCTAAGGTAGTGTATGTTAGGCTGGGTTCACACTGCGTTTTTGCAATCTGTTTAACGTATAAGTTTTATGGAAAACACAGATGTAAAAAAACATGAAGAGCAAGGATGAGTGCTTACCTCCCTGGTTAACAGCTCCCCCCATCTTGCTGCAGATGGTGGACTCTAGAAGTCTATGGAGCTCTCTTCCTGCAGCCACCATCCTGACTTGACTGCTCTGAATGCCATGAGGGAAACAGATCACTGATCTCAGGGAGACCAGCCAAAGATAACACTGAATCCCACGATGCATCACAGTTGTCTGCTGGAAGAACAGTGTAATTGCCTTCATGTCTATATCGCTCTAAATAAGCTAAGAGGCTACAAGCATAGTCAGGGAGGCTGAGCAATTCTATTATAACTTTGTCACAGGAGCTGTATAACCACCATAAGTAACTGATGGAAGTTACTACCCCTCTGTGAAGAGGTTGTGTGGAACAGTCCATGCAGCTTCTTCATATAGGAAGCGCTGGCTAAAATTGTGACCCCATTGAGAGCACAGAAACACATGTAACTTCCAGGGGGGTCACCATTAGATCACATGACCTAACTGAAGATTCTATCTGAACATTCCAGGAATGTAATTAGCATGTCCTATGTTTAAAGTGGGAAACACTGTGAGGGCCCTATTACATGGGATGATTATTGTGCGAAAAATCGTTATATTAGTCGAAGTTAAACAATAATCGTTCTGCGTAATTGCAGGAACAATCGAAAAATTTTTGGTATGTCGTTAATCGGCCATTTAGATCTGAATCTAAAATTATCGTTAAACGTTCGCTGTAATTCCACATTCGTTCGCTCAAGTTCCGCATTTTTTCACCAATCGCTCAGTGTAATTGCACATTGTTTTGCTGGGATCAGAAGGAATAAACTATTGTAGTAACGATCGCAGTAACTATCGTAACTAACGTCCATCGTTATGTGTAATATGGTGAACGATTTCAGGTTAACAATAAACAATCTCTTTTGCGATCGTTCATCGTTAAAAATCTCTGTGTAATAGGACCCTAATGGGACCAGCAACATCCTAGCGGCAATAGCGCTGATATCAGTGATAGGCGAGTACATGGACTATGTTTAACCACTACCACCCTGAAATGTATATATATTTTTTTCCTCCAGACAATCCATCGCCTGTACTTCTTATTCGGACCTTGCTCCCGTGGGTGACAACAGATGGCATTTTGACATGGAGCCAGATGGCAATGTAAGCAGTTCACAGTGGGGAGTAATGTACATGATGTGATCCGCAGGCCTCTCTGCTTACATTCACATGGGGCTGGTCTGTTCCCACTAGGCAGATACAGCAGGAGACGTTAATCCTCATGTCACTGAACAGGCCCCAGACTGGGGGGGATTTGTACACCATTTCTCCTATACGTTATCATTACTTACAATGTCAACACCAAGTATAGAGGTAACTGGATACTCTGCAGGTATAGACATTAGCAGCTGCCTCGCTGCATGACACTACAGGACACCTGCTGGGGCATTATCACCGGCAAGTGTCGGGAGAGGTTACAGCCAACATCTGACTGTAATATTACAGTAAGGGGTGCCCACTGCAATGCAGTTTACGGTATGACGAGGGTTAGCACATCAATCAGGTTAGTATAGTAGACTGGAATTTGCACATTGACAGGTCCAAGCCATTTGGCAGCCAACCAAGGAATGTCTGTGGCAAGAGCAGACTTGTGATGTGCCGGTAGGAGAACAGAGGACCGTGGGTGAATGGAGCTTGTAGCCAGACTGTGAATGCTTATCTGTAATGATGGGTCACTGACACTGACAGGCAGTCCTGGGTGGATATAGGTGTGCCAAGTTACATCCTATAGCGTCTGGGCGATGCATGCCCGTACACTGCAGATTGCAGACACCACACTGGACTCTCCTCCCCCCAGCACTAACAATATAAATCCAGCTTAGCTTTGCGCTCTGGCACGGCCCGAAAGCTCCATTAGTGCATTTGTCTCCTTTATAACCTGATGGACTAATGGCTTGTAAATTATAGCATCGCTCAGACTGAAAGAATCAAAACGCCGAAGTGGTCACCTCTTGGTACAAGAGACAAGATCTCTGATGGTTTTAATATAAGGAAAGATCACACGCAACTGTACAGCCAAACTTCAGTATATGTAGCAGGCATAGACCCTGCACCACTCTTGCCCTCAGGTTGCGGGTGGTACTGCCGCTAAGTTCCATTAAAGTGATTAACGCAAGAATTGTAATACCGCACATGGCCTGAGAACAGGTGTGGCACTCTTTTTTTAAAGGAATCCGGTATGTTTTTCTAATTCTTGACAGCCCTCTCAATAGTGCACTGTGAGGTTGGCATCATCAGGAATCGTTACAATGGATCCACCATTTGGCTGACTGACAGCATTGTGGCACAGTATATGTGCTGCAGCCTTTTCACAATATTCAGGCACAGTGCCATACATGTTGTACTGTGCTATTGGAATAAGACGGCACACTGTAGTGGGGTGGTGCTTGTGGCTGATGAAGGCCACGTGCTGAAACGCCACGTCCTCCTGTTTGTACCTGTACTATGTGATATGCCAATAAAAGAATACTAAGCATTTGTGAGTGCCGGGATCATTCTTCTACATACATGTTGTACTGACTGTGCTTGGTACTGCAACCTTGTGTACTCTATTCACGTGAACAGGACCAAGCTGCAGTACCAGCCACCGCCACTACAAAGTGTACAGCGCTGTGTCTGGGAAACAATGAAGAGGCCACAGCCTCTTTAATCAGCTGTTCTCTTGGGGGTGAGGGGGTGTTGGACCCTCTCCTATTTGATCCCGACGCCTATCTTAACACTACACTGTCATTATTAAAATTCTAGAAAGCCCCTTTAATTAAGCAAAGCCATTTTCCTTGCTTTTTGTTTGTGCTTCCATATTCTGCACTTTGTGACCTATTCATCTGAAAGTCATTCAACTCTCTCACAGGACATGTTATATTTCCCATGCCCCTACCACTTGGCTGAGATCCAGTACATCTATACATTCTAGGAAGCTTTGTGGGCCATCACCCCTATAAAAAAGTAGGTGGAGTACAGTGGAGATTTCAATACATATTCACTAGAGTAGGTCTTGCTTGTTAGGATGGGACAGACTATTAGGCCGCTTTCACACAACAGAATCTGGGTCAGTATTGTGCATCGATATTATGTTGCAATTAAACCTCTCTGTTGGTTCCACTCCAAGCATAGAAGCACTTAGGCCAACACTTCTTCTGGCTCATGGGAGTCTTTCGACATGTTGAAGGCAGGTGTAGATTTGGTGTGCCCGGTTGGGCCTAAAGCCGGCCGGATTCAGTAACATGTGCACCTCTTAGTTAATTCGGCTGGGGAAGAGGACGGGCCTAACTTAAAGGGAAACTCCGGATAATAAAAAAAAAATTCTATTAAAGTACATTAAAAGTTTTATAGATGTGTCTATACAATGTATTACCATATCTGTACAGTTCTGCCACACTGGTAGCTGATAGAAATCCAGGAAGTAAAGAAAAATGGCCCCTGTGCCAATTCACATTGTCTCCTGCTCCTGCTGCTCTCCCATCTTAGGAGACAAATATTCCCTTTCTCTGTCTCACATTGTGTGTTTGCTGAGATCAGACTGATGATGCAGACAGGGGGCAGGGTGTGATGTCACAGAAGGCTTGGCTGGATCCTCCAATTCCCTCAGTGATTCACCATCTCTGACCGGCCAGAAGCAGCTGCTGCACTGATTTGGCTGATTGTGCAGAAGCGTGCAGTGAAATTAGGGCTGTGTTCACAGATGGAGTGTCATTGCAGTACTGCAGCGTATTCACAAAAATGATGCAGTAACACAAGTAAATGATGCTAAACGGCAGAGAGGATAAGAACCTTATTGTGCGGCTCAACTTCAAAGATAAAAGATGCTTGATCATAATATGTGCGTGGAAATGAAAAGAAAAAAAATTCTAAAGTTCTTTACTTTATTCCAATATCAGTGTTACAGGTAGAGAATACAGCGTGCTGTGTGGTGTTACAGGTAGAGAATACAGCGGGCTGTGTGGTGTTACAGGTAGAGAATACAGCGTGCTGTGTGGTGTTACAGGTAGAGAATACAGCGTGCTGTGTGGTGTTACAGGTAGAGAATACAGCGTGCTGTGTGGTGTTACAGGTAGAGAATACAGCGTGCTGTGTGGTGTTACAGGTAGAGAATACAGCGTGCTGTGTGGTGTTACAGGTAGAGAATACAGCGTGCTGTGTGGTGTTACAGGTAGAGAATACAGCGGGCTGTGTGGTGTTACAGGTAGAGAATACAGTGCTGTGTGGTGTTACAGGTAGAGAATACAGCGTGCTATGTGGTGTTACAGGTAGAGAATACAGCGGGGGGGGGGGGGGGGGGGGGGGGGGATTGACCACAATGAAATCAAATTACTGCAAATCATTCAGTAACACAATGAAACTGTGAACACAGCCTAGCAACAGCTTTGGGCGGGGGAATAGGCAGGCTGCAGGACTGTGATGAACAGAAGAGGGAAGGCATTGTATTTTGGAACCTGTAGTACTGTGTACAACTGATAAACCAGGAAGTGCAGAAAAACAAAAAACCCCAAAACAAATGGATTTTTGGTAATTTTAAAAATGGAATAGATAGGTAAGTAATGCTATATGCTTCTGCAGAAGTTTCAATTTTTTTGGAGTTCCCCTTTAAGACCAGTGTACGAGTGGGTAGGGGACAAGTAAATTTAAATCTGAAAACTCCTTTAAGAAATGACTAAGGAGTCCACTGCAACACACCAAGAATGGCATTGCATTCACTCATCTTCCAATTCTAAGCAAGTCATGACCTCAGCTACTGAACACATAGGGCAAAGAACACACGCTGGAGTTAATGAGTAAAGTGCACTTGGAGAGAATCCACCTTATAAAGACTGCAGTAGTCCTGCCTGCGATGGGCAGCTCTGGGGGAAGGTAGGAGCCGCTATAGAGATGTGAGCAGCCGTTGTGCTACCGCGTGAACGACGGAGAAGCAATCACCCCCACCCTTCACTGTCTGTAATAGCGGAGGCTTGTTATATAGCAGGGTTACTCCATTTATATACAGCGACACCTTCAAAGTTGCTTAGATGTAATGCATTTAACACCAGTGAAGCAGACACAGGGGCCAGCAGTCATAAGAGGTGGAAATCCTGCTTTCAAGTTGACAGAGCCATCCTAGAAGTGTAAAGGGCACCGATATATTTTAACCCCTTTCAGCACAGTGATCCATTACAGCACTTTGTGCCCTGATGCATTGTGGGATTTAGGTTGAGGAGCATTGGAAACATGACCTGTGGTGCATGCATGCCTTTCTCTTTATAGAGCTCACTGTCTGCTATAGTACTTGTTACAAGTGACAAGGATGGAGTCAACACCAGGCAAAGCTGGGGGCTGGGACTCACTAAACTCAATGGATCACTGCTGCCTACTCCGTTACATAGCCTACAGACTACCAGTGACCTCCAGGTCAGAGCGGCATTATAATACAGATGCCATGCACCCCACCAGTTTATGATCTGTCCTCTCCTACCGCAGCTCTGGGCACTTCTCTTTCTATGGTGACAACAGCCAGAAAGGACATACTACAGCCGGCCAATAGACACTAAGGTTTCATGCTCAGGACCATTACGGCACTATTCAAGGAGCTGTAGTATGGCACCCATGAAAATATATGGTTTTATATAGTACTATCCTATGCTTTTAGCTTTATTTCATATTCCAATGGATTCCATGTTATGAGTAATAATGTACTATTTGGTGGCCCACAGTGCATCAGCAGTTCCATGCTACAGAACCAGGGATTCTCTAAGGCTTACAGGAGACCTACAGGGACATTATCAGGGAAAAAAAATGTAATTAGCGAACAATATAACTAAAAGAAAAGATATTTCCACCATTTCTGATGACACTTACTCCTACTAAAAGAATGTGTACATGCAGAATGCAGCGTAACAGGTACAGGAGGGGAGATCGCAGAGTAAAACAAATATTTTGGGCATTAATGTAGAGGCACATAAAGTTGGAGGATAAACAACAGGGTGGACAGCACTATTACATTACAGGGTGAGAAAGGCTATGTTCAGATTTAATAAGGACCCTATTTTGGGGTGTAAATAGGCATACTGGCAGAATGTTCTGATGGAGCGGAAAGTCCATTAGTGGCTTCATTCTTCCATACACAGGAGGCATTGTTTGTTAGCGTTAAAGATTGCCAAAGTAGCAGTATATAATGACTAGTAGTGACATAAATCGGCACAAGGCAGAATATATAGGCATGCAATCTGTATGTATGTATACAGCATATGTGTGGCCTGTGAGCCTACATTCTACAAATAAATCCAATATTAACAGATGCAACTGACTCCATTACACAGGGGTGAAGGCCATTCACTAATGGCTTAACCTATGCTGACATGTAGCCCATGGTATAAAATGCTAGGAAATCTTACTCGTCACATTGCTTTCGCTTTAAGTTCCTCCTTTCACATGCTACATACTTTGGATTCCCTTCTTCTAGACTGCATCCCATCACACCCTATGATTTATCACCGACTACGTCTAAACACAATACCCTGTAACTCAGCTCAGATGTATATCGTCTATTTTCCTATGTGGGAATCATCTTGCGGCTGATATGCTTCTACACCTCATACTGTTATTAAGTAGTATTCCCCGGCTGCCTCCACTTTCTTCTTCTGAAATCCAAAATCACTTGTCGCACCCATTCTTAAGTCGTCCTTTTTCCTTCCGAGCATTTCAAAGCTAATTCATCACAAGCCGGAGTCACTTGATTTGCTTCCTCTTCACTTCTTCCCCTGCTTGACCCTCTAATCTCACTTGTCATTTGCTGTACCAAAGCCAAGTATTTCATCATCAGCTCCGCACTTCCTTCTGAAACTATATTCGGAGGCTCAGCGGACTTCCCTTATGCATCCAATAGAGCACGAGCAAGTGTTTGTGTGTGTATGTATGTAATTTTTTGGTGTGTGTGTGTGTGTGTGTGTGTGTGTGTGTGTGTGTGTGTGTGTGTGTATGTATGTATGTATAGGTCTCCCTTTGAACATATTAGCCTTCTTTTAGATGAATAACCACAGCAAATGCCTTTTTTTATAACCTTAAAAACGAATACCAATTCTACTAGGTTCTCCAATCGTGAAGCTGGTTTGTGGCCTACCTGTTATATTACACATGAAGCAGAAGTGGGTATCGGTGCTAGCAGAAATATACAAACACTAGACAAATATCCCAACTTCCAAGCTGATCCTACAAGCAGGCCTCAACAAGACGACTGAATACAGTGCACGTCTGAGGTGCAACACTAGCCATGTATACAGTACAGAAGTACGACCAAGTCACTGAACCCACCAAACCAAAAACTCAGGAAAAGTGGTGAGAGAATCCATACAAGTTACTAGTTTAGGCCTGTTTCACACTAAAATAATGGACACATTTTTGCACCTCACAAATCTGAGCCAGCTGTCAGTTTAGCCCATGAGACAGGACTTCCTGGCGTAACAAATACAAAAAGTAGTGTTTTTCTAGAGCAGCGCTTCTCAATTCTAGTCCTCATAGCCCACCAACAGGTCCTGTTTTGAGGATTTCCTTCAGATGACAATTATACTTTCTGGGTTCTTTGTACAGGATATCCTTAAAACATGACCTGTTTGGGGGGCCTTGAGGACTGGAATTGAGAAGCACTGCTCTAGATTGTATATTAACCTTTAGGGTGCCTTCACATGTACAGTATAGCAGCGAATTTCATGCTGCAATACTCTGCAGCATCATTCCATATGGCTCTACATTCTCACAGCAGATTTTCATTCCACTCTGAGACTTTAGCCCCTGCCCACTTAACCCACAAGCTGGAGGGCTAATACATTACCTGTCCATGCTCCCATCTGCTTCTCTGGCATCGCACTCAGCAAATCAGTGCACTGTCCCTCCGCAACCACTGACTGAGCAGGACGTCAGTGACCCAGGAGATGGAGAAGCAGGCGGGAGTGCGGGCAGGTAATGTATTAGCCCGGCAGAGGTGGGTAAAGGGGGCAGGGGCTAAATTCTCGCAGTGGAATGAAACTCTGCTGCGAAAATGTAGAGTCATAGGATATGACACTACAAAGCATCGCATCGGATTTCGCAGAGTGAAATCCGCTGTAATGCAGTACGCGTGAAACTGGCCTTAGACAGAGCTAAACTATAGATGCATAGTAACTAACAGGGTGGCAGAAACAAGTGTGTTTTATCCTTGCGATATCTATGGATAGTAACTCACCTTCATCTCCTTCTGGCGCATAGGAGGCAGTGATGATGTCAATGTCGGCACAGTTCATAACAATCTGGTTGGTGGCATTCTTCACCTGCAATGAAAACATATATCCTATTAGTTACTACAAAGCCTGAGCGTTTTGGTTAACTCAGATATAGGTTCATGAATTTTAGGGAATTTTTCTGCTTTCTCACAGTAGTTCATTGACAAAGCTAAATGAGCACAATAAAAGTGGTGAAATCCAGGGCAAAAATATGCAGTGTTTTCCAGGACTCCCTAAAGCTGCATGAAACTTCTGGGGCCGGGGGAGTCAAATGGCGAGCGTTCGGGTTCAGAGACACTAGTAGTGAGAGGGAAAGGCCACCTCTGCACCACCCAGATTTCCTACCAAATACAGGGCACAATTTCCACCTTTGGTTCATGTCATTAGAGGGCTGGGCGAAGCGGCAGAGGTCCTTTCATCTCCTTAAAGCAGCGCGTAGTCTAACTAGGAATCAGAGTTCAAAGGCGACAGCCTATTGATCTAGCAGATTTGCTGGAGTTTCAGAGGGCAGGCCCGGCCGACCAGTCATCACTAATAAAAGTGAGCCATTAATGGGATTCAGCCAACAAGACTAGGCTGTGTCACTAAGGAAATTTCAAGGCACGAGCAACCAGATCTATATGCATCCAGGAAAAAAAAAAGTTTAAGAGGACCTGTCACCCCCTGTGCCGGTGTGACAGGCTCCCGACCCACAGCTAGATCCTCTTATACAGACCTCATGTGGCCGAGTCCCGCTCCCGGAGCCGATCCCGGGTCGGAGATATCCTGGTCAGAAATGGGTGCGCGCTGCAGAGATGAGTCCGGCTCCATTAATTCTCTATGGACGCCGGACCTATCTCCACAGCATGCGTGCCGGCTTCTGACCGGAATATCTCTGTCCCGGGACCGGCTCCGGGAGCGGGACAAGGCCACACGAGGTCTGTATAAGGGGATCTAGCTGGGGATCGGGAGCCTGGTACCCCGGCACGGGGGGTGACAGGTTTCATTTAATTGAATGACCCCAAGTGTGCATCACGCAACTGTATTTTCCAGCCACACATTTCTTGCCAAAAGCAATTTTTTTGGTGCCCTTAAGAAGATAAGCCATTGCTGGAGCAGTTACCAGCTGAAACACATGGATGCTCAGCTGAGCAAAGCGTTCATGTGTATGGTGGGAGTTATGGTGCGTTTACACAGGCAGATTTATCTGACAGATTTTGGAAGCCAAAGCCAGGAATGGATTTGAAAAGGAGAAATTTCAATCTTTCCTTTACGACCCATTCCCTGTTCATGGTCTGTTCCTGCTTTTGGCTTCAGATATCTGTCAGATAAATCTGCCTGTGTAAACGCAGCATAAGAAAGGTGGCCGTTTATCCGAGAGCTACTGAAGGTGTAAGGCCACCCGAGTGAGAGTGCCGTATAGTTTAACATACAGAATGCAGAAATATTCAGGTAAGCAAGTAGAGCGGCTTCATGCTGCTGTCAATCTAGTGAACGGAACCAGAATCTCTCTAATATCCTGAGCGATGATAAAGCATCCCCTGGGACTGGGCCAACTCGGTTTCTGCAGGTAATAGAATTTCCTATTGTTTGCCACTTAGCCTCTACAATAGGTAAATCCACTTCCTCCCTTTATTGGCAAAGAGACAAGGAGCAGAGAAAGCGCTCTCCATCCAATGTAATAATGCAGGCCAATGATTCCAGCTCCAAGGGAGAATTCACAAGGGACAGAAATGCTGCAGATTTTTCTCAGTTTCAGGTTAAATAATAATAATAATAATAATAATAAAAATCTAAATGATAATGATATATATATATATATATATATATATATATATATATATATATATATATATATATATATATATATATATATATATATATATATATATATAGAGAGAGAGAGAGAGAGATGAAATTAAGGATAAGGCTGGGTTCACATTAGGTTTTTGCAATCCGTTTTTTGCAAAAAAAGATGGAAAAAAAATGGATAAAAAAAACGGATGAAAAAAAAATACAAAAATTGCAAAAACGTAGTGCGAACCCAGCCTTAGTTAGATTCCAGATCCAACTACCTTCATGATTTGCACAAAGATTTGGCGTCTACCCAAAGCACGGTGTAAATGTTTAGGCTTTACTCCCACCGCTGGATAGATCTCCATAATTACAGATGGGATACCTGAAAGACTGGGAGCACCAGAGGCACATACATCACACCCAGCGTCAGCGGAGAGCAGGGATTTATACCTAGGGAGGGTTCATAGGAAGACAACACGAGGCAGCTGTGGACTAAGCATGCACTAGGGGCCTTGTACTTTACACCCTGGAAGAAGATCAATGGAGACGCACAAGTCAGGAAGGAAGAAGCTTATTAGATAAAAAAGGAAAAGCTTGCACGTGACGGCAGACAATGATCTTTCAGGACAATGTCAGCTACAATCCTTTGGATACTAGGTTTTTTTTATTGTAGACAGCGCAAGTTTCACACAGTCCCCGGGGTCTCTTAAAAAGTTAAAGTGCACAATGAAGAATGAGAAAAGGAGGGGGGGGGGGGGGGGGGGGGGGCTTTTGATCTCTAGACAGGTGCAAGTTCCATAGGTGGGACCCACAGCTATCAGACATTCATGGTGTATTGTGTGTATATTTCATTGTTGTGAATTAGAGTTGAGCAAACTTACAATAAGTTCAGGTTTGGGTGATTGAAATAACCCTTTGTCCAGGGATTGTCCAGCGTTTGAAAAACAAGGCTGCTTTTTTCCAGACAGCTCTTCTCTTGACTCCAGGTCAGGTGCGGTTTGCAATTAAGCTCCATGCACTTCAATGGAACGGAGCTGCAAAACCTGCACCCAGACTGCGGACAAGAGTGGTGCTGTCTCTTGAAGAAAGCGGCCATGTTTTTCTAATGCTGGATAACCCCTTTCCCATCTTGGTGTCTAAGGCCCTGTTACTTAATGATTGCTCCTATAAGACTACAATGAAACCATACGTACAAAAAAAAACTAATTCTAAAGACGTTCCAGGGATAAGGAGAAACAAGCCTCGGCTGGAAGCTATTAAAGGGGTACTCTAGTGAACTGTTCATGAATCAACTGGTGTCAGAAAGTTCTGCTAGGGTTTACGTTCTCCCCCTAGATTTCTCATACACCACGGCTTTGTCTATATAGATGCTCTGTTGGCTTCATGTCAATAAGACTTGGTCTCCATAATAATACATTTTATTAAAGGGGCCCTCCTGCAAAAGTTTTTTGTTTCTTAATTTCAAATCAACTGGTGTCAGTTATATAGACTTGTAAAGACTTCTATTTAAAGATCTCAAGAATTTCAGTACTTATCAGCTGCTGTATGTCCTGCAGAAAGTGCGGTTTTCTTTCCAGTTTGACAGGGCTCTCTGCTGCCACCTACATCCACTTTGAGAATTACCCCGTGTAGTAATAAATCCCCATAGAAAACATCTCCTTCCATGGACAGAGGTGGCAGCAGAGAGCACAGTGTCAAACTAAAAAGAATAAACCACTTCCTGCAGAGTCTTCAGCAGCTGATAAGTACTCGAATACTGGAGATTTTTGAATAGAAATAATTTGCAAATCTGTATAACTTTCTGACACCAGAAAGTGTCAGAAAAGTTGTAAATATTGGTAACTGGTCGTGATGAGTAACACTGAAAGAAGAACCCTGTCATCTGACTAATACACAAACTTTATTATAAGGTTCGGTTTCACACAGACAAGAAGCAGCTCACGTGGTGCAGCGCCTTTAAGCTCATCATTTAGCAATAAGGGGTTGGGCTGGATGGTTCCTTGTCACCTGTCAAACTACGGTACAGAAGAGAAATCAATCAGATGCGCCACAGCTTATTACTAGGTAGAAACTCTGCCATCCTAGTATTAGGGTCTGTAAATCTGAGGACACACCTATGATACATGGGAACCAATAATTACATGCTTGGCCAAGAGCTGACGCCATCTATGCCTGGATTCCTCATTTTCCAAGGCTTACAAAACGATGTGTGAAATCTCGAGAAGGTGGTGAGAGCTATGAACTACAAGTCACGCTGTCCCCATCTGTACTGTGACTAAGGTGCCTAGACATGTCCACTATACAAGTGATAGGGAACCTTCCGCACTCCAGCTGTTGCAAAACTTCAATTCCCATCATGCCTGGAAAGCCTTGGCTGTCCAGGCATGATGGGAATTGTAGTTCTGCAACAGCTAACTCCATATCACTCACATTCGACAACTTAGTTTGGAAGTACTGTACCCCCAGATACATCTGCATTATACAATGCCAGAAAAGCAAAGTCCCGTTGACTTAAACGTGATGCCTCCATGCCTCAAGAATTGACAAGTCAGAAATTTAGGGAATTCCTATGTTTTAAGATGGTGATTGAAATCGATAGGAATGAGATTCCATTTGGAAATAACACTGAATTACAGGCAGTAGAGATGTCAAAGTCAGTGTGAATGGTGCCTGGAAAGGATATAGGCTTGGTTTACACAGTACTTATTACCAGAATATTAAGGGTTCTCCAGCGTTAAAGGGGTTGGCAACTTTATATTAGAACAGGTCAGTGTACAATATTAGTAAGTGTAGTCACTGTATATACTGACAGCAGCCCCCTGTGTACCTCATAGAGTTAACATCAGACTCCCCTCCTCCAGGTTGTGCTGTTCTGCTCTGTGGTGAGTCTCTCCATAAAATGGCTGACATGGAGGAGCATGTGACCATGCCCCGCCCCCAGTGTCCAACACTGAGCCTGTATATGCCTATGGAGGACACTGGGGGTGGGGCATGGTCACATGCTCCTCCATGTCAGCCATCTTATGGACAGACTCACCACAGAGCAGGACAGCCTGGAGGAGGGGAGTGTGATTTTCTTTCTATGAGGTACACAAGGAGCTGCTGCCAGTAGGTGATGCGAGTACACCTAATACTGTACACCTAATACTGTACACTGAACTATTTTACTCTGAAGTGGCCAACCCCTTTAAGCATTTTTTAACATACTGCTGCATATAAAATAATTAAGGATGTCATGCTTACTTCTCCACGTTCCCCCAATGTCGCTGATGTTCCCAGCTGACTGCAGAGCCTCCACTTCCCAAGAGGAACTAGTCTCAGGAATGACAGCCATGGGGCTGTCCCGTCTCAGTAACTGATTGGCTGAGTGGGTTCATCTCATAAGTGGATGCTCCGCAGTCAGCTAGGGACCCTGGTGACATCAGGACACTGTGGGAGTGCGAAATGTAAGCATAACATCTGTATTGTATTATATGCACCAGCAGCAATATATTAAAAAATGCTTTAAGGGCTACTCCAGCAAAAAGAATAAAATCTTTCAAATTAACTGGTGCCAGAAATTTCTAATTTACTTTTATTAGAAAATCTCAAGTCTTCCAGTACTTATCAGCTGCTGTATGTCTGGCAAAGGGTGATGTATTCTTTTCAATCTGACACTGCGCTCTGCTGCCACCTCTGTCCATGTCAGGAACTGTCCAGAGCAGGAGAGGTTTTCTATGGGGATTTGCTGCTGCTCTAGACAGTTCTTGTCACAGACAGAGGTGGCAGCAGAGAGCACTGTGTCAGACTGAAAAGAAAACACCACTTCCTGCAGGACATACAACATAGAAGTAAATTACAAAAATACTGACTAAATATTATGATGAACACAGCCTCTCGCCGGCCATACATTACAGACAGCTTGATCGACAGCTCTCTCCCCCAACCTACACATCTATAGAAGTTCATCCACCCCGGAAGCCCTGACACCAGTGCACACATGGGCTGCCACATGACATCTGCCTTTACCCAGGGCCACTGTAAGGGAAAGGACTGCTATGAAAGAGCAATTCTGCTCCACACAGTGAACATCTTGATGCCACTTTTAGCACATAGAGCTCATCTGTTCTATATTACTGCAACCAGAGAACAGGCTGCTATTCTATCATATATATATATATATATATATATATATATATATATATATATATATACACACACACACACACACATATATATACACACACACACACACACCCTGGATGGACACTTCAAGATGCGACATGAGAAGAGCCATAATAGAAATGTCTTCTATCAGGGATGGGGATCCTTTAGCCCTGGAGCTGTTGGAAAAACTACAATTCCCATCATGCCTGGGCAACCAAAGCGAAGCATGATGGGAATTGTAGTTTTTTAACAGCTGGAGGGCTGAGGGTTCCCTATCCCTGCTCTATATGGAAGCAAACATGAATTTACAGCCAATACAACTCATTGCGATCACTGTGTCTAGCAGTCTACTCACAGGACCCAGTGCATAATACTCAATGTCATCAGGGAGACTCCCTATCCCAGGACTACAAACTTCTGCATGTGTTAAAGTCCATGGCAAATTGTGATTTGTTCTGGAAACAAGCAGAGAGCATGGCCGTCCTGTATAACTGCAGGGGAGGAGGGGGGTCCGTCATACTGAGAATGACAGGGCCCCAATACTGATGCAGCTCTGTATTAAAGGGCCACAGCGGTCTAAATCAGCTGACATCACACACAGGTATGGGGGGAGATGGGACACACTGCAGAATATGACAGCCGGCGGCTGATAACTGGGAACAATAGACTGCACAGAGCCATACAATGTGCACACAAAGCATTATGTCATTGACACCTATGGATATTATGTACCCAGAGGTAGATGTATATCGCACATCTATAGATATATACACTAGAGTGTATATATATATATATACATACATACACAGATAGATATACATATATATAGCTATATAGAAACAGATATAACACACAGATATATGCATGTATCAAACACACATATATATATATATATATATATATATATATACACACACACACACACAATATATACACATACATATGTATATTTATTTTTATTTTTTTTTATACACACACATAAAGCTATATATATATATATATATATTATTTTTTTTTTTTTATACACACACATAAAGCTATTATATATATATATTTCATACACACACAAACATATTATATATATATATCTGTATGTTGAGCAGGTGACAGGCAGCAGCTCCCCGGTGCTTCCCCGGTACCGGCCTCCCCCGGTTATTATACCTCCACTGCGGCCTCCAGTTTCCCCTCGAAGGTGAAGTCTATGAGATCGGGCTTGAGACACAGCCCGTAGTTGACGGGCCTCACGTCGTTGGGGAGCCGCTCGAAAGGTCTGCGGTCCGGCATGATAGGAACAGAAGGCCCGAGTCCTGCCACAGATAGAGGGAAATTCACACGCTAACCGGACCGCGTAACGGAGAAACACGGACCCGAACGAGCCTCCTAGCAATCACCGACTGACTGACTGACTGAACGAACGGGGGCGGGCACGCGCAAAAACACGACGTCACCGCGTCGACTGCCTTAGGACTCCAACCGCAGAACGCCCCGCCCACCGCGCCAGGCACACCCCGAGAAAGACAGGCCACGCCCAGCGAAGGGCATGCTGAGACTTGAGAACAGAGGGGTGTGTAACCCCGCCCACTGCGCTAGTCACACCCCGCCCGTTACACAACGCCACGCCCTTTAGCCATTTTTTTTCTCAGTAGACATGTTCCACGCCCTTCCATGACGTCAGGTCACGTGCTGGAACCACATGCTGACATTCCCGCTTTTTTATCCTTGCGTGGCAGATGGAGTCGCAGAGAGAATGGGTTTGTAGGCTGCAGGCAGAGGGGCTTTTTTGTCTATAGAATTTCAGACTTATTTCCTACATATTTATTATGTGGCTCAGTATAAATGATTGTAGTTGGCCACGCCCATTCCTAATAAACCACGCCCACTTTACCTCAGTGTTGGTACAATAGTTTGTATATTGTGCTGGATTCTTCATGTGGTGCATGACCAGTAACCAAATCTTGAGATGCCTTAACCCTTTCTTAACTTTAATGCCTTTCTTAAAAAACATAGGGTTTTTTCTTTTACCCGTGGGGAAAGTTTTTTACCAATATCTTTCATTTTACCCCATAAAGTAGAATGAAGCCAGAGCCAAAAATGATGGTGTTCAGCATGGGGGCCCCCAATCCAATTCAGCATGTCCATGGGCCACCAATCCACATACTAAATCTACTATTAAACCCTATCCTTATCATTTCTACACAGGCTATGCACAGCAAATACATGATTATAGTATAAGGCTATGTTCACGCACAGTACTGAAAAAGGGCCGTTGATTGGCACACAAAAACAGTGCAGTGGCCGTTGTCGTGGGTGCCAAACAACGGCATTGAAAATAGCATTGAAATCAAAGGAGAACGGACAGAAATAATTGACAGGTCAATTATTACCACGGCCATAGCGATACACTGTGTTAACAACGGCTGCTGTTTGCATTGACTTCAATGCAACACATTTCAATATGAAAAGAACGGCTTTTTTTTTCATTTTGTCCACAACACTCCACAGAAACTGCCCTCACCAAAGTGGCCAATGACTTGCTAACTGCTAAAGCCTCACGCCAATACTCAGTGCTCCTTCACCTATCTTCCACACAGTTGACCATTCTCTCCTCTTACAAATTCTTTCATCCCTTGGCGTCACTTGCTCAGCCCTCTCCTGGATCTTCTCTTACCTCTCAATCCGCACTTTCAGTGTCTCCCACTACCACACCACCTCCTCTCCTCGTCCCCTCACTGTTGGTGTTCCCCAAGGCTCTGTCCTCTCCTCGTCCCCTCACTGTTGGTGTTCCTCAAGGCTCTGTCTTCTCCTCGTCCCCTCACTGTTGGTGTTCCCCAAGGCTCTGTCCTCTCCTTGTCCCCTCACTGTTGGTGTCCTCCAAGGCTCTGTCCTCTCCTCGTCCCCTCATTGTTGGTGTTCCCCAAGGCTCTGTCCTCTCCTCGTCCCCTCACTGTTGGTGTTCCCCAAGGCTCTGCCCTCTCCTCGTCCCCTCACTGTTGGTGTTCCCCAAGGCTCTGCCCTCTCCTCGTCCCCTCACTGTTGGTGTTCCCCAAGGCTCTGTACTCGGGCCTCTCCTCTTCTCCATCCATACCTCTGGCCTGGGACATATCATAGAATCTCACAGCTTCAGGTACCACCTCTACGCTGATGACACTCAGATCTACCTCTCTGGTCCGGATGTCACCTCTTTGCTATCTAGGATTCCAGAGTGTCTATCAGCCATATCTTCCTTCTTCTCCTCACGCTTTCTAAAACTCAACACGGACAAAACAGAACTTATCATCTTTCCCCCATCTTGCTCCACCCCGCCATCTAACCTGTCAATCAATGGCTGCACTCTGTCCCCTGTCCCCCAAGTCCGCTGCCTCGGGGTCTCCTTTGATTCTGCCCTGTCCTTTAAACCACATATTCACCTCCTTCTGCATTCACCTCAAAAACATTTCCAGAATCTGCTCTTTCCTCACCCCTGATTCCTGCTTGGACTACTGTAACATCTGTGGCCTTCCATCTAACTCCCTTGCTCTCCTCTAGTCTATCCTTAGCTCTGCCGCCCGACTAATCCACTTTTCCCCTCGCTTTGCCTCTGCCTCTCCCCTCTGCCAATCCCTCCACTGGCTCCCCATTGCCCAACGTATTCACTTTAAATTATTGACCATGACGTACAAGGCCATCCACAACCTGTCCCCTCCGTGCATCTCCGACCTGATATCCCGCAACCGTCCCTCACGCAACCTTCGATCCTCCAGTGACCGCCGTCTCCGCTTTCCCCTTGTTCGTACCTCGAACAACCACCTCCAAGACTTTGCCCGAGCCTCCCCCATACTCTGGAACTTGCTACCCCGACACATCCGGCTCTCATCCACCATCAAGTCCTTCAAAAGTAACCACTTTTTTCCGTCACTAATTGTACTTTGCAATGACAGGCTGAATTTTTGTATAAAGTACGCTGCGAAACCAGGAAAAAATTCAATGTGTGGTGAAATTGAACAAAAAAACGCATTTCTTTTATTTGGGGGGTATTTGTTTGTACGCCATTTGCCTAGGGGTAAAACTGACTTGTTATGCATGTTCCTCAAGTCGTTACGATTACAACGATATATAACATGTATAACTTTTCTTTTATTTGATGGCTTGTAAAAAATTCAAACAATTGTTAACAAATATATGTTCCTTAAAACCGCTCCATTCCCAGGCTTATAGCGCTTTTATCCTTTGGTCTATGGGGCTGTGTCAGGTGTCATTTTTTGCGCCATGATGTGTTCTTTCTATCGGTACCTTGATTGCGCATATACGACTTTTTGATTGCTTTTTATTAAATTTTTTCTGGATTTGATGCGACCAAAAAACGGCGATCAGACCGTACCCACTAATAGCCGCGGTCCCAGGCTATACACGGCACCCGGGATCGCGGCGGTTCAGAGCGGGGTCGCTGCACGGCCCTGCTCTGAACACCTCTTGCGGACGCATGACGTACCGGTATGCCATGCGTCTTTAAAGGGGTTATCCAGTGTGGGGGCACTTTTTGGGGGGGACCGGGGAGGAGGTGGCTGAAATAAAAGACGTCCACTCACCTCCCCGATTCCAGCGGTGGGTCACTCATCGCGGCACTCCGGTCCCCGGTTCCCGGCCGCTTCCTGGTGTCTGATGCCGCCCAGGGCCGCTCAGGGCCGCTCATCCTCTCAGTGAAGGAGGCGGGATCCGTTTGAAGTCCGCTCGCATCCAGCCTCCCTCACTGAGTGGCTGAGCGGCCCTGAGACATAGTGTCTCGGGCGGCGTCAGACACCAGGAAGCGGCCGGGAACCGGGTACCGGAGCGCCGCGATGAGTGACCCACCGCTGGAATCGGGGAGGTGAGTGGACGTCTTTTATTTGAGCCACCTCCTCCCCGGTCCCCCATGCTGGAGCACCCCTTTCAGAGGTTAAAGGGGTAGTTCACAAAAAAAAAATCTTACAAATCAACCAGTGCGAGTAAGTGTGAGAGATTCTTAATTTACTTCTATTAAAAAAAGAAAAATCTAAAGTCTTCCAGTACTTATCAGCTGCTGTCTGTCCAGCAGGAAGTAGTGTATTCTTTCCAGTGTGACAGAGTGCTCTCTGCTGCCACCTCTGTCCATGTCAGGAACTGTGCAAGCAGTAGCAAATCCCTATTGAAAACCTTTACTACTCTCCCGACTGGAAAGAATACATCACTTCTTGCAGGACATATTTTGGACTATTTGGGACAAATAGTTATTTTTAGTTATAGACGAAAACTTTTTTTCCTTTATGAGATTTGCAGGTTTCAGTTCCCCAGTTTATATTGTGGTAATTGACATCCCCCATAATTACAACCTCATTGTGGTTTGCTGTCTCATCTATTCACCTCAGTAATAGATTTTCCGCTGCTTTTGGTGTTTGTTTTTTTTTTAGCTTTAGCAAACCCCTATCGGTATATATTTTTTCTCTCCATATTCTATCCATACAGGCTCCACATTATCATTTCCCTCACATACATCCTCCCTTGGGCTATGTTCCCACACAGTGGAGGTGATTTATCAATCATGGTGTAAAGTGAAACTGGCTCAGTTGCCCCTAGCAACCAATCAGATTCCACCTTTCATTTTCCAAAGAGTCTGTGAGGAATGAAAGGAGGAATCTGATTGGTTGCTAGGGGCAACTGAGCCAGTTTCACTTTACACCATGTGTGATAAGTCTCCCCCCAGTATTTTACAACCAAAACCAGGAGTGGATTGAAAACACAGAAAGGCTATGTTCACACACTGTTAAAATTGAGTGGATGGCCGTTATTTAATGGCAAATAATTGCTAATATTTCAAAACAACGACAATTGTTTTGAAATAATGGCCGTCATTTGCCGTTAAATGGAGGCCATCCACTCAATTTCAACCTTATAGGTTATCAATAGTTGATTGTGTGGGGTACTAACACCCTACATCCCTGCAGATCGGCTGTTCGGTGCCATGACTACACTGCCAGGCTTGGGTGGCTGAGGCCAGGTTGGCACTTAGTGAGGACAATCTGAGTATGGGGCAGGTAAGTATGTTTTACAGAGATGTATTGGGGGCGCAGTGTATAATTAAAGGGGTAGTGCGGCGGTAAAAAATTATTCACAGACTAACACACATTACAAAGTTATACAACTTTGTAATGTATGTTATGTCTATGAATGGCCCCCTTCCCTGTGTCCCACCACCCCCACACGTGTACCCGGAAGTGTGGTGCGCTATACTCACCTGTCACGTGCCGACACCAGTCTTCTATCACAGCGAGTGACGTCTTCTTCGGGCGGACGGCGAACAGCTCCGTCTGTTCCGAATGTCGGCCGCCCTCTGCAGCGTCATCCGATGCTCAGCTGCAATTGGCTGAGCATAACTGTGCTCAGCCAATCGCGGCTGAGCACAGTTGTGACGCGGCTGAAGGGGGACGGGCGGCAGCGACTCGGCCGTCCATCTGAAGATGACGTTTGGCACAAGATGGCGGACGGCCCTCGACACGGATCAGGTAATGTATAATGCACCACACTTCCTGGTACACGGGTGGGGGTTGTGGGACACGGGAAGGGGGCCATTCACAGACATAACATACATTACAAAGTTGTATAACTTTGTAATGTGTGTTATTCTGTGAATAATTTCTGAGCACCGCACTACCCTTTTAAATGATTTATGGGGGCGCAAGGTATCATTAATTCATATATGGGGCATGGTCTATTAATTCATATATGGGGGAGGGTATATTAATTTATTTATGGGTGTACAGTATATATAGGTAATTCATACATGGAGCAGTGTATATACAGTATGTAATACATATATGGGGGATATTATATTAATTTATATGTAGGAACACAGTATATGTATATAGGTAATTTTTATATAGGGCACCACGAATAATAAACATTATGGGGGTATGTTATAGTAACTCATATATGGGGCACAGGAAAAAAATGCTAATTATGGGGGCACATTATAGTAATTCATATATGGGAGCACAGTATATGTATATACGTAATTCTTACATGAGTAACAGTATATTATTTCATATATGGGAGCACAGTATATCTATATAGGTAATTCTTATATGGGTAACAGTATATTATTTCATATATGGGGCACATTATATATTGATTTTATATATGAAGGCCCAGAATATTAAATCATATATGGGAGCATATCATATGTATATAGGTAATTCTTTATGGGGCACAGTTTATTAATGGAGCACAATATATGTTTAAATTATATAAATGGCAAGTTATATTAATTCTCATATGGGTCATATTATATAATTAAATAGTATATGGGGTTAGGGTATATCATTATTCTGTTTTTGGGGCACAGTGTATTATAATAAATAGCAGGATGATATTAGGTAATTTCATGGATTTGGTGGTATATATTTATTGTTGTCTGCATATAGAGGAGGAGAATCTGCTGCCGAAGTAAGGAGCTAATGATGTCTGCAGAGAAAAAAATGTAGCTGGAAGAAATCACGGGAACATCTACAGAGAAGTCGCCACCTGTAAGTCACCGATAGAGTGTACAGGGCAGGAATCCGCTGCGGATCCGTTACGTGTGAACGCACCCTAATAAAGTAATAACAAGAATCTCCTTGTAATCCGATCTTATAGCCCATCATTACCCTTTCTCCTATCACAGTGTATCTCATTGGCATTGTTGCGGAGAGCCTCACATTGTATGTTATGCTGAGCACTGGCTTGGCTCTCTCCTGGGGGTGTATGTATTTTAGTCAGAGGTGATATCTCACTGTGTAAATTACATGTTATTCTAGGAGAGAGTGAGAAGAAACAGCGGAGAGGTCTGATTAAACTCAGCAACTTGTGATGGGAGAGACACTTTCTTTCGGGCTGTATGAAAAATAGGTTCTAATAACTGAATAGATGTTTTGTTGGTGTCATACACCCGACAGGAATGTCACATAACACAAACAGCCCTGCGGCCTCATTCACGCATAGCGTAGCGGGGGCGTTTCTGGTGCATTTTGAAGCTGTGACGTAAATTAGGTCAAAGACTCAATACGCGATTTGCTGTCATTGCCAGGGTTTTTTTTTCCGAAGTAGTTCAGAAATAGCTCCTATAAAAATACATGAATATTAACGGGGTGTTTCGAATAACAGAATATTATATATGTTGCTGGGGATGCACCAAAAATATCCTCACCGCCTTAGGGCTCCCCCTGCTGCTTATGAGAAGAACTCATCTTGGCAGTAACGTTCCATTCAGCCCATTGGACACACCAGCCTACTCTTTGCTGAACCTCTAGCTATGTCTGTGATTACCGTGACAGAAACCAACTTAGTAGAAGGGATCAAGAGTGAAGTACAGAAGTTTTAACTAGTGATGAGCCAACATATTCGTAAATGTTCTTACAAACATGGCGCTAATTGTTCATGTTCGCCGATCACAAACAATTTTTTCCATAACTAGAATGGTTATAACGATCATTTTTGAACATATTCGAACTTGCGGACGTAAACAACTGCGTAAACTGTACGCATGTGTGTAACTCTAGACCGAAACGTACACAATCTGTACGCAAAAGCGTGTACAGCTGCAAAATATACGCTTTGCACCTAATAATCTGTACGTGTGTGCATAGACCAAAACGTACGCTTTTAGGCTATGGTAACACAACGTTTTTCAGATCCGTTTAAAATGACATCCGTTATTTTAAGTCTATAATAACAGACGTCATTTAGCTGTCTGGCCTTCCCTTAGTGCAATGGCGGCTGTTGGTACATTATTCTAGGTTGGGTTACTAATTGCCCTTTGGATGCGGCTTAATTGAAAAGTCCATTAAATTTAATAGTAAAAAATGGAGCAAGAACAGTGACAAAAGAAAAACTGTGTGTGAGCAACTAATAAAAAACAGCCACTGTTTGCAAAAGACGTCCGAAAATAATGTTTATGTGCATTATTTTGACGTCCGCTGTAAATACGCATTGTTTGCATTGGACGTCCATCTTCCCATCGACTTCAATGCATTGCCATTGCAGTCAGTTAAATTGCGGCAAAAGCGGACGTTTTTTTTTTTTTTTCAAATATCAAAATCGGCTGCCTTTTTTCTATTTTTGATGTTGTGTGAACATAGCTTAACTGTATATTTGTTATTTGTGAATGTTTCGCAAAGACGAACTCAACATGATCAATTTTTTTTATGTTCGTGTTCTGGATCTAGGGCTGGGCGATATTGGCCTAAATCAATATCGCGGTTTATCGCATGTAGCTGCGGTAACGATAATTGGACAATAAATATGACACGCCCCCTTTGTAAGCCAAACCCCCTTTTACAAGCCACACCCACTTGGCCATACCAATCTATCTATCTCCTATGTTTCTATTATCTATCTATCTATCTCCTATCTATCTATCTATCTCCTATCTATCTATCTATCTATCTATCTATCTATCTATCTATCACCTATCTATCACCTATCTATCTCCTATCTATCTCTCTATCTATCTATCTATCTAACTCCTTGATTGATCAATAGATAATAGATAGATAGGATAGATATCTATCTCCTGCCTATCTATCTATCTATCTATCTATCTATCTATCTATCTATCTATCTCCTATCTATCTATCTATCTATCTATCTATCTATCTATCTATCTATCTATCAATCACCTATCTATCACCTATCTATCTCCTATCTATCTATCTCTCTATCTATCTATCTCCTTGATTGATCAATAGATAATAGATAGATAGATAGATAGATAGATACAAACAGAAAAAGCCGTGGCACTCAAAATTAAAGTGAAAAAAATACGTGGTTTATTAGCCCAAATCCGCAACGTTTCGACCTAACAATAAGGTCTTTATCAAGCAGTGTCTATAGTACATATGGCATAGTGTTACAATTTATACACAGCACACAAAATTGACATCAGTGGTTACAAATCATTAATTAGTGTATCACAGCAACGGCTAGTATACAAAACAAGTAGTGGCCATAACAGATCAGGTGTTGTGCTTTCTCAATGTGCACATATCGGGGTATATGGAGTCATCTGAAGGTGATCACCCAACTGTGTGTATAGTAGTGTCCATAAAAAAAGTCCAATAAAGTCCTATTTACAAAATACATAAGGAAATTGGAGGATCCTCACTCACCATGATGATAATATCGCCCCAAACACGGAGTAGTAAGCGTGGTGTAAGACCTAATGCGCATGCGCGGAAAAGACCAATAAGAATCAGTGGAAGTCAGTGACGTACACGTTACCCCACGTGATCGGGTTAACTCTATGTACGTACATACTCTGACACAGAATGACACTGTCGAACTGTACACAGATGCGTATATTAGAAAAAAGAACACACTGATACTAGAGTCCATGTACACGGCGGGTGTATATACACCCCATCAGCCTCCTCGGGACATATTCACCGTACTTCACCATGTGTTCGGGTTGCCAGGAAACGAGTGACCCTCGAGCCGCAGAAAGCCGCACGTATGGTCCCTCGGTGCTCAGAGACTCCTAGTTCACACTGCGGTGTAGCTGGAATCTCTAACACTTAATCCACGGCGTGCCTCACTTAGGTGTTCTGGTTACAATCCCGGCCAAAGAGAAAACCGTGTGGACCTTTTCTCAGAAGTTCCAGAAACGCACCAAAGCCGCAGGTCTACCGCAAGGTCTGTATTATGGTTGGGGAACAAAATTGATCCTTAAGTAGGCGTAGTCATCATGTGGTGTTGTATCCTCCATTCCTCAAAAAATGCTTGATTATCTATAAAGATACAAAGAATGGTAAGTGTAATGCAATCAAATAGTAAGCCATATATGTACTATGGATCAACACACTAAGGAGAGGGAAAAGCAGTCTCATAAGGCTAAATGTGACATTATTTACAGAATCTTGGGGTAATCTTAAAGTCCACATTTAAGCCATTTGGTTTCAGACTATTAAGTTCATAAATCCAAAAGAGTTCTCTTTTCTTGAGTTTGGCCTGTCTATCCCCACCTCTGACGGGGGCTGGAATATGTTCGATAAAGATGATCCGAAGATCCTGTTCTTGATGATTATGATCGGTGAAGTGTTTTGACACTGGTAAGTCAGGTCTATTCTTGCGAATCGTGTACCTGTGTTGTGTCAGACGGGTCTTTACATCCAGAGAGGTTTCACCTACATAAAGCAATTTACAGGGACACATAATAATATAAATCACCCAGTCTGTGTCACATGTAATATGTTGTTTGATTGAGTACCTCTTTTGGGTTGTAGGATGTACAAATGTATCGCTTTTAACTACATACTTGCAATTGATGCATTTTCTACATGGATTGCATCCTGGTCTTAGGGGGCCCAGTAGTAGTTGTGTAGGTTTGGGAAGCGAGACATTAGCGTGTACTAAGCGATCTCTTAGGTTAGGGGCCCTCTTGTATGACATGATGGGCCTATTATGGAAGCTAGCTATCTCAGGGAACCCTCTCTCCAGGACCCCCCAATGCTTCTGTATCACTCTAGCTATGCTGCCACTCATGCCATTGTATTGTGTAACAAAGGGAATTCTATTCTCTGCATCAGACTTCGCTCTCTTCTGTAGGAGATTCTCACGTGGCATGTCTGATACCTCCTGTATATATTTCTTAGTTATACATCTGGGATAACCCCTATTGTGGAAATTGTCAGCGTATTTAGATATTGTCGTGTGAAACATAGTGTCATCTGTGACAATTCTCCTAATACGCATGAATTGACTCTTCGGTAGAGAACGTATGGTATTAATGGGGTGATTGGATTCATATTTGAGTAAGGTATTTTTGTCTGTGGGTTTTGTGTACAATTTTGTCATGAACGTATCATTGTGCCGATACACCAATGTGTCTAAGAATTGAACCTCATTCTCAGAATAGGCAATGGTGAACTGTATGTCAGGGTCTATACCATTAAGGAACTCATAAAATGAAATAAGGCTTTGTTCATCACCCGCCCATGCCAGGAACACATCATCTATGTATCGCCACCAGCCCACAATATGCTGGGCATGGTGGGACACATAGATGTGCGATTCCTCTAGCGATGCCACGTACAGGTTTGCAAAAGCCGGCGCGACATTTGACCCCATCGCGGTCCCTTTCTTCTGCAAAAAAATTTTGTTTTCAAACATAAAAAAGTTGCAAGACAGTACTAGGTCGAGTAGTTGTAATAGAAAGGTTTGACAGGGTGAGGAAAACTCTGACATTTCCAATACTTTGGCAATCGCATTAATGCCCTTTTCGTGGCCAATCGATGTATACAGACTGGCTATATCCATGGATGCCACGAATTTGACCTGTGTGCCATCCAGGTCACGCACTTTTAACAAGAACTGTGTTGTGTCCTGTATATAGGAGCGCATATTACTTACATATGGCTGCAAGACCTTATCAAGAAACATCGATGCCTTATTCAGGACAGACCCCATTCCTGACACAATCGGCCTGCCTGGAGGATTGCTGAGACATTTATGAATTTTTGGCAATAGGTAAAAAAGAGGAATTACAGGAAAATCAACCCATATGAAATCTTTAACCTTTTTGTCAATACAACCATGTGATACTGCATCATCCAACAAACATTTCAATTTCCCTTGTACCTCACTAGTGGGATCCCTTGGTAGAATTTCATATACTGTGGCATCCATGAGCTGACGGTATGCCTCCTTAGTATATTGTACAGTGTCCATAACCACGACACCACCACCCTTGTCAGCTGGTTTGATGGTGATGTCGTGGTTATGCATCAACTCACCCAATGCCTCAAATTCTCTGGTAGTCATATTGGGCTTGCTGATGAAACCCAATGGTGTATTCATTTTAAGTTTACATATATCCCTTTTCACCCCTTGGATAAATGTCTCCACTGGGTGAGATGTAAGTAGGGGAGTAAAGTCACTTTTAGTGAATAAGTCAAAATCTTTTAGACAAATTTCAGGGGTATCACCCACAGTTGAACTCATACCAGACGTTTCACTCAGAGTCTCACTCCATACTTTCAACTTAATGCGTCTAAAAAATTTCCACAGATCTAATTCTAGCTCAAACCAATTCACACTATTGGCAGGGCAAAAAGACAGTCCTCTATTTAATACATTAATCTGGACATCACTGAGTATATAGGAAGAAATATTTACCGTCAGTGATTCTCTGTTGTAGTATTGTTGTAGTACTGTTGTAGATAGATAGATAGATAGATAGGAAGGAGATAGACAGACGGATAGATAGATAGGAGATGGATAGATAGGAGATGGATAGAAGATAGATAGATAGATAGATAGATAGATAGATAGATAGGAGATAGATAGATAGATGAGAGATAGAAGAGATAGATAGATAGATAGATAGGAGATAGATAGATAGATAGATAGATAGGAGATAGATAGATAGATGAGAGATAGAAGAGATAGATAGATAGATCTATCTATCTCTTCTATCTCTAGAAGAGATTCCAATAGCTTTGTGAATAAATCTACACCTTTTTACATTTATGTCGAAAACAGCGACGTTTCTGACCACAATCGTGGTCTTCTCTCAAGCCAAATGTTATTGTTATTAGTTGATTGTGGTCAGAAATGTTGCTCTTTTTCTCATGGGTTGCTGAACAGGTTGGAGGAAGTCTTGTGTGCTGTGTGTGCAGGGACGCACAGACAGCACATAGGGGACTGGCCGTGATGCTCTGACAGGCCGGGCAAGTGGCGGGGGCGCTGGGACGTGCAGGTGGCGGCTCCGCTGTGCTGTGTCGGGCCGCTGAGAGAGGCATGTGCTGGCCGCGGGAACTGGCTGAGACGAGCAGGGGCGGTGTACAGTGCCGGACGGGTGACACAGGGCGCGCTGACACGCCAGGAGGTTGGGGGATGCGAGGACGGGCGAGTGGCGGCTCCGTTGTGCTGTGCCGGGCGGGTGATGCGGGGCGCGCTCTGACACGCCAGGAGGTTGGGGGATGCGGGGACAGGCGGGTGGCGGCTTTGTTGTGCTGTGCCGGGCGGGTGATGCGGGGCGCTCTGACACACAGTGGCAGTCTCCTATGTGTTGTCTGTGCGTCCCTGCATACACAGCACACAGACATCCTCCAACCTGTGCAGGGATCAGGGCTCAGACAGGGAGATGAAAGTGAAAATACCGCAGATACCGTCCTGGCAAAGTTGAGGTCGGTTAACCGACGCCAGTGACGGTATCGGTATTTTCACGGTATACCGCCCAACCCTATCTGGATCCGAACCGAATATCAGGATGTCCACCAGTAGTGAATTATAATAGGGGCGTTCTGGACGGCAGCCCGGGGCCCTGAGCTCCTGGGGGGCCCATGACCACCCAAAAAGACTTATACTTTCAGTGGTCTACTGTCTCCTGGCTACACTTCCGCCATGATTTACAAAAAAATCACAGTTTTTTTATGGCAATTTTGCACAAATCAGGACATCATGACATTATCTTCCCTGTACTATGAACACCAGGCTAGTGCTGCCATAGTTACAGTGGGGTGGGGGGGGGGGCCCCAGGCTTGGTGAACAGCCCGGGGCCTATGGTAAAGTTAATACGCCCCTGATGTTCACTCATCACTAGTCTTAAAGGGGTTATCCAGCGCTACAAAAACATGGCCACTTTCCCCCTACTGTTGTCTCCAGTTTGGGTGGGGTTTTGAAACTCAGTTCCATTGAAGTAAATGGAGCTTAATTGCAAACCTGAACTGGAGACAACAGTAGGGGGAATTGCAAACAGTAACTGGAGATAAAAGTAGGGGGAAAAGTGGCCATGTTTTTGTAGCGCTGGATAACCCCTTTAACTAAATCCCCATCCCCATATAGCCTCATGCGAAAAGATGCTAAAAATATAAGTAAATGGAGAAATTAGCCTAAAATGAAACTGGCCTAAAGGAGAAGTCGGGGCAAATGTAAATAAAAAGCCTGGAGGGCAGGAACCTAAAGTTGATACATAACCTGAAGTGATACATACCCATCATGGGACAGTTTTGACACTGTGATGATGTTTTTGTTCTAGATGAAGTTAAAGGGGTTGTCCAGCAAAACTTTTTTTTTTTTTTTTCAAATCAACTGATTTCAGAAAGTTATATAGATTTGTAATTAACTTTTATTTAAAAATCTTCCCATACTTATCAGCTGCTGTATGTCCTGCAGGAAATGTTGTTTTCTTTCCCGTCTGACACAGTGCTCTCAGCTGCTACCTCTTTCCGAGACAGGAACTGTCCAGAGCAGGAGCAAATCTCTATAAAAAAAAAAAAAAAAACTCTCCTGCTCTGGGCAGTTCCTGTCTCGGACCGAGGTGGCAGCAGAGAGCACTGTGTCAGGGTGGGTTTACACTATGGATTCCGCATTCCGCCGAAAGAATTGACATTTCGGAATCGGCCCGCCCATAGAATGGTGTCTATGGAGCCAGTGGAAAGGCGTGTGGTCGTAAGTGGGTACGAGCGACGAAATCCGCCGGAACTTATCTGCGCAGATTCCGTAGTGTGAACCTACCTACAGACTGAAAAGAAAAGACCATTTCTTGCAGGACATAAACCAGCTGATAAGTATGGGAACACTTGAGATCTTTAAATAGAAGTAAATTACAAATCTATATAACTTATATAACCCCTTTAAATACACAGAATTATAAGTGAGTTTACAATTTATTGATCAGTAAAGAACAAGAATATAACACGTGATTTACGGAAAATGAAACAAAGTCCTATAATATAAACAAAATTGTAAATCAAATCATATTATTTTGTAGATTTAGAAAATGATAATCCATCCAAGCGTTTCCCTCATATCTTATTCCCAATTCTTTTTTTTTTATAAATTCTTTATTTAAATCAAACAGAACCACATTTTCTGCAGGTACAGACAGCGAACAGGAACCCTCCTCCCTCCAGGCACCCCGCGACATCACATAATGCAAACAAAAAGATATATCGCGCCAGGGAAGGTACAAAAGTAGAGAATACAAAAATGGAAAGGAGAGGGAAGACCCCTAAAAGGAGGTCATGCAGTAGGAGACAATCAAACCCGTGCGAGTTATAAAACAGGCGCCAAGAGGGCGAAGGCCCCGACCATCCTCGCCGCTTTTCCACTTAAAAAGTGTAGGTATACTAAAATTAGAGATACTGCAGAATAAAAAAAAAAAAAAAAAAAAAGAAAAGAAAGAAAAGAGGGAGACCACTCGGGTTCCCACACAAACAAAGTAATATAAAGGGGCAAAGAAGAGGGGTAGAAAGGGGACAAACAGGCAGGGGCAGTGACACGAGAGGGAGGTGAGAAAAGGAGAGGAAGGGAGCGGGAGAGAGGGGGGGGGGGAGGGGGAAGGGCGGGTAGAAAGGAGAGGGGGGAGAAGGGGTGGGGCGGGGGGGTGCAAAAGCCAGGGCCACCGCCAGTCACCAGTCCAGACCATCTCGGAATTCACTCAGGAGGGCATATCAGTCTCCATCTCCTGCGACAGCAAAGAGGCGTAGTCAGCCGTGCCCTGAAATTCCAGCCAACTGAACCACGTCTTGGTGAAGCGAGAGTTAGTGTTGTGCAAAGAGGAGGTGAGGTCCTCCATTCTCATGAGTTCATTAACCTTTCTCACCCAAAGCGAGATCGGTGGAGGAACAGTGCGTTTCCAGTACAGAGGAACACAGGCCCTGGCCGCAATGACCAGGAAGCGCAGTAAGGAGCGTTTATACTTCTTGATGGACATCTCACAGTGATGGAGGAGAAACAGTGCGGGGGTAAGACCTGTGGAGAGACCCGTCACCTGGCGGGTAATCCCCTGTACACCATCCCAGAAAGATTTTAGCAGAGGGCACGACCAGAAAATATGCAGGAAGGTACCCCGATCCCCGCCACAACGCCAGCACATCGGGTCAGTCTCAGGCCAGATCGCATGCAACTTCACTGGTACCTGGTACCAGCGGGACACGATTTTATACCCTGCCTCCTGGAGGCGAGAGCTTACCGAGGTCTTGTGGGCAAGAAGGAGGATGTTAGTCCGTTGCTGCGTAGTCAGGTCTAGCTGTAGATCCTCCTCCCACTTCAGGAGGAAAGTCGGTGGGTCTTGGTCAGGGGGAGTCATCAAGTCAGCATAGATTAGGGACAGAGAATGACGGATAGCTTCGGGGCCATCGCAGAGAGATTCAAAGTAGGTTTTGGAGGAAGTAAATTGGGCGGCTGAGGGTAGGGAGAGGAGATAGTGCCGTAGTTGAGAGCATCTCCATACCCCTAATGAGGGGAGGTCCGGGACCATCCCGAGTGCTTCCGCAGACAGCCAGGAGGAGCCTGTCACAAAATGCAGGACCCTGAAAAATTTATGAGAAATCCATCTCCGGAACACTGGGTCAGTGAAACTTGGTGTAAAGTCCGGGTGGCCGAGTATGGGCGTCATGAGGGAGCACTGGGGCAATAGCCGCTCTCGCACCGATGGATGGTCACAGACCCGAAGAGTCGGGCCGATCAAGGGATGTGAGCGGAGTGCTCGCGTCTGTGAGTTCGGGAGCCAGGGAATGCAGCACAGAGGGATGCTGGAGGCGGCTTGTTCGACAGCCACCCATTGCTTCGTGGAGGCATGTCGTGTCCAATCAATCACCCTAGAGAGCTGGGAGGCTAAATAATAAGTATGCAGGTCAGGTAGGGCGACCCCCCCCCGATTCTTGGGTCTGCACAATAGTGTCCGTTTCAAACGCGGGGGTTTGGCTCCCCAAATGAACTTAATCTGGATGGAGGCGATAGCTTTAAAAAAGGACATAGGGACCCAGACCGGCAAGCACCGGAAGACATACAGTAGCTTAGGCAGGAGGGACATTTTAAAAATAGCACATCTGCCAAACCACGTAAATGTCCCCTTACTCCAAGACGCACAACAAGACTGGATTGTAGCTAAGATGGGTGGAAGGTTGAGGGAAAACAGATCTGTGAGGGAGGCTGACAGGAAAATGCCAAGATACTTTATCGATTTGGGGGCCCAGCGGAACCGGAAGGAGGCCCGGAGGGAAGACACCACACCAGGCGGGAGGGAAATGTTTAAGGCCACTGACTTCGAGAAATTAATCCTGAAGTTGGACAGAGAAGAATATGTTTCCAGTTCCCTCATAAGGACCGGAAGCGTCACGAGAGGAGTGGAAATAAAGAATAAAAGGTCGTCCGCATATGCACTGACCCTGTGTGTGGTGTCTCCCACCCGGACCCCACCCAGGTCCCCACCGGCGCGCACCACCCGCAGGAAAGGCTCCAAGGTAAGTATGAATATTAGGGGGGACAGGGGACACCCCTGTCTGGTCCCGTTGTGGATCGTGAAGCTCTCGGAGAGGATACCGTTCACCCGGACCCTGGCAGAAGGATTTGTGTACAGAGCCAACACCCAAGACAAGAACTGCGGACCTAGCCCCAGCGCACGGAGTGTCTCTTCCATAAACGTCCAGTTGACCCGATCAAACGCTTTCTCCGCATCGGTCGAAAGCAACATCAGCGGGGTATTTGATGACTGAGCGCTGTGAATCAGGTCAACTGCCCGCATGGTGCTGTCTCGGGCCTCCCGACCCGGCATGAAGCCCGTTTGATCCAGGTGAACGACCCCGTCCAAGTGAGGCGCCAACCTCGTAGCTAGAATTTTGGCGAAGAGTTTCAGATCCACATTGAGGAGCGAAATGGGACGGTAGTTAGCACAGAGACTGTGATCTTTACCCTCCTTCGGGATCACCGCGATCGTGGCTCTGGTGAGGTCCGGAGGAGGGGTAACACCCGTCGTAAGTGAGTTAAAGGCCGTGAGGAAGGGGAGCGCCAGTGTGGATTCCAGCATTTTATAGTAGTGCAGTGTGAAGCCGTCCGGCCCTGGTGCTTTGCCTGTCTGTGATTCTTTGATGGCCAATTTAAGTTCCACATCTGAGATGGGGGTTTCCAGAGAGTCCAGCGTCTCGTCGTCGAGGCGGGGGAGGCCTGACTCAGAGATGTACGCTTGGATACGGGACCTGAAAGAGGGACTATGGGAGAGTGGGTTTGTTGCGTCTGAAGTGTAGAGAGTGGCATAGAAGTCTCGAAATGTCTTCGCAATGCCCGCCGGGAGATGCTCCCTCGTCTGTGCGGGGGTGGTGATATGAGGGACATATGTCCGGGATCGTTGGGAGCGAAGCGCTCGAGCTAGGGTTCGCCCACATTTTTTTTTTTTTTTCCACATGTTTTTATTAACTTATTAGACAACAATGGATAGGGTAGAGGAGGGGGTGGGGGAACAGGTAAGGGGGAAAGGAAAGGAACTGGGTGGGGGGAGTGGCACAGGTTGCCAAAAATAATAGATACATCGACCAGTAACATACAGTAGTCATACAGAGCACATTCATGAGCCAGCAACAGTGCAATGTCAAACTTATAAACCAGTTTTGTACATTGTGCCAAGTTTGGGGAGTTGTAGTGAAGACGGCAGTTCGAGACAATGTGTCTTAAGTATAATTCTGCCACCCCCAGGGAGGCTAACAAGAAGTGTTACAAACTGTCAACCAAACAAAAACAGAGAACCAAGAAAATGCAGGCCAAGCAGTGTGGGAGCAGCAATAAGGGCGCGAGCCGCCCTCCAAGGCGTTGAGAACAGAGAGAGTAATGGATAACAGCAGTCGAGCACCAACCAGGTCTTATCAAACAGGGGGGCTGGACGAGAGTGATTGTTCCAAGTACCAAGTGGTATGTTGGAATGTGGTCCGTAATTTCTGTTGTATTCTGGTGGGCATAATTTGGATAAAGGAGTCCCAAAGTAGAAAAAAGGCTTTGACTTTAGACTCTTTGTGTAGGGCGGCTTCCACCCAATCCATTCTAAAAAGAAAAGTTAGCTTTTGTAGAAAAAGCCGCAGGGATGGGGGGGTCGGGGAGAGCCACTCTTGCAATATTGATTTCCTGGCAGCCGCGGATACCATGAAGAGAAGTTTTTTGGCTTCCCTTGAGCAGGGGTGGGCGGTGTAATCTATGTGACCGAAGATGGCCCATTCAGGAGTTAGGGGCACATGGTTTAGCAAATTAGCACATGCAAAGTCTCTAACTTGTTTCCAGAAGACCTGGATTTCCGAACAGTCCCAAAAACAGTGATAAAGGTCGGCAGTAGGGGCCTGACATCTGGGGCACGCGGACGACGGAATACGTCCCATTATGTAGTTTCGATGTGGAGATATATACGCCCTATGTGTAATTTTAACTGCCATATCCCAATAGGATGCAGCAGGAAGGATTTTTTTTGCCCTGTACAATGTATCCACCAAATCCGAAGAGGTGAGGTGGGGCATGTGTTGCAGCCATTTGGAGAGGCCATGTGGAGAGGTAGAGTAGTCGAGATTGGGGCGTAAAAAGGTATAGTAGTGAGAGACAAGTTGTGAGGCGTTTTTGGTTTTTACCATGAGATTGACTGTGAGGTCCTCCTTGTCTTGTGGCTTTATTATGTGTAGTACGTTCCTTGCATAACTGGTAGCCTGCAAGAACGGAAAGAAGGCAGAAGAGGGAAGGGCAAATTTGGCTTGCGCCTCAGTGAAGGACAGAGTAGAAGTTAGTGCAGGAGAGAGTATGTCTAAAACTTTAGTTATGTTATGATGGGATTGCCAGGTGGAAAATATGTGTGCTGGTTTTCCGTCCTGGAAGTTGGGATTACCTAGGAAGGGGAGCAGCAAGGACGTGTGTACGGGTAGGTCAGAGAGCCTACGGACAGCCTGCCAGGCCTTTATGGGTGGGAAAAGCAGCGGATTGCGCCTGATGCTTTCGGGAAGTTGGTCAGGCGGAGCATGTAACACGTAGAGTAGCGAGTGTGGGGCCACGAAGTTACCTTCTATGTCGTGGGATGTATAACAGGAGAGGCCATGGGTCCAGTCTCTGACTATGCGCAAGAGAGCAGCTAGGTTGTAGTTTCTGAGATTAGGGAAGTTAAGGCCACCATTATATTTTGTTTGCTCTAGATATCGCATGGCTATTCTAGGAGGAGCATTGTTCCATATGAAACGTCTATATGTCGCTGTTATTAGCTTGATGTCAGACTGTTTGAGGTATAAAGAGAGGGATTGCATGATGTAGAGAAGCTTGGGGAAGGCGATCATTTTGATTAAGTTGGCTCTTCCCGAGAAGGATAAAGTAAAGGATTCCCAGGGTTGTAATAAAGTTTTGAGATGAGTGTGGTATTGTTTGATGTTAGTGGCATACAGGCTGTCGGGGTTTCTGGTGATGAGGACTCCTAGATATTTTATGTGGGAACGTGCCCACTTTATGTTGTGTTCTGTAGCCCAGGTTGGGGCCGAAGGGCCCTTTAGAATTAAAGCCTCGGACTTGTCCAGGTTTAAAGTAAAGCCAGAGATACTCCCATACTGGGTTATAAGCTGCAGGATGTGACCTAGCGTGTGTCTAGGGTTGCGAATAAACAACAATAAGTCATCTGCAAATGCCGATACTCTTATTTCCCTAGAGCCCACTTGAATACCCTGGTGGGAAGAGTTTGTGTGTAATAAACGAAGAAGGGGGTCTATGGAAAGGTTGAATAAAAGAGGGGACAGGGGACAGCCTTGACGGGTACCACGGTATAGTGAGATCTGTGTGGAGTTGAGTCCGTTTATTGTAAAGCATGTCTGGGCATCCATCTGGAGACAGCGCAGAAAGGAGAGAAAAACAGCTCCGCAGTTGCGATATCCAAGTGATATCTCTAAGAACTTCCAAGAGACCATGTCAAATGCCTTTTCGGCGTCAAGACTCAGAAGGAGAGTTTGTGGTGAGTCTCGGGATTGTGCTGCAACAGTTGCCGCCATCGCCAGACGGATGCCCTTTGCAGAGTGCCTATTGTGCATAAATCCTATTTGGGAGTCAGTCAAAAGTGAGGGGAGAATTAGTTGTAAACGGTTAGCTATGATTTTGGTTAGAATTTTATAATCCTGATTGAGCAACGAGATGGGCCGATAGGATTGTACGAGTTGAGGGTCTCTGTTTGGTTTAGGGATGAGGACCGTACGGGATTCGTGGAACTGGGGGACCTGCATGTTTTCTATATATATTGCGTTGTATAAGGAAAGAAGGGTAGGTTTAATATGCGGGAGTAAAATTTTGTAGTATTCTCCTGGCAGACCGTCCGGGCCGGGGGACTTCTGGGAAGGAAGGCTACTTATCACGGATGTTAATTCTAATTCGGTGATGGGAGTGGATAGTGCCTCACGTTGGTCTGGGGTCAGTTTAGGGGGGTCAACTTTGTGTAAAAAGGACCATGCTGCTTCGGAGTCGTGGGCTGACGCCGTGTATAATGTGGAATAGTAGTCAGTGAATGCCTTGTGGATGTCTCCAGGACTTGTTGCATATGTGCCTGCGCCTGAGGACCTTAGTTTGAGGATAGTATGTTTCGGTTTTTGGGGTTTAGTAAGGTTGGCCAGGAGTCTCCCTGCTTTATTCCCAAAGCGGTGGAATTTGTTTTTATAGGAGTCTATGGACCATTGAGCTTGGCCCAAGAGGTAGGCATCAAGGAGACGTCTAGTCTCTAAGTATCGTTCCTTTGACTCTGGTGTGTTAGTGAGGAGATGGGCGGTGTGGGCAGTGATCAGTTCTGTGTTCAGAATGTCAAATTTTTCTAATTGCTTCTTTTTCCTATGAGAGACATATGCTATGATCTGCCCCTCGCAGGACAGGCTTAGAGGCCCTCCACAAGAGACTAGGGTCGTCCGCGTGCTCCAGATTGTCGTCCACATAGTTCGCCCACCCCTGCGTTAAAAAGGCCCTAAAATCATCGGAGTCTGAAAGATAAGAGGGGAAGCGCCAGTTTCTACTGGTGCGTGTAACTATGCCAAGGTCTAAGGTCAGCGTTATTGGTGCATGATCTGAGATTATGATAGGGTGTATCTTGGCATCCAGGACGAGGGGGAATAGAGGGGTAGAAACCAAAAAGTTGTCTATTCTGGAAAAGGAGTTATGAACGTGTGAAAAGAAGGTATATTCTTTGGAGGAGCCATTTTTCAGGCGCCATGGGTCACATAGAGAAGATTGGGTCAAGATGGAGAGTAATGTTTGGTTGGCCTGTGGTGGCTGGGTCATCTGTGATGATCTGTCCAGCTGGGGGTCTAAAAGCGACATTAAAGTCTCCCCCCCACAGTAGAGGATGATGTTGTTTTTGTGGCCAGTAGCTGTAGTATGTTGGAGTAAAGGCTGCATTCTGAACATTTGGGGCATATGTGTTCAGGATAGAGTATCTAGTGTCGTGGATGGTGATATCCAAAAATATGTATCTGGCCTCTGGATCTATGATTTGTTCGTGAACCTTGTGGGAAAGATCTCTGTGTATGAGGATGGCCACCCCTCGGGATTTATTGGAGTGGGGGGCCGAGATACAAGTGCCTATCCATGGGGCTTTAAGGGTAGAGTTGTCTCCAGACTTCCAGTGGGTTTCCTGGAGTAGCACTAGTTGTGGTTTAAAGCGATGGAGATGTGTCAGGATTCTCTTACGTTTGACTGGGGAGTTAAGTCCCGCCACATTCCACGAGAGCAATTTCAGGGTGGGGGTGTGGGTGAATGTTGGTGCATTGGATGTTGGTGCTGTCATCCTATACCTGATCTGAAGAGATGGCTAGGTAAAAGATATAAATCAGTGGCTCCCCGACACCCGTCCCAGCGAGCAGGCATCACAGGAGCAAAAAGGGAGGAGGGCGACTCGCGCAGCCCACCGCACACTGCATGAGGAGAAATAGGAAAAAAATAAGGTTATAAGCCTGCAAAGAACATAATTTGCATAACAATAAACAAAGAGCAACAAATGCACATACAGCAGTACATTCAACATTTCAAGAGGCAAAAAAAAGTAACAAGAAGAAAAGAGAAACGAGAAAACAAACAAAGAAAAAAGGAAAAACAATTTATCATCTTAGGATCAGCTATGGATGAGTGTCATTATTCATTCGGGATGAAGTGACGTTTGGCAGCCGCAGGGTCATCAAAGATGAGGGTTCGGCCTTCTGAAGTGACTCTCAGGCGGGCCGGGTATTGTAGTTGGAAGCGAATGCCATTGTCCACCAGATGTTTGCAGACTTCTGAAAAGGCTTTACGCTGCTGGGTGACCAAGGATGAAAAATCTTGAAAAATTAGAACCCGGCGTCCTCGGATGATGGGTGGGCCCTTTTGTTTGTAGGTACGTAGGATTCGTTCCTTGGTGAGATAGTGAAAAAATTTTGCAATGACCGGTCTTGGAGTATTGCGACGTTCAGCAGATTCTTTACCCAAGCGATGGGCTCTCTCGATGGGAGGCATCACATGTTCTGTTGGAAGGTCCATGGCCTCCATCAGGTCTTGTGCTAGGACCGTGAATAGTTCCTCCCCTTTAATTGACTCAGGGATGCCAATGAAGCGGAGGTTGTTTCTTCGATTCCTATTTTCCAGGTCCTCGAGGCGATCCAGGAGTTGTTTTGTCTGAGTTTGTTGGGTGGAAAGGGAGGTTTGGACAGAACCTATGTTATCCTCTGAGGCGCCGACTCTTGTTTCCAACTCTCCAATACGTTGGGTATTAGATGTGATTTGGGATAGCGCATTGTTAATCGAAGTGTGCAGGACTTCTAGACGTTTATCAAACAGTGGTAAAAGGAGCCTAGACACTGCCTGGGCGACTGCTGTAGCCTGCACAGGGTCAGCGCTGGTGAGGTCTTCCTCTTCAGGAGGCACAGAATTTGGAGGGGAAGAAGGCTGTGTAGTAGGCAACCTTTTGGAGGACATGGTGTCTGGAGAGGAGGATGGAGTTGCGACCTGGTGGGGTAACTTTACCTTCGGTTGTTTGGTTTTACTGTCTGCTTTGTGGGTGGGGGTTGAGGAGACGGTGGACTTTGTGGTGCGTCGAGATCGCCCTGCTGTCTGGGTGAGGAATTTGTCCATATCCGAACGAGGACGGAAAATAATCTTGTTGGCGCTGATCCTCGGGAGATGAGCTAGGCCATGTTACTGGGGTTGGAAAATCTCAAGTGTTGGTGAGAGCACAAACAGTCTTGTCCGTCTCGGACTTGGCCTCCGGTCAATAATGGGCTTCACTGCCTGTGAATAATAAAAAATGGCCACTGCTAGGTGTGCCGCACCGGAGGTCAATTAATCAGTGTATAAGGGCTAGATGATGGATTGAAAGTCACTGTCCTTTATGGAGCTCCGTCGTATGTTAAGGTATGGAAACACGAAGTGATTGGAACAGTGGGGATTCTGTATTGTACAAACTGGTTGTTGGCCACCAGTACGCCAGGGGAGGGGGCTTGTGAGCGTTTTAGACTGGACTTTCCTGCCGAGTGGTCAGCATCCTCTCATATAGCGATAGAAATTGAGGTCAGGGAGTATTTAAGTTCGTGGAAAAAGTACAACAGAGTGCTTAACAGGTGGTGCAGAGTTCCCAGACAATTAGTATTAAGCACAGTAGGTGTTGCAAAGCAATTAAAGATTTGGCCAGTAGATGATGCTGCGTGTTTAACAGGTAGTGCCGAGTTCCCAGACAATTAGTATTGAGCACAGTAGGTGTTGCAATGCAGTTAAAGATTTGGTCAGTAAACGGCGCTGTGTGCTTAAGTGGCAATGCAGGGTTCCCAGGCAATTAATATTGAGCACAGTAGGAGTTGCAATGCAGTTAGAGATTTGGCCAGTAGATGGTGCTGAGTGCTTAAGTGGCAATGCAGAGTTCCCAGGCAATTAGTATTGAGCACAGTAGGTGTTGCAATGCAGTTAAAGATTTGGTCAGTAAATGGCGCTGTGTGCTTAAGTGGCAATGCAGAGTTCCCAGGCAATTAGTATTGAGCACAGTAGATGTTGCAATGCAGTTAGAGATTTGGCCAGTAGATGGCGCTGAGGGCTTAAGTGGTAATGCAGAGTTCCCAGGCAATTAGTATTGAGCACAGTAGGTGTTGCAATGCAGTTAAAGATTTGGCCAGCAGGTGGCGCTGTGTGCTTAGTTGCAGCTACTGGAGGACCTTTGAATACAGGAAATGAATGCCGGCAAAGGGAGGACAGGAGGATATATGAGTGCGTTCCCGGCTGTTGTGTTCTGCATGTACCACTGAATAATAAAATCTTCCTGAGGGGTGGAAGCCTAGTGATCCCAGCTGCGGAGCTGCCGTGCGGGTGGCAGCTCCCTGGGTGATGAATCAAACCGGAGGGGGGAGGAGCCGTTACTGTCACCCTCCTGCGCTGTGTGGTGAGCAGGGAGGAGGAGGACCCCAAGATGGCGCCCGGCCACGTGGATCAGGGAGCTGAGGTATTAGGCAGCCCAGCGATGTTTTGGATCTGCTGCGTGTGTGGGAGCCGAGACCCCCGATGTAATTGCTTAGCTCCCAGTGGGGGAAGGGGTCTGGTGTGGGGGCCGCTCCGGAGCAACACTCCCCCCTTCCTGCTGGTGGGTTCGGCGGGAAGGTGGTGCGCCGATCAGTCTCCCCTGCTACCTTTTAGTGTCCCGGTCTCCCGGCAGCAAGCGGCGTCGGCCCCGGTCCGTCCCGGTGAGTCACGTGGGGCAGGAGTTGTGGGACTGTGGCTATCGAGCCCAGCGGCACGTCGCCTGCCGCCAGACGGGAGCCTCGCACTGCGTCCCCGGCGATGCCTCTTTCTCTTCAGGGCCCTGGGTGGGCAATTTCAGGCAGTGAGTGAGGGATTTTCGGGCAAAAATCTCCCAAGGTTCGCCCACATTTATTCCCGTATTCGTAGAAATGTCTCCTACATTTGGTGAGCTGAGCCCTCGCCTTATCCAGGAGATGTGTGCGGAGAGTTTCCCTGGCCTGTACCAGCTGGCTTTTAGTATCGGCAGATGGGGAGGTCTTATGCGTTCTCTCCAGCTCTCGCAGGTGAGTCAGAAGATGCAGAGTTTTAGCAGCCTTCTCTCTTTTTAGTCTAGCGCCGTGTTTCACCAGCACCCCTCTGGCCACGCACTTATGCGCCTCCCAAACCGTCATGGGGGAAGTGTCGTCAGGGGAGTTAAGTCTAAAGTATTCCGTCAATGTCCGTGTAAGGTCTGCAGCTACTACGGTATCTTGTAACAGCGAAGAGTTAAGTATCCATTGCCATTGTGTCGGGTACGGTGTAGGGAGGGAGATATGCAGGGTGATCATGGCATGGTCGGAGAAGGTTATGGTGTCAATGGACGCGTCCTCCAAGAGGGGCAGGTCCCTATGTCTAATGAAGAAGTAATCCAATCTGGAGTACATATCATGAACAGGGGAGAAGAAAGAGTAGTCTCTATCGCGGGGATGACAGAGCCTCCACGTGTCAATCAACTGGTGGTCGTGGAGTGTGGTGTCCACCCGTCGCAATGTGGCACGGTTCACGTGGGAGAAGCCCTTGGACGTGTCTAGGGTGGGGTCTAGGGCAATGTTAATGTCTCCTCCGACCACCAACAGTCCCTCGGCAAAGTCATCTATTGTGTCCAGGTATCGGGCCAAAGCCTGAGACTGACCCGAGTTCGGGAGATAAAGTGAGGCGAAGGTAAATACCTGCGTAGCAACGCGTCCTTTTACCAGGAGGAATCTGCCCTCCTCATCACTGCGAGAGTCCATCGGTTCCCACGGTAGTGATCTGGCTATAAGAATGCTCGTGCCCCTGGCCCTCTGTACCGGAGAGAAACTGTGATAGGCAAAAGGAAACCAGGAGTTAGACAAAGAAAATTTGTGAGAGGCCATCAGATGAGTTTCTTGTATAAATGCGACTTGCAACCCCTGTTTTTTAAACAAGTTCAGCATGATGGAACGTTTGCCGCAGTCATGGAGCCCTTTTACATTGAGTGATCCGACCTGAAGGGACGTCTGCTGGCGTGTGGCCATAGCTGCGGGAGAATGAAGAAGAGGGTGGGGGGGGGGGAAGGGGGGGAAAGAGAGGAAGGGAGAGGGTGTGGGACCGGGGGGGGGGGGGGGGAGGGGAGGGAAGAGATGAAAAAAGGTAAGGGGGGAAGACGGGAGGAAGAGGGACGAGGGTGAAAGGAGAGGAGGGTAGTAGAGCGCACCAGAGAAGGCGCACAAAGAAAGGAAGAAGCACACAGATGCTAAATGGAGATGATCACTCCAAAGGGGTGGAGAGGACAGAAAGGAAGAGGAGGAATGGGGACGTAGAAAACCAGGGGTGGGGGGCCCCGGGCCGGCGGCACACCAAACATAAAACACTGAGAGACCCGCCCGCCCGCCCGAAAATGAGGACGAGACGAGCAGGGCTCCCAGGGCAACAACTTTAAACATTCTGTTCCAACAATTAAAACATATGGGAAGTAAAGAAGCAATCCCCAACTAGGAGTTCCCCGAGGGTTAACTACTGGACACCATAATTGGAAGGGGCATCAGACAGGGTAGGGTATGTCCGCACAGGACAGAGTCAAAGGCTTCGAAACCATGTGACAGCCTGTGAGGCCTGTTAAGGCGGACAGCGATTCATCGGTGATCGCCCTCCCCCTCCGAGGGAACCATGGCTGAAGTCGTGAGAGTCATCAACCGTGGGGCCATGAAATCAGGGGCCAGCGGCAGGCAGCCTCCATCAGGCCTCCGTGGGAAGACTCAGTGACATGTCTCTCCCTGGAAATGGCGGGGGGGAATGTGCACTAATGGGCTCTGGGGACCGGGGGGTCCGTTGCCTCCGTCGACATGATGCCGCAATCGGGTCCGGCAAGTCCACTGCTAGCCAGTCAGGGACCTCAACGGGGGGTGCTTCCAAGAATTCGAACAGCTGCGGTAGGTCATCTGGGCGTCGTAGGGTGAAGGTATCCGTTCCGCGCCGGACAATCACTTGCAGTGGGTGTCCCCAACGGTAGGTGGCCCCCGCATCCTTGATTGCGGACAGGGCTGGTTGCAATAAACGCCTCATGTACAGTGTGCGCGCTGATATGTCTGGGAAAAGGCGGATCGTGGACCCACCATATTGCACCGAGCCTGAATTTCTCACAGCTGCCATGATGGTTTCCTTGTCAGAGAAGTTGTGAAGTCGGCATAAAACATCCCTGGGGGCCGAGGTGTCACGTTGTTGGAAGCGAGCCACCCGGTGTATCCTGTCCACCTTATAAGTAGATTCCAGTGGTCGGCCTGTAGCCAAATTAAAAATCTCAGTCACCCTGTGTGACAAGTCATCATGGGGTCGGAGCTCAGGGAGACCCTTTATACGGACGTTGTTTCTCCGCCCGCGGTTCTCCTGGTCGTCCAGGAGGAGTGTGAGCCGTTGAGTATGGGCTCTGGCCTGCGACATCTGTATCTCGAGAGTGTCCAGCCTTGTGGCCAAGATGGCGGCCGTCTCCTCAGTGGCCGTTGTGCGGGCCGCTATTTCGCCCACGTCCGCCCTCACTGCTTCCAAAGCCTGTTGCTGGGTGGCTTCAATCCGGGCTACTACTGCATCCAAGTCCCGTTTAGTGGGGAGGGCCTGTATGAGCTCCCGCAGCAGCCGGAATTCAGAATGTGATGGCGTGCCTGATGTAGGTAAGTCAGTGAGGGGGTCTGTGGGGGGCCATTCAGGGAACTCCTCACCTGTTGCGCTGGAGTCCCCAGAGGAACCGGAGGCTACCGCCGCCATCATGCTGCCACGCGGCTCCCGTGCTGGACGCGGCTGTGTGTGGGCAGGCGCCATGTTGCCGTCTTCAGCGGCGTGTGGGTCTGGCCGCGTCGGCTGCAGGAAGCGGTCTATACGGGTCGTGCCGCACGCAGATCTCGTCACCGGTGGGTGCGGGGTGTCCGGACCTCGGTCTCTCTTGTGTGGCATGGGGGATACAGGTCGGGAACAGGGTAGGAAACAGCAGACTGTGCGCCGTGTGGCCCGGAGCTCCTTCAGAGTGCAACCTCACCGCTCCATGGCTAAGCCACGCCCCCATCTTATTCCCAATTCAGCTCTCTTCTATAAAGTAATTAATAGAAGAAAGTCCATATGGGTAAGGAGGCCCTGTATGTTCAGTAATGGAGATGGAGGCCCAATATACAACCACAATCTAAGAAGACAGTATAGATATCATTGTATGTCTCAGGCATTGCCATTGACAAAACAAGAATATCGTATAGAATCTATAACCTATAACATATCACTCGATTCCTGTCCTATTGAAGACAGCCTCATCCCTTGATCTCTTGCTTGTGTCTCCCAGGATCCAGACTCTGGAGGAGGCCCCTTTGTGCAGGGTGTGATGCTATGCAGAAAGGCTCTGCGGAAGTTACGGGATGTCAGGTTGTACAGCAGAGGGGTAAGACAAGCACTGAGATAGTAAAAACTATTAGTAATGGGCTGCAAGGTGATATAAGAGCGGTAATAAGTCTCTGTCCATTGGTCTTTACTCCGCAGTACGGTCATGAGCCTCCGTGATTGGAATGGTAGCCAGCACACAGCTAACACACCTACGATACAGCCTGAAATGAGAGAGGTTGTATTAAAACGCATGTATTAAAAATGCACACAAATGAAAATATATATACCAAATTATGACATCATGAGCTTGGGGTTGGCCACTTTATAATGAAATTGCTCAGTGTACAGTATTGGTAAGTGTACTCACAGCACTAAAAGCCCTATTACACGGAGCGATTATTGTTTAAAAATTCAATATAACAATCAATTATCTGTCCGTGTAATAACATCCGACGATCAAACGACGAATGAAAAATCCTTCATTTTTGTTTTGCAACATGTGAGCATTGCATTTTCAACACTGAGCTTGTATATGCCTATAGAGCAGTGCTTCTCAATTCCAGTCCTCAGGCCTCACCAACAGGTCATGTTTTGAGGATTTCCTTAGCATTTCACAGGTGATATAATTATACTCAGTGCATCAGGTATGATCACATGTGTTCTTTGTATTGGATATCCTCAAAACATGACCTGTTGGTGAGGCCTGAGCACTGCTATAGAGGACACTGGGGGCGGGGTATGGTCACATGCTCCTCCATGTCAGCCATCTTATGGACAGACTCACCACAAAGCAGGACAGCACAGCCTGGAGGAGAGGAGTCTGATTTTAGCTCTATGAGGTACACAGGGAGCAGCTGTCAGTAAGTGCAGTGAGTACACCTACTAATACTGTACACTGTACACTGAACTATTTTACTAGAAAGTGGCCAACTCCTTTAAGGGTATGTGCACACTATGGAAATGCACTCCCGCTTGACTCTCCGCCCGTTCCATATACTCCATTCTATGTTCGAGCAGATTCCGCAATCCCCCCAAAGAATTAGCATGTCAATTTTTGGGCGGACGACGAAATCTGCCCGAGCATAGAATGGAGCCTATGTGGGGGTCAAAGACGAGCAGCGGAATCCGTGGCAAGTTATCCGCGTGATTTACGTAGTATGCACATACCTACATACCTGGCAAAAAAAGCCATATTTGCAGTAAAGTATACTGTACTTTGGGCCTAACTCAGCAGAAATTGATGCTATAGTCTGGATATATTATAGTTCTGTGTAGTTTTTTGATGATAGAAAATACTTATGTCTATGGCTACATCCAAAGGCAAGTCATGTTGAAAACTACAGAGGCTTCCATGTTATTGCCATTTACGGCCACACCTCAGCCGCAATTTATACGGAACATGAGAGCCCAGAATGAAGACGATAACGCAGGAACAGATGAACTGAGTAAGTATTAAAAGGCGTCACACAAGGGGGAAATTCTCTGCCACCTAACATAAATTAGCCTTCTAAATTATGGATAAACTTTATAAATTATGTATAGGTCAAAGCGAAGACGGTATACTATAAAGGGTAAGGCTAAGAGAGGCTTAAATTAATCCATAACAAGCACGGAGAAATACACAGATGCTTCAGAGGAAACAATACACTGGGGTGGACTTTCTCGTGTGGGCGATAACATGATTTTTTTTTTTTTTTTTAATGTATATATATATATATATCCTTAGATAGAGCAAGTATACCAGCTCCCACTCTTCTGGGGAGATAGATGTTCTCCTTGATTTTGGAAGTGTCTGAGAAAATCTTATCACATACAACTGAGCTCTGTAGTCAGGTCAGACACAGATGTTGGACGCTTGGTCGCTTCTAATTTCCATTCTAGTTTATGCCAAAGGTGTTTCATGTTCTTTCACACCCAGCTCCCCAGTTATGCCTTTATGGGCCTTGTTTTGTTTACTGGGCCAGAGTCATGCTGGAACTAGAAGGGATGAACCCAAACTATCCCCAATAAAGCTGGAAGCCTAAGGTCAAATAAAAGTTGTATAATGGCTTTCCAATATTTTTAGTGGAACGGATCACGATTTACGGATCAGTAGAAAATACAGATGTGTAAAAGGGTCAATTGAAATCAATGCGTACTTTACTGTCCATAGTTGCAAACAGTATAATTCTGATGTGTGAAAGGGGCCTTATTGTCTACAATGTCTCCGTATTATGAATTATGGTTTCCCTTCATTGGAACTAAAGGGCCTAGGCCAGGAATAGGAAACCTTCGGCCCTCCATCTACTGCAAAACTACAACTCTGCTCTGGGAGTTGTAGTTTTGCAACAGCTAGAGGTCCAAAGGTTCCCTGGCCTAGGCCAATCCAGAAGGTCAACCCCATAGCATTATCCCTCCTTCATCACATTCTACAGCTGGGATTATATAAACTATTTATTTATTTATTTATTATTATTATTATTATTATTATATATTAATGTATTATTATATTATAATTATTATTTATTACTATTATATTATTTATTATTTACTATTTATTTATTTATTTATGATTCATTTATAGAGGGATGCTAAGATTTTTTTTCTAAAATAAAAAAATAAGAGGAAAAGGGTGTGGAGAAACTCAATACTGGTAGATACTATGTAGCATAAAATTATGTATAATTTAACATACAATATAAAGCAAAGTGATATGATAAATACATTTAGCGTTATATTTTATATTAAATGATACATTATTTTATGCTACATAGTATCTTCCAGCACTGCGTTTCTCCACACCCCTTTTTCCCTCTTTTTTTTTTTTTAAAGTGTTATTAGTGTGAATAGGTACACACAGTGGAGTCAGACTCTGTGAGTAGACAGTCCTAGCGGTGGGACGATCACTTTTTACCAAGATTTTTCTTCTATAGTAGTATTGCAATTTAAAAATATCTATATTATATATCTTATCATTTGTAGTGTGCAAATTTACAAATAATTGCAGCAGCACATTGTATCACATACCTATAAAAAGTGTTGAATGATACAAGGGCAGGGTTAAAAATACAGGTACATGCTACAAAAAACTTACAACTACTGGTCCCGGCCTGACCACAGGTCCAACCATTTAGACTGAAAGCATCAATAAGGCTGGGTTTAAACTACATTTTTGTAATTAATTTTTTTCATTCATTTTCGGAAAAAAACAAAAAAACAAAAACAATTGGAAAAACAGATGCATTTGTGTGCATCCATTTTGATCTATTTTTCCATTGACTTCCTTTATAAAGAAGAAAGGATCAAAACGCATCCTTTTTTTTAACATAAACATAAAGCATCAATAAGGCTGGGTTCACACTACATTTTTGTAATTAATTTTTTTCATTCATTTTCGAAAAAAAAAAAAAAAACAATTGGAAAAACAGATGCATTTGTGTGCATCCATTTTGATCTATTTTTCCATTGACTTCCTTTATAAAGAAGAAAGGATCAAAACGCATCCTTTTTTTTTTAAACATAAACGTACTTGACCTTATTTTTGTGTACGTTGAAAAAACTGATGCAATTTGATCCTTTTTTTTAAATAATGGAAGTAAATGGAAAATGGATCAAAACAGATAAAGACAAATGCATCTGTTTTTTTTTGCAAAAACGGATAAAAAAACTGATTGCAGAAACCTCCTAATCAGTTAGGGTATTCAGACCCCCAGTCCGGCTGGGACGTGTAGCCGTAAAACTAGAGAGTCAAAGCTTGGGGAACACTGAAACAGAAATATGTGAGATTTTTCCTACACATGCAAGACAAAAGTGGAGATGAATGCTCATAGTAACCAATAAGATCCCAGTTTATATTTCTAGCGTAGAACTTACCTAGTAGTCTGGCATTTTGCCTGCGCACCTTCACATGCCTACCACAGAACCTGCCCAATAGCTGTACAGATCCATTAGGTCCTGGGATTTCCAGACTGCCAGTCCTGTTCCCTCGCAGAGCTTTCCTGATGTTCCAGCAGGTTATGGCTACGGCTAACAACACACCCAAGTATGTAAGGAAGGATGCCCAGACGCTAGCCTTAAAGAGTCCTATCCATGGGCTTAGTGGTGTACACACCGACACTTGTTTGTCCTCAACTGCGTTAACACTGATGTTTTCCAAACCTATGGAAAAAAGCAAAGGCAGACCAGCAAGCAGGGACAGGACCCACAGCAAACAAATCCGTAGGCGCACCCCGGAGGACTGGCGGAGGTGAAGGCTCAAAGGTTGACAGGTTGCACGGTGTCTATCATAACTCAATGATAGTACATTAAAAATAGCAGCATAGCAAAGCACTTCCCATAGGTAATAGAAGCCACAGCATCCAGCAGCTCCCAACGGCCATGGAAAAGGACTCCAGATGCTACCGTATAACTCAACTGGTATGCCCAGTACCAACTGCAAAATGTCGCAGCATGCCAGGCTACAGATGTGGTGACTAAGTGAGGCGTGAACGCTTCGTCCATCACGGATTCTCCTAAGCACTCTTATGACCAAAGTATTCCCCAAAATTCCAGCCAACAGCAGAAGGATGTAGACCAATGATACTAAAGACTTGGCACAAACCCCAAGCTTCACCGGTGTCTCAGGGGTGGCAGTCACGGTGGGCATTGGTATATCAAGGTCAGGTCTGGCCGTACATACATTAAAAGCAAGCCCGGCTATAGAATGCGAATGCATAGAAGATCCCAACACTGGTATGTCCCTTAGATCTTGATTAGGATTGGTCTATATATATGTGCCGTTCAATGGTTAGTGGGTTGCAAAGAATCCTCACATAACTTTGCTTATCCTCATATTTTCTTCAATTTTTCCAACCGTTTCCATTCTTTTCAATGGAGTTTTGCATGATTCATCCTTACTGTGATTCATCCAGCTGCATCATCTATGTATAGATGAAGAAATGTATTGCGTTCCATCCACTTGCTGTCTTGTTAGTCGGGAAACTTATTACGAGGAGACAGAATGTGTCATCTAAGTCTATTGAGTTGCTAGCTCCCATAGTGTCCTCCCATCCGATTTGCTATGTTCCATGCTGCTTGACATCTCCTTGCTTTCAGTCACTGCTCCTCAGTCTCTCTCTGGTTTTGCTATTTTTTTCTGACCTGTCAAATATCGGTCTTCTTCCTTTCATGTGTTTTTTTTTTGTTTATTCTGGCACCCTGCATCTCTCCCATCTTCATAGTTCATAGAGGAAATGAGAGGATGTTAGTGTTAGGAGTGTCAGAATGTGAAGATGCTTGCTAGGTCACAGATTTGGGTCTATGGGTAGCTTGTGACCACTCTTGCCCCTAGCTGTAATAAAGTAGAGGTTAGGAGAGATTTTTTTTTTTTTTAGCTTGTCCTTTAAGGCCTTATTCACATGTCCCGTACAATTTAAGGCTATGTTCACACAACGTATGTTTTATATAAATCACGGCCGTTGTTGAAAATTATAAAACATACGTTGTATGTGAATGAATAGAATCCCGGACGAAGCGTATACGCATAGTATACGCTCCGGCCGGGATCTTTCCGGCTGCAAGAAAAACTGACATGTCAGTTTTCTGCGGCCGCAATTCACTGCGGGGGTCTCGATCGGTAAGTGAAACTCTTGCGGTGTTTAAGGGGTTAATGACACGCTGCAGCCCGCCATTAACGGTGAGGGCCGGGCTGCTGAATGCTCTGGAGCGTTTTATAGCACAGGATGTACTGATACATCCTATGTCGCCTAGGAGTTAAAGGAGAAGTACGGCGAAAATTTTTATTTAAAGTGTCACTGTCGTGAATTTTTTTTTTTGCAGAAATCAATAGTCCAGGCGATTTTAAGAAACTTTGTAATTGGGTTTATTATCCGAAAAATGCATTTTTATCATGAAAAAGCAGTTTGAAGCTCTCCCCCTGTCTTCATTGTTCTCCTATGGAGAGAGCTAAAGAAAAGACCAAAACAGGACAACAAAGAGTTAATCTACAAATCCCTCACGGGATATCTCCTGTGACAGTCACCAGTGACCTGTCTGAGCTCAGATTACAGCTGTCACCCAGCTCCGTGCCTGTAATCCTCTGTTATCTGCTTTCTGCTGCCGGCTAACTCCCTCCTTCCTCCTCCCCCCTCCCCTCTCCCTAGAGCAGACAGGGTACGTCTCCTGCAACAAGTCACAATTTTCAGATTTTTCAGAGTGGATGAAAAAGAGGAAGGAGGGGGGGACCTGGGAAAAGGCTTTTTACATGCAGATAATGGCAGATTTGGCTAATAAACCCAATTACAAAGTTTCTTAAAATCGCCTGGACTATTGATTTCTGCAAAAAAAAAAAAAAAAATACGACAGTGACTCTTTAAGTATCATATTGCCCCCCAAAAGTTATACAAATCCCCAATATACACTTATTACGGAAAATGCTTATAAAGTGCTTTTTCCCTGCACTTACTACTGCATCAAGGCTTCACTTCCTGGATAAAATGGTGATGTCACTTCCTGGATAAAATGGTGATGTCACTTCCTGGATAAAATGGTGATGTCACTTCCTGGATAACATGGTGATGTCACTTCCTGGATAAAATGGTGATGTCACGCCCCGACTCCCAGAGCTGTGCCGGCTGTGGCTGCTGGAGAGGATGATGGCAGAGGGACACTGAGGGACACAGGGCACTGGAGGGACACTGAGCAATCCCTCTGCCATCCTCTCCAGCAGCCACAGCCCGCACAGCTCTGGGAGTCAGGTCGTGACATCACCATTTTATCCAGGAAGTAAAGCCTTGATGCATAAGTATATATTGGTGATTTGTATAACCTTTAAGGGGCAATACAATACTTTAACAAAAATTTTCGCCGGACTTCTCTTTTAAAGCATTTTTTTTTTTTACTTAAAAAAAAACTTTTGACAAGTCTGCACATGTCTAAAGTTTTTTAAAGTGACAGTAACACTAAGCATATATCTGTGGAAAACGTCAATTAGTGATCATTAAGTGGTTAATTTATTAAATGTTTAAATATGGCTGCTTGATACATAGTTTATAGTTCACTGTAAGATATTTGACTCAGGGTGATTGCCCTTTGTGGCTGCTGCTGCTGGTCGGCTTAATAGATGGAGTAGCCTGTGTTACATCTAACTGTACGGCTTTCTCACAACATATGATGCCATATTAGAGGTATGTGGTGTCATGAACCTCTGTGTTCTTTGCTGTATGTACTTTGCTCATCCTCTCTATTTCACCCATTATCAATCTTTGTCCTTAAGTAAATATTGAGATAACAGTAAATTGGGATCCAAGAAATTGCACATATAAAGAAGAGCTAAAGCTAAAAGAACAATGATAACAAAAAGAAAAAGAAAGAAAAATAGAAAAAAAAAACTTTAAATGACTACTTCAGTATACAGAATGTCCATGTGCTACACGGCACTTTCCTGTGGCTTGGTTAAAATTATTCCTGTATTGCTATTACACGTGCCAATGGCAGCCCAATCAATATTATAATCTATCAGATCAGCGCCTGTTAACTTGGCCTATTACATGGCTGATAATCATTTTGCAAGGGCTGCATGTGCGGTACTCAACCGGTGACGTGCTAAGGTGTTACTGGTGACGCCACTTCGGTGGTGGTTGGTCGGTTCTGTTCTACAGCTCAGCCAAAGATATAAGTGTCGTGATGCCAGTGCTTGTCCAGCACACAGGTGTGATGTTAGTACCTGCTTTGTGTTGGGGCTGGCTGTACTCCCCCAAATGGTCGGTGACCTCCGGGCTGTGATGGTCCCTTGGGCTCTGGTCACGGTAGTCCTGAGTGGCAATTGACCCACCCGGACTATCGGTACCGCCACCGACAGAAAGGGGAAAATTAGCCCAAGGTGTAAGGTTAGCGTGTATAGGTGCTGGTGCAGAGGACAGGATGACTGAGTCCCGGTGATGAAAAAATAGAACAGTTTTACTGTACAGTCTCTTAATGATACAAACCCCTTTTTCAGAAATAGATAAGTCTTCGTACAGACTTTTGTGCTTAAACTCAGTTGTGCTAAAGAGATGCCTGAAAACGTAGAGTGTAGTAGAGGTAGTTGCAGCAGTGCTTGAAAGTTTAGAGTAGACTAGCGTAGAGGAGTTTGTCAAGGGAGTCCTAACCCAATGTAGTACTGTGCTCTGCTGGAACTTTAGAAGAATACTTGAAAGTGAGAAGTTTACTTGTACTCGTGTTTAGACTTTGGTCTGACCACCTTCTGCCCTACAGTGTCAAGGCACTTATGTTAGGGTGATACAAGCCCCAGCCTTGGTTACCTGGGTAAAGCTAAGTGTCCGAGGTTTTCCAATTTACTTGCACTGCGAGATACGTAGACCTTCTGGTAGCTTTGTTCTATCCAGGCTAGTTTCTTTTGTGTAGTAGGATACTCCTCTGCATCTTTTAGAGTGGTTCCCGGCGTGGGCTAGATTGATCCCTGACTTTTTTCCTCTCTTGTAGCGTCTAGCACTGCATAGTAGATAGACTGGAGGAACTGAGTGTCTGGTTGCTTCTGCATACACGTGTCTTAACCAACTCACTAACTAGACCACACTGTCTAGACTAAACTACACTGACTTCCTCCCACACTGAGCTAACTAGCTATTTCCCCAGGGGCTGTGTGTGTGTGTGTGTGTGTGGAGAGCAGTGGTAGAAGAAGAAAAAGCATCTCCTATAGCTCAGCACCAAACAATATCAGTAACCCTCGCTAACTTCAGCTGTGCATGAAATAACAAGGTTTAGAAATAACACTGACACCTAGTGGTGAAACTAAAGAATACTACCTTCACCACCTCTGAACTTGAAGAGAGAATTGTACGACAGGTGCCAAGGGCACTTAACAGTGGGACACCACACATAGACTTCGTTAGCGATGTCCATGCAGCCTTTGCCTAAACAGTTTTTACATTACCTATCCACTTTCCCGGTCTCCTCCTGCGCTCAACCTGTTTCCTCCCCAGCACCGCACGCTTCATCATAGCTGACAAGCTGCTCAGCCAATCACTGGCTGGGACCACCGCGACCACAAATTGGCTAAGTGGCCTGTCAGCTGAGATAGGCTGCTCTAAAACTGCAGCGTGCGGGACCAGAAAGGAAGCATCCAGAGCGCAGGAGGTGACTGGGAACATGGATAGGTAATGTAAACTGTTTGTTGAATCGACAGCTGCCGGTAGCGATGCCTGGTCAGCGGCCGATGATTTTAGGTCTGGGCCTAAAGAAACGATCAGCCGATCAGCTGATCGTTGTCTCTATTACACAGAAAGATAATTGGCCGAACTGGGCGGATTAGGCAGATTATCACCTTTGTGTAACAGGGACCTTAGAGTATTTCCATTTCTCCTATAATCAAGAAGAAACCATACGTTGTTTGTCTTCCAGAACTAAAGGTACTCATAGACGTTATTCAGCAGCATGGCCAACTCTATGATGGCCTGTCAACTCTCCACCAACATATGATTTTGTAGAGAGGTGGGTTTTGAAGATGGATTTTCAATGCACAACTCCCTCCTCCATACGAAATGCTTTTTTATACACATTTACTTGTCAGAACATTAAAGAGGTACTCCCGCTAAAATGTTTTTCTTTCAAATCAACAGGTGTCAGAAGGTTATACAGATTTGTAAATTTCTTCTACTTAAAAATCTCTTCCAGTACTTATCAGCTGCTGTATGTCCTGCAGGAAGTGGTGTATTCTTTCCATTCTGACACAGTGCTCTCTGCTGCCACCTCTGTCCATGTCAGGAACTGTCCAGAGCAGCAGCAAATCCCCGTAGAAAACCTCTCCTGCTCTGGACAGTTCCTGGCATGGACAGAGGTGGCAGCAGGGAGCACTTTGTCAGACTGGAAAGAATACACCACTTCCTGCAAGACGTACAGCAGCTGATAAGTACTGGAAGACTGGAGATTTTTAAATAGAAGTAAATTACAAATCTGTATAACTTTCTGAAACTAGTTGATGTGAAAGAAAAAGATTTTCGCCCAAGTACCCCTTTAAGTGGTCATCCGGGTTGCTTTGCATGGCAAAGCCTATATCATCACATGCTGGCGAAACTATGCTAGCACGTGATGTCCAATAGCTGCAGTCTCCGATACTGTTTGTAGCCCGCACACAACAATCGCAGCTTAGCCCCGCCTCCCCCACATCACGCTTTTGCTCCCCAGACAACTCCTTTAAGGTAAATTCCACATCAAATTTACTTGTGGTGATGACATCACTTACTAGGAATGGGTCAGAAACAGCCTCCCCCCCCCATGTTGTAAATATCTAAAAACACACAAAATATATAAAAATATATTATTTTTATTGAATCTGCTCTCAACAACCCCTTTAAAACATTGTGAGTAGGTTGGGAGATGGAGGTCAAATATGTTAATTCTTGCAATACATAACAACAATAAAAAGAAAACAAGTGACAATACTGCACACGGATATTGCTGTATAATAGTGTGGAGAATGGGCATATACACACAATACCAACCACAAAATCCTGTGACAGGTTAAGTTTCACTTCCCGTTTCAAGCCTTGAAAAAGGTTCGAATGAGGAACTGAGAAGTAGCCTGTCATGGTTGGTGTTTCACTATTGATAATCTATAGTGCTGTTTGTTCTGGGGCCCCAGTGCTCTAATGTTCAGCCTGCTCACTCTAGTACAGGGTGAGTGCTGAACATCAGAGGACACAGGAGACGGAGCAGGACCTGCACAGAGAGAGAGAAAAGGGTATAGGACCTGATCACATGACCAACAGGTCCTTAACCTTACAGTGTGGAGAACAGACCAACAGAGAGGAAGAGGGAGAAGACTGAGCTTTACGTGCTGTGTGTCAATGTCATTCAGACAGGGGGAGATTTATCAAACATGGTGTAAAGTGAAACTGGCTCAGTTGCCCCTAGCAACCAATCAGATTCCACCTTTCATTTCCAAAGAGTCTGTGAGGAATGAAAGGTGGAATCTGATTGGTTGCTAGGGGCAACTGAGCCCGTTTCACTTTACACCATGTTTGATAAATCTCCCCCACAATAATGTGTGTTTGTGTATGTTAGTGGTGTCTCAAGTGATTGTGCATAGTGGATGGATGAGGGACCCGCTAAGGCTCTATCGCCTAAGGACCTGCAAAAACCTGGAGCCGGCCCTGCCTGAGTATCACTTTAACCCCTTTCTACCCTGATCCTGTCCCCGTTGTCACCTCTTTTACTGCACATGAAATGTGATAAATTTCCAAGCCCTTTAACATCCTAAACATAAGCGGACCGTTATCAGATTATGCCCATGTTACGCTCACTTTTTGTTTCAAAATGTTTTTTTTTACCTTCCTCTCAAACCTTGGTGTGGGTAATCAAGCTAAAATTATGGTATATACTATCTAGATTATATCACAGCTAGTAGTGTGTGCATAAAAGAAAAACTCTACTCTGAATCTTTTATTATTTTAGATCTATAGGATCAGATATTTTCCACTGGACTCTGATAAATCCAAATGGAAAACAGCATTTAGTTCAAAAATTCTAATATCCTGATGGCTCCTCATAGCATCCGGGGCGCTTAGGATGAAGGTATGTGTCTCTCCTTCCTCCTCAGTGCCGATCACGGGGAAAACTCCGCTCCGGAGCACTGCCGCATCATCCACCCCGCCTCTTCTAATGATAATCAATGGAAGGGATGGGCTGGATGATGAGGCAGTGCTCCTAAGGGTGCTGCGGAGCAGTATTTACCCTAACAGCGCAGGATCTGCACTGAGGAGGAAGGTAAGACATATACCTTCCTCCTCAGCATCCTGGGTGCTATAGGGGGCTATCAGCAGGGCAGATTCATCTAACCTGTTGATAGTTTCCCTTTAAAGGGGTTATTCAGTGCTACAAAAACATGGCCACTTTCTTTCAGAGACAACACGACTCTTGTCTCCAGTTCAGCTGCAGTTTGCAATTAAGCTCCATTCACTTCAATGAAACTGAGCAGCAAAACCTCACCCAAACTGGAGACAAGAGTGAGACTGTCTCTGGAAGAAAGTGGCCATGTTTTTGTAGCGCTGGATAACCCCTTTAAGGCCATAATTTTGGCATGTATTTTAGGCTGTACTGAGCTCAAAATGCATCCAATTTGCAATTTAGGACTATAGATTTTGCTATAGCTGAAATACAAAGCACAAGACTGGTGTGAACACGGCCATACATTTTCAATAATTGTCAGCCAAATGTTTTTTGTCCAACAATAATCTCTCCTGCACCGATAAGTGATTATACCAGTGATGGGATGTAAGCGGCTCTATTCACGATCACTGGGAAGGACTTTTTTGCCCCCTAGTGGTCGGGTTGAGAATACATAAAGTCTTTAGTAAGTTCACAATGAAATGTCGATTTCCTATATCCCATCACCATCTTTTCCCTGTGTTATATACAGAGAAGATCCAACACTGCTGGGCACTTCCATGCTGACGCTGCCCCCTCCCCCCCTGTTATTTATATTACTACCCCTATATCCTGATTCCACAGGACGTTAAAAAATTTTAAAAAATGATATACTTTTTTTGCTATATAATTTGATTTCTGAGTTTGTATCACGTAGAAATTTTGAGAACGTTTACTGATTATTACCAGGTGACAGTAGATGCCATCCTTAAAGGGGTACTCCGACAAAAATATAGATTTATAGTTATATAGATTTGTAGTTTAGTTCTATTAAAACATTTTCAATCTTCCAGTACTTATTAGCTGCTGTATGTCCTGCAGAAAGTGGTGTGTTCTGTCCAGTCTGCCACCTCTGTCCATGTCAGGAACTGTCCAAAGCAATAGTAAATCCTGGTAGAAACCCTCTCCTGCTCTGGACAGTTCCTGACATGGACAGAGGTGGCAGCAGAGAGCGCTGTGTCAGATTAGAGAGAATACACCACTTCCTGCAGGACATACAGCTGCTGATAAGTACTGAAAGACTTGAGCGTTTCAAATAGAGGTAATTTTCAAATTTATATAACTTTCTGACACCAGTTCATTTGAAAGAAGAAAAAAAAAAATCACCGGATTACTGTGGTCAGCTTAGATATCCATCCCGGGGAGAAGAGACCAATAAAGAGGTATCACCAATAGCAGGATACAGGAGAGGCTGCAGGGTAGAAAGAACACAGCATTATCATATAGACCTATGCAGAAGAACATCACCCCCCTTATCCTCCGCTAACATGCAGTCCCATACAAATAACATCACTCCCCTCAGTCGCCTTCAACGTGCAGTCCCATGTAAATACCCTTCAACATGCAGTGCCATGTAAATACCCTTCAACGACATCATCCCCCTCATCCTCCTCTAACATGCAGTCCCATAAAAATAACATAACCCCCCCTCTAAACATGCAGTCCCATGTAAAAACCCTTCAACATGCAGTTCCATGTAAACAACATCACCTCCTCATCCTCCTCTAACATGCAGTCCCATGTAAATTACACGACTCCTCCCAGCCCCCTTAAACATGCAGTCCCATGTAAATTACACGACTCCTCCCAGCCCCCTTAAACATGCAGTCCCATGTAAATTACACGACTCCTCCCAGCCCCCTTAAACATGCAGTCCCATGTAAATTACACGACTCCTCCCAGCCCCCTTAAACATGCAGTCCCATGTAAAAACCCTTCAACATGCAGTTCCATGTAAACAACATCACCTCCTCATCCTCCTCTAACATGCAGTCCCATGTAAATTACACGACTCCTCCCAGCCCCCTTAAACATGCAGTCCCATGTAAACAACACCCTCCCCCCACCAGACACCTTGGAATTAGAAACCCTCCCGGTAAACTCTTCTCTGCCGCTGCTCAAAACATATCCCGTCCCGCCCACATTGAAGTCCGATCACGTGGGCACGACGTCACCAATAGCGGCTACCCTTCGGTGACAGCTCTGGTCACGTGACCACGAGCCTCTCTCTGCCCCAGCGTTCTGTGCGAACTCATCATGGCGGCCTCCATGAGGCTTGTGAGGGCGCCTGTAAGTATGAGAATAATGTGAGTGGGATCCATGATGGAGCAGGGGGGCAGCGGCCTGACTATGGGGGCACAGCCAGACGTACTAAGCTAGCGGTGCTGGGGTTAGGAGGTGACTGTGTAATGATGTCCAATGGCAGAGGTCACTATATTGTATATATTAGACCCTGCCACCATTACCATACAGGAGAGTGTCCCCAACCCATGGCTTTTCAGCTGGAGCAAAACTACAACTCCCATCATGCACTGAAAGCCTCTGGCTGTCAGTGCATGATGGGAGTTGTAGTTTTGCAACAGCTGGAGCGCCTCAGGTGGATGAGAATGGAGACTGTATTGTCCCTGGACTGATCACAGCAAGGAACACGTCTGCTCAGCACTCCATTCATTCTCTGTGGAAGTTCAAACATTGCTGTTCTTAAAGGGGTACTCCAGCAAAAATCTTCTTTTTCCCCAATCAACTGGTTTCAGAAAGTTATATAGATTTGCACTTTACTCCTATTTAAAAATCTCCACTCTCCCATACTTATCAGCTGCTGTATGTCCTGCAGGAAGTGGCGTATTCTTTCCAGTCTGACACAGTGCTCTCTGCTGCCACCTCTGTTCAAGGTTTTCTATGGGGATTTGCGCCTGACACGGACAGAGGTGGCAGCAGAGAGCACTGTGTCAGACTGGAAAGAATACAGCACTTCCTGCAGGACATACAGCAGCTGATAAGTATGGGAAGAGTGGAGATTTTTAAATAGAAATAAATGACAAATTTTATAGCTTTCTGAAACCAGTTCAACTGGCGTTGAGAAATATGTGTATGGGAAGCAACTAATACATTTTTGGATGAGTACTTCTGATTTTGCTCCCTCAGGTTCCCGCACATGAGCTACACCGTTTATATTATCGGACGAAAGGTTTGTTTGTTTAATTGGTAGGCGGGTACCAAAGCTGATTGGGCGATGCAGATATTTTTTTCTACTTCGGATGTAGTTCTGGTGTAACCCACATTGCATGTTATATCAATATTGTTTTGATACACTGAATCAGGTGGAAGGTTGGGGGCAGCGGGGGATAGGGAAGAGAGGGTATGCAGGGCCGTATTTACCACTAGGCACCTGTGGTCCGGTGCCTAGGGCAGCACCTTGCAGGGGGGCAGTACCAGGGAGCAGGGGGACAGAAAAAACAATTGTTTTGTTTTTTATTTTTTTAGTTTCCCTCCTCCCGTTCAGACTTGCCAGTAAATCTGGTGTCTTTTCCAGGGGGGGTGGGGGGGGGTATGGTGGTATTGGTCAGGTCTGGTATCGCCAATAGCTGCGTGAAGATGGGGGCGTCTTCAGGTTTAGTGCCTAGGGCAGCAGCAACTGTTAATACAGCCCTGAGGGTATGCCCTCTTGGGGTTTTGTTTGAATTGTTTAAAAGAAAAATTTTAAACTTTTCAATAAAAAAAGTTGAAAAAAAAACAAAACTTTCTGAAACCAGTTAATTTGAAAGAAAAAGATTTTTGCTGGACAACCCCTTTAACCTATGAAATCAGTTGGGACCCAGCGGTCGGAACCCCCGACCCCCTTGTTTTTCCTTATTGTGCAGATAACTTCTTCAGATAGTAAACCCCTTTATATGCTGCATGCTGAGTGTAGTGAATAAGCAGGGGGTGCATGCAGTATTGCTGTTTACCTGTAGGACACCTCTGGTCAACAGGAGCCCCTGCTCCAGTAACTAAGCAAATTCCCTTGACACAAATCCCTCCAAAAATTGATTTTGGTGTGAAAAAAAAAATAAGTAAATGAAACATATATAATTCCCCCCCCCCCCCAAATATTATTAGTTTAGAGTGACATTGTTAATCTCTGCTTACAGGTATATGGGGGGGTTATCAAACATGGGGTAAAGTGAAACTGGCTCAGTTGCCCCTAGAAACCAATCAGATTCCACCTTTCATTCCTCACAGACTCTTTGGAAAATGAAAGGTGGAATCTGATTGGTTGCTAGGGGCAACTGAGCCAGTTTCACTTTACACCATGTTTGTTAAATCTCCCCCATGTTTGTATCTTAATCTGGATAGTCTGGAGGAAAGGAGGGACATGATTGAAACCTTTAAATATGAATATGTTAAAGGAGAAGTCTCACTAAAGGGAGGAAGGTAGGCAGGGGGTACAGGAAAATAATAAACAACCTCAACTCACTTATCCCCGTACCTCCGTTGCTGCGCTCCCCGGTCCCGCTGGCATCCATCGGAGTTAATTTCTCAACTAGAAACCGGGTACTTCACGTACCCAACTCTTCCAGCTGCAACGTCCTGCCCCAGACACTGATTGGCTGAGCGGGCAGTCACTCAGCTTTCCCAGGACATTGCAGCTGAAGTAGCGGCAGGTCATAGACAGCTGTCAGCTGGACCCAGGAATGGCACTGCGGAGCATGAGGATAGGTAAGTACTTTGTTTTCCCACACCTTCCTGACTTCTGTTTTTTTTATTTGGTGGGACTTCTCCTATAAAGGATTACATAAGGTTCAAGAGGAAAGAAGCTGATCATAAGAACAAGGGGGCCACAATCTGAGGTTAACAGGAACAGCATGAGAAAAAAATTACTTTATTGAAAGAGTAGTAGATACTTGGAACAAACTTCCAGCAGATGGGGTTGGTAAATCTACAGTAACAGAATGTAAACCTGCCTGGGATAAACATATATCTATCCTAATATAAGAAGAAGGGAAATACTAACCAGGTCGACTAGATGGAGCAGGTTTTTTTTTTTCCTTCTGACAATCTCCTATGTTTCTATGTCTACACCGCAGCCACAGCGCAGTATTTGTTTGGCTCTAATTCTTATGGAATTCTGACATATTTACATCTGCATTTGCCCCACAGTGTATGATCAGTCGGAGCTTATCACTGGGGTTTCTATAAGAAGAGGTTGTCAGGATGAAGTTTATAGAAAATAGAAAAGTCTGCCGGTATAACTACGCTGTCCTCTTTTCTTTTTTTAATCTTTTAGGGACTTGCTGCCATTCTCAGTCCGACTCGGTTGCTTTTACCTATCACAGTTATACCTGTAAGGACCAAGAAGAGGTTATATAAGCCACCATATTTATTACAGAAGCTTACTGTGGAACAGATGGCGAAGAAAGCGAAGGCCGCTGGAGTTGTGGTGCCAGACGAACCCCTGGAACGTCCCATTAACGTGTCCTGCACGGGTGAGGGCGCTCAGTGCACCAGACACAACCTGTCACACAGGGAAACTGATTTTGCAGGATGACCCCACAGCTTTCTTCCTGTGGCCTTGGGCACATGTTACATGGCAATAATTCAGATTGATGGCTGTCTTTGTAATACATAAATGGCTTGAGCTAGGTACTCCTGTATCCATCTTCTGGCTGATAGGCGGTCCCTGGGGGGTTCCTACAGTCAAATGACACCTTGCCCTACTATAGATTTAAATGGAGTATCAATATGTGTGTGTGTGTGTGTGTGTGTGTGTGTGTGTGTGTATATATATATATATATATATATATATATATATATATATATATATATATATATATAATTTTTTATATATATATATATATATATATATATATATATATATATATATATATAAATAAAACACCGTATATAATTTTTTAAAAATTATCAATCCTGTTTTGTCTTTTTGTTTTTTCAGTTTTTCACTTTCGCTTTTCACTATGTGGGAACTATATTTTTATAGTTTTTTCAAAGATGTTTCATTAGTGGCATTTTTAAAGTAGTGATATTCATCAATAGAAAGATGACAAAAAAAGGTGCGCGCAGGCGACAAAAGCTGTATGTTTGCATTTCATTACAATAATAGGAGCCATTTAACAATATGTAAAGTTATATAATTACATAGAATACAATAAAGAATCATTAGAAAACTTTAGTAAAACTGTTCTAACAAACATTATCACCTTAAACATAGTCTATGTGGCAGATATATACTAATACTATCAATAAAGCATAACAACGTATCTTGTAATAGAAGAAAAAGAAAGATTAAAGGGAATCTGTCAGCACCTGTTCTGGTTCTGAGGTGCTGACAGTGTGATGAAGGTCTGTGTCTCCTAGTGCGGTGTGTTACCTTTCTTTTTCAGATCGGTCCTGTACTTTGTCCCCATCTGTGCTGTAACTGTCTTCACAACTGTCAAAGAGGGGGAGTGGTGATGCGTTTGTGCCGCACTTCGGCCCGCCTCACTACTACCTCCTCCCAGCTGGTCTTGAATATTCATGACGCCCGTCCCCCGGCCTCCTGGTGATGTCATCTTTAGCTTCCTGGTTCTGTGTACTGCGCGCACTCCCGCGGCCTGATTCGCGCATGCGCCGTAGTGTGTCGGAGCGACACAGGCGCACTGAGGGCCAAAGCCTATGCCCTCAATGGGTTCGCTCAGTGTCGCTCGACGCACTATGGCGCATGTGCCAATCAGGCCGCGGGAGTGCGCGCAGTACACAGAACCAGGAAGCTAAAGATGACATCGCCAGGAGGCCGGGGGATGGGCGTCATGAATATTCAAGACCAGCTGAGAGGAGGTAGTAGTGAGGCGGGCCGAAGTGCGTGTACGTATATGTGTATAGCAGGATGGCTGACATGACAGGGTTATTGTTTCAGTCTCCTGGTGGCCACAGCATTACAAAACCTCCAACAATAGCCTGATATTCCTCTGTTATATTAAACAATATGTTTCACATATTAACATTATTTCCCTCATTCTTTGTTCCCAGCTGGGATACTTGATGCCTATGTGCCCCCAGAAGGTGACGCCCGTCTGTCCACTCTTTCCAAAGATGGTTTGAAGCAGAGAACAGAGCAACTGAAGCAAACAGCAGCTTCTCAGTTGGCGTACGTCCTGACGATATAACCATGACGTGGTTTTTCTTTACAAGCATCATGTCACCCCTGCCATTCTTGTTATATTCTTTCCCATGGAATCCAGTGCATATAAGAACAAGTCGTATATAGGGTGTAGGCTCACTGGCATACATATTGTAGTAAAAGATTTAGATTTTATCAAACATGTGGCTGTTCCTTAGGCTAGGTCCACACTGTGTTTTTGCCGTTCATTCAACATATACGTTTTATAAGGGTGGGGGGGGGGGGGGGAGGGATGCCATTGTGTGCAATCCATTTGGATCCATTTTTCCATTGACTTTCCTTATAAAAAGACGTACACAAGTAACCATATAAAAGCGGATTTGTTAAACGGACTGCAAAATCGTAGTGTGAACTTAGCCCTAAGGCCCTATTACACGGAGCTGACCTGTCAGATCATCGCTCGCTGCCAGCACTTTTTCATGTGCCGAGAGCGAGCGGGGACATCGGCTGGGGAGCCCATAGGAGATAGTCTACTGCCGCCACTTTTTATTACATGGAGCAACTGGCAGCAGACCTTTGCTATCGTTCTATTTTTTTTTTTAACATGTTGAAAGACAAGGATCAGCAGACATGTAGGAGCCTTTACTGTCCTTCTCATCCTCACCATGGTTGGTTCACTTATGGTATATTGCATACCCAGCTTTCCAGCATATAAGTGACTGAATTATTAACTTCTTTTTTTTTTTTTTTAATTATTATTATTCCAGGATTCGAAAAGTTAAAAATTATGATGAGGATTTTAGCACAAAGACATTTGCAGAGAAGGCTCAAGAAATCTTCATTGAAGCGCACAATTGTCTGACGCAGTAAGTAGTTGTGCACTTGTTTATGCCCGAAAATTTATGTTGACATGCGAGGTGCCAGGGTTTCCAAGGAAGTTGCAACCAAATGTGAAATGGCTTGAGAGAAAATCCTCTTTAGGGTCAGTTCACACGTACAGACTCGCAGCATAAATCTCGCTGCGAGTCTGTCAGGTCTTGGCAGTTCACTGTCACTACATACTCGCAGCTGTCTGAAAGACCGCTGCGTGTATGTAATTCTGCCAGCCCCTTATACCCTTCTGCTGCCGCCCGGCCTCCGCTCTGTATACATTACCTCTCCTCGCTGCACAGGGTCCCGGCGTACTACTTTCCCGCCCAGCCAATCAGTGGCTGTGGCTGGGCAACACACTGATTGGCCGGGCGGGAGAGCAGTACGCCGGGACCCTGTGCAGCGAGGAGAGGTAATGTATACAGAGCGGGATCCAGGCGGCAGCAGAAGGGGTTAATGGGCTGGCAGAATTACATACACACATCGGTCGTTCACACCGCTGCAAGTATGTAGTGACAGGGAACTGCCAGGGCCTGACAGACTCGCAGCAAGATTTATGCTACGAGTCTGTACGTGTGAACTGACCCTTAAGCTCATTCTAGAGATGAGCGAAACTACAGACGGAAAGAAGCGGATCGCTTTGTTCATATCTGCATTCTGCTCATTAGGATGTGGGGCTTTGAAGTCTACTCTGCTCCCTTCCGCTTCTCCCCGGGTGCTGGGAAAAGATGGATCAAGTCCTGGGGAACTTCACCAAGTTTCCCAGGACTGTATCCATCTTTTCCCAGCACCTGGGGAGGAGCGGCATGGAGCAGACTTCAAAGCTTGCAGACTGATGAGCACAATACAGATAGAAATAAAGTAATTTGTTTCATTCCTACTGTAGACTCGCTCATCTCTACTCATTTTAGCTGACCTGATGTCATAGTGATATTCTTTTCTTTTCAAGGTTTGATCGTCATAAGTTACACTTACTGGTGACAGAGCGCTGCTATCCTGTAAGTAACCAGTTTTTCTTTATGTGTATTATGATTAGTGTTGAACGGACTTGCCATAGGCTGTATCCACCCTTGACTGTATATACCTTTGATATATATGGTTCTTATCTGGAGTTGTCTTCTTATTTTTTCTTCTTTCTTTCTAGGAGATGGTGCGGGGTAACCGATATCGTACAATACGCTGGTCATTTGTGGAGTCCTTAGAACCACCCAGAATTGTGCAAGTCCGGTGTCCAGAAATGGTTACAAAAGGGAACCTGTATGGGCAAGTAACTGTCCGTATGCACAGCAAACAGGTGAGGGACAGAAAAAGAGCTGCTGTTACCCAAATCTCTCTATGATTATTGCCGTAAATTTGACTTTAGACCACAGCTGTCATTCACATACGTAGAGTTATGAGATGTTCCCTATTATATGTCACCAGTAGGGGGTGGCTTGATCTGTTACAGATTTAAGGGGGAACCGCATGCTTTGTATAATTAATATAATTATTTTAATGCCAGATTGCATTATATACACAGTAATACCTTGGTTCCCGAACACTTGAGTATTCAACCACAAATTTCCCCCTGAAGGGGGAGATAACTGTCAGCTGAACACCCGTTTAGAGTGGGGATTCCTCTCATTATGATTGGAATCCCTGCTCCAAACAGGTGTTCCCCGCAGAGAGGCAGGCAGGGTTGCCAGTTTGAACTTGCTGCGCCGACCTTTCTTCTCCCCGCTGCATAGAACAGCTCCTTCAGCCTGCCTCAGCTCCCTGGATCGGAGAAAGGTCCAGGGAGCTGGGGCAGACTAGAGGAGCTGTTTTGCACGGGAGGGAAAAAGGGCGGCGCAGCAATTTCAAATAGCCACTCGCTCCTGCGTCTCTCTCTGCCTCTGCTAATGGGAACACACTGTAAGGCCATGTTCACATGGCGTTAGAGACCGGCCATTCCGTGACCCGGACGGGTGACGGAGCGGCCGGTCTCTGAAAAGATCATCCCAGCCGGTACTGCAGTACCGGCCGGATGATCTTTCGGCCCGCAGAGTTCTAAAGCTTTCATGTGCCCCCGCATCAGAAGTCCCCACTGCACGCTATGAAGCCTTATAGTGTGCACTGACATGGTTTCCTACTGCCGCTATTCACTGAATAGCAGCCGCAGAAAACCGACATGTCAGTTGTTTGCAGCACCGCTAGGGGTCCCGGCCGGAGCGTATACTATGTGTATACACTCTGGCCGAGATCCCATAGACACCCAGCCAGCATATTTTCTTGTATTAACTACGGCTATTGTTGCAATCGGCAACAACGGCCGTAGAAATACAAAAAAATACGTTGTGTGAACATAGCCTAAAGGAGCGGGAATTCCCATTCCTTTACAGTTAGTATTGGCGCTAGATGCACCGCTACTTACTGATAGTCTTTACACTCTGTGGGCTGGGTACTCTGCACCTGACCCATAAAATGTAAAAACTTCCTGATCTCAGTGCCCGTTCGTGACCCGCCTCAACCAATGGAATTGATATGAAATTATTTAAGACAAGGCCAGGAATAGATTTGGGAAGAGAAATCTCAGTCTTTGAACACGTCCTTCTTATGTTTCTGATTGAATTTGGAAGAGTAAGTTACCTTTAGGTGTATAACTTACAGGGATTGTATAAGATTAAAAAATACAGCAGTTTACCATCAGGGAATTTCATACAACCCATTAAACAGCTTCCATCCATCTGAGATCCCACAATGCATTTCTTTTATAAGATAAGTAGAAGTTGTAATTTTTTGTCTGAATGTGCTAGAAGTTGGTATTCTCTACAATTATCCAGTAAATTGTTAAATAACTGATCTTACTTGTAAGTAATGTTACATGTCAGCGTTTCTGGACGTAACTGAGCTCTGTCGTATAGGTTGTGTCACCACTACTTTCTCAGGACATAGCATTTCATATCATTTGTCCTGTTCTTGTACATGTATAACAGATCTTGATCATCTATGACCGCTTTGGTCGGGTGGAATGTGGGAATGAAGAGCCGCGAGATGTTCTAGAGTACTTAGTATTTGAGCGTCACTTGGTAAATCCATATGGGTCATGGAGGTTACATGGCAAGATAGTGCCTTCCTGGGCGCCATCCAAAGAGCCCATTATAAAGGTCAGTAGAGCCTGAAATGTTTTAACCTCGTCTTGTTCCGGGGTCCATCTATTAATATATCAAATTTACTATTTTATCTATTCTTGTAGACTGTAGTGTTACCGGGTCCAGAATTGAAGCCATGCCAGGAGCTGGAAGATGTTGCTGTGGAGAAAGAGGAATTTACCCCAAGACAGTGGTATAAATGAGGCACAGGCAGCCTCCTGTCTCATGCATTGGAGCGGTCACAGTGAGAAATGGAATTTATCACGTTAGACCATGGACATTATTACAGCCCCCTTGGCTCAAGTACAGTATCCTGGTGTTAGTAACATCCACTCTCTGTACAACGTTATACACCCTGGAACTTTTGTAGTAAAATAAAGTTATGAGTTACTTTAAGATGTCAGAGTGCCTACATGTTCTATGGTTAATATGCACACCAACCTGAAAGTCACTGGGTTCTAATAAAAAGCCTATTGTGTACAGTTCCCTTTCATTTCTGTGGGAGCTGAGCTGTAGTGACCTATTATCGCCACTATACAGTGTATGGAGCTGTCTGCTTCTGAGTCTAATTATTATGTGTGGCAGATGGTGCAGCTCTGGCAAACAACTGATCTTTAGGGGGTGGTAGGTGTCGGCACCCCACTGATCAGATATTGAAGGCCTATCCTAAGGAGAAGCCATCAATAAAAAAAAAAGTCAGAGAAAATCGCTTTAAGGACTATGGTAATATATGGTATATATGGATAGGATAATACAGTACATTGAGGTGTAATAAAGACATCAGTGGTCCAACAACCCATTATATTTATATTATTTTTATAAGCCCCATATGCAGTAAAGGATTTCGCCATGTGTCTGTGAGAGTTTACCTCAGTGCTGTTAAATCTGCAGCCTTCCAGCTTTTGCAAAACTACAATTCCCATCATGCCTTGAGAGCCAAAACATGATGGGATTTTTTTTTTAGTTTTGTAACAGCTGCAGAGCCGCTGGTTTGACATCTGTGGTCTACCTATTGGCCCGAGCATAAAAAGTTGCAGCTAATAAATTGTTCAATGGAAAAACTTGCGTGCATCAATATTTAATGATTTTTTTAAAATGTTTTTTTTCAATGCCATTGATCCACTGAATACGGTGGTTTGAAGCTGCTAAAATGCCCAGGGATAGCAGCTGCTGCAGGGTAAATGTAATTGGCAGCTATTCAAATGATACTTAGGCCCTTGCACATGTCCGTGACTGTTTTTATGGTCAGGAAATGCTGATCGGGGGGAGAGAGCAGCCTCTTGTGGCTGGAGGTATAATGCTGCCTCCGACCAGAAGAGTGATTGACTGGGTTGTGAGCCAATAGCTCGCATTTAACCAAAAGGACTCCTGATTAGGAGCGCTTAAAGTTAAAGGGCGAGACGCAGCATCTTCCAGCACTTGCCCGGGTGCTGACGCTGGCCCAGGTTTGCTAGCAGCGTGTGCAGAATTCTGGCCAGTTTCCAGATGCGCATCCAGAGCTGTCTGTAATTTTTGGATGCTTCCATATGGTTCTATGGGGCATCTGTGCTGGAATTCTAGACAATTACAGGACAGGATCTCTAATTTGCGGGCCTGTTTTTCAGCATGGAAACCCTTCTGGAAAAATTCTTAAGGATGTCCGTGCCTTATAGAACCATACAGATCCAGAAAACAATTTGGCTTTCCTGATAAGCAATCTGGATAGATTTTCCTGACGTGCATGGGGCCTTAGCGGTTCTCTGCTTTGGCTCAAAGATTTGGTTCCTGGAACATAGTGCAACCCAGGACAAGTGCTTTATGGATAGGGCTTGGCTTGCATTTAAAGTCTGCAGCCAGGCTGTCTATGAACACAAACTGGTTGGCCGCATAAGGTAAGATGTTGGAATAGTAGTTACGTAAATCTTTAACATCTATGGACAGATGCCCAAACGCATTTTCACATATAGGCATAAGAATTGCCTAATACTACTGCAGTGTACACCACAAGCCTTATACATAATGCAGGAATTTACTCCTGACAGAGTTTAATTGACCAACGTAGTCACCTATTGTCTGTGTTCAGTGTACGTTCAGGTCTATATACCATAGTCTGCTACACTACTGACTGACGCAAAATGAATGGGAAAGGAACTGTAGACACTACCTGAAGTCAGTAACTCTATGGGTCCATCGGGAGTACCTTATGATATACGGCAGCAATTTATTTTTTACATTGCCACAAGCATAAGGGGAACCCGTAATGGAAATGTAACCAAAGCCAGACATAGACTGTAATTGCGTTCATGTCAAGATGACGGTGATAAAACACTTGTACTCGTATATGTATCTGTCCTTCATGGTTAAAGGAGAAGTCCGGTGGATTATAAAATCCTGCAGGGACAGGGGTGAAATTGATTGAAAGTACTAACTTACATCTCCCCGTGCACGCGGTGAGCGGCGGGCCCCCCACTGGTATCCGGGAACTCTGATGGACACGTCATGACTCAGCTGATGGACTGGCCGCTCAGCCAGTCAGTGACTGGGGTTGGAGGCTGCTTCAGTCACTGATTAGCTGAGCGGTCGGTCCATCAGCTGGGACAGGCATCACAACTCAGGGGGAATGACTTCCGGCGGGGGTCCTGTGGCCATTCCCACCACTCACCATGGGGAGACGTGGGTTAGTACTTGTAAGCTCCCCCCTGCCCCTGTCGGATTTTATAATCCTCCGGACTTCCCCTTTAATTCATTGATCTGCCCATTGAGTTAGCAAGCCTTACAAACGTCCAGAACATGATCTGGTAAATTGTACCTGCCCCATAGAAAGGATTTATATGTATTTTATTCTGGCGTTGTCTTTTTTCTTGTTTCTTTGTTACTGCTTTTCTCTGTATGTTCTTTAGTGTGACAGGCACCTGACATATAAACTTACCATGTCAGACATAACACAAGCATGATTGTGCCCTTTCTATATCCGTTTTGTCGTAGACCTGTCTAGAAGGTAAAAGCTGGAAATGTTGTCACTCCAGATTGAGTCGTCGTTTTCTGAGCATCCATACAACCTTGACATGTCTCCATCGTACATGATCAGACATGGGTGGAGGAGTGTTTCATGATCCACTCAGCTGGATGTATTACTTGTCATTTTTCATTAGGAAGGTAATGCAATGTATGCGCTTGTAAAGGTGGCCATACGCAGGTTGTGTGTGGTTCTTCTGACTGCCTCTTCCCTGACAGCAGGGGTCATGGAAAAGAAGGATCAGACATGTTGGTTTTCAGCTCCCCTAATGTTTTGTTTTAAAGGGACACAGGTGCCTCCAGATGGCAGCAGCTTATAGGGGTTATCTAAGATTACCAAAAGTACAGCTAGTTTCTTGCAAAAACAGCACCATTCCATTGCCCAGGTTGTGTGTGGTATTACAATGTACTCCATTCACATTAATGGAACTGAGCTGCAAAACCCACACCCAAACTAAGGACATGAGTGGTGCTGTTTTTGGAAGGAAGCAGCCATGTTTTTCTAAGCTTGGACAACCAGACATCCTTTTACAGAGCCTATTACACAGCTTGCGGCCCTAGTGTTAACCAGCCATCAGTTGCACGTCCCCTAGTACACAAGGAGATGTGTGGCTGACAGCAGAGTCGAAATTGAGCAGTCAGCTGGCCTGTGCGTATTGGCTGATGCTGGCCTAAATACATGGTGCGACATCCGACTGATTTGGCAGATATTTCGGCCCATGTAATAAGGCCTTTACTTCCACTGTCCCTATTGAGAACAAATTTACACTCGTCTGAATCAATGCCAATTGCTGACATTGCTAATTCTTTGTGATTTTTTTTTTTTTGTAATCAACTATTGTCACTTTAAATCAGGGATGGACAGATGAACTACAACCCCCATCATGCCTGGACAGATGAAGCTTTAGCTATGGCTGTCCAGGCATGATGGGAATGTTAGTTTTGCAGCAGCTGGAGGGCCGAATCCCCATCCTTGCTATAAATAAATTACTGTATGTATAACGTGGGAGACCAGGGAAGTAAAAGAAAGACTTTTTTTATTTGTAGATTTGGGCACAGACAAAGGATCAAATGTACGCCATAACTTTTGTCAGGCAGAACAATTTCATTTTTTTCCGATATTTTAAAATGTATCTTAAAATGAAAACTTTATTGTAATATTCTCCGTTGCTCCTATACTCACACATCCATTTCCGAGGAAAACTCACACACTTATCCCTGCTTCATCACGCTCACCTTTAAATTCTACCTCTCACACAATTTGTTCCTATTGTAACTTTCACATTCAGAACCTTCTAGGCTATTTAGCTTCTTTTTACTTTATTGAAAGTCCCATGGACACACATCAGCTTTGCTAGCCGGGACCTCTGTCTCTTTGTCTTCGGCGGGTTCTTCAAGCACTTCCCAGGGACAGATCTCCGCCAGTTTGTTTGGCTTTTCCACCCCTGCAGCCTCTGCATTTTGTCTCTCTGTATTCAATGTGTTGTTTACACTGCCCTCCGGCTCATCCGAACACCTCTTACTTTTTTCTACTAGAGAGTAGTGACATCGCCGGTCGTGCTTTGCGTTGGCTTCAGAGCCATAGAGGTCACCTATACGGCTTTCGCTCTTGCTCATAGTTTTGGTCAGTGGTCGAGGATCCTCGCTTGACCAACTGCTTAAGGAATCCTGTTTACTCTGCGACTTCACTAGCGCACTCTTCGAAGGCCTGCTAGCCTGGGAGGAATCCCAGGTAGATGTTTCATCCATTGCCTTTGAAGGAGGTCCCCAGCTGTGACTCTGGGACTGACTCATAGTGGCAGGAGTTCCTTCAGAATCTAGGCTTTCCCAAGGACATATCTCGCCCCTTCTTGCTTCCAAATCTAAACTATCCGATGTTTTAGACTGGACGGGACACCCATCGAATGTCTTACTCTGTGACTGGCTGAGTACACCAGGAGAACCTCCGGATTCTTCGCTCTCCCAAGGACACACTGCATCTCTCTGCTTGCCAAGTACTTCTAGTTTCATGGCAAGCTTGCTACTACTGAAGCCTCCCATCTCCAATACCTCATCATCTGCTTCCCATGGACATATATCTTTTCTTGCTCGTTCTGTGTTCTTCTTTTCCCAAGGACAGATCTCTGTTCTCATATTTTTCTCCTCACCTTCCCATACATTTTCATTATGACCTTTTTTACCTTCTGCTGAAGGGCTATGGAAAGATAGGTTGCTGCCTGACTGACTGAGGGGACCCCCTGGACCCTCGCTGTCCGTACTCTCCCATGGACATATTTCACTTCTTCTACTTTCCACGCTGTTTGATTTTTGTGGAGCATCCCTAGGACCCTCCATGCTTTCCCAAGGGCATACTGCTTCCCTCAGCTGGCTCATTCTTTCTAGCCGGCTGGCCTGAGGGGTATGTTTAGAGGCTTTTGGAGTAGAATATTCCTCTTCTTGTTTTACCTGGATGTCTATACTTTTGTTTGGCTGTGGGGAGGAACACATAGACCCTTTCTTTTCCACCATGTTGAGCGGAGGGGGTTTTTGTTTCTTGTCTGGTGTATAATTGGTTTCTGTTTCCCACGGACAAATCTCTTCAAGCAGCTGTTTATTTGCATCTGCAGTTCCCTCCACGGCTTGCTTCATCCTCTCCTTGTTCTCTTTTAACACTGCGGTTCCTTTAAATGCCCTGACTGCAAGAACCAAACTTTTTAGGGTATTCTTGTATGGTGGTCTTACAGTTTCTACTGACTCTACTGGCTTCCTCACTACTGAACCTGTTGACACTAAGCCTTTGGTTGCTGGCCCTTCTTCACTTTGGACTGTTCCAGGCCTAATGGTTAAAGGAGGAGAACTCCCAGTCTCATTTTGTTTCCGACATTGATGACCCTCCTCTGGACTCTTAGCATCTTCACTACTTCCCAAACTATAATGCTTCCCTCCTACCTCTCCCTTCTTTACTCGTGAACCATGGGGCTTTCCTGATGAATGAGAGCTATCCAAGCTACTGCATTTTCCTGGTGCATAGGTGACATGCTTCTGTGACCGATTTTCAGACTGCGATGGGAGCTCCTGAACTTCCCACGGGCATACTTCTGCTTTGTCAAAGCTCCCACCCAATAGAGGGTTTCGGCTTCCTTCCATTGTTCGCTCAGTGGGCACATCTGTAAGTGGTCCCTTTCCTCTAGCACTTCCCATCATGCTATGGGATTTCTGTAGAGTGCCGGGCTGTACACTCAATGGCTTTTTATCAGCTAGTAGATTGTGGGCACTAAGAGATTTACAAACCAAGGGGGCCTGACGAAGAGAGTCATTTCGTGAACGTAGCGATACATTGCGAGCAAGATTCCGTCTCATGAGGGAGTCTCGTAGCGAGGCGTCCCGCGCTGAGCTTTCCAGTCGTGGGGAAGTAGCTCCCGCATCCTTGGATTCTTGCATGTGGTCATAAGTGCTGTGTGACTTTCTTAAGGAAAGAACTCTCTGTCTCAAAGACTCCTCACGCAGTTTAACACTACTGCTGTCCTGTTGCCTCCGCCTTTGTCCACCGGTCGAACCTGGCGATCCTTCACGTTCCTCGCGTCCACTTTGCTTCGAATCTGGGGTTTCGGTGATCCGTCGAATGATGGATCGACCAAGTCCCCTTCGGGAGCTGCGTTTCTTCTGCAGGTGGGGATTGTTTAGAGTCATTTTCTTTGTCTTGTGGACTTCCAGCTGGGCATAAAGTTTCTTCAGCTCATCCTGCCAATAAGAATGTTAAAGGCAACAATTTGTTAGGACTGTGTGACAATGTGTATTCATTATCTTCTACTTATAAATTGGACAAAGATTAAAGGGGTTATCCGATCGGGTAAAATACATGCTAAATCATCCCCTCGTACTGGAGACTAAGGGTCGCGTTCAAACTGAGTAAAACAGGCAGAATTCCGCAGCGGAGCCTCTGATGCGGAATCCCGCCTGCCTCAGTGTGTCAATGGGATGCCTCGTACATCTCAGCTCAAAGTATTGATGCGCGAGGCAGTCCAATGACACACTAAGGGCCCTATTCCACAGGCCGATCAACAATGTAAATGAGCGCCGATCTGCTTGTTTACTGGGCCTATTTAACGGCCCGATGATCGTTTAGCGAGGGCTGCAGGGACATCGTTACCAATGTCCTTGCAGCCCTTGCAGCATACATTACCTAGCAGGGCTTCTCCTCTGCTCCGTCTTCCCCCCCCCCCCCGGGTCCCGTGGCGCAGCATCTACTCCAGAGCTTCCTGACTGAGCTGTCAGACCGCTCAACCAATCACTGGCCACGGCGGTCCCGGCCTGTGATTGGCTGAGCGGTCTGACAGCTCAGTCAGGCCGCACCGAAGCTGATGCTGCGCCGCGGGACCGGGATGAAGACGGAGCGGAGGAGAAGCCCTGCTAGGTAATGTATGCTGCTTCTTAAATTGCCGGTCGCCCGCCGCTATTCCACGCAGCGATGCGCGGTGGGTGACCGATGATTTTTGGTTTGGGCCTAAATAAACGATCAGCCTATGACACGATCATCGGCTCATCGTTTTCTCTATTCCACCGAGCGATCATCGGCCGAATTGGCCCCTAAGGCAGGCGGAATTCAATGTGAACATAATCTAAAAATTTATTGCATACATTATCTTTTCAGTCTCCTTCCCCACCTCCCCCCTCCCTTCCAAGATGGCTCATGTAAAAACAGTTTTACTGGCTGGCTGTTTTTGCACTCTGTAATGCCGGGCAGGTTAATCACAGTGAGGTCACCTGCAACTTGACCTCAGATTAACCCTCCCTGCATTACAGAGTGAAGAAAAAGGTGGCTTCATTCATTTGAGTGGTGCTAGTGCTGGGCTACTACTGCAGCACAGCCAGCAATCTTTTCAATGGGTGCTGCACTGAACTAACCCAGTGTCACCACTGTCACCAAGGTTCCGGCTATTCATGTGTATGCACCTGAGCCATGGTTCTGGCAAACAACTGATCATCAGGGGTGCTGGGTTTCTTTACTCTGACAATCAGACTTTGATGGCCTATCCTGTGGATAGGTCAGCAAATTTAAATGTACATTCCTTTAAGGACGCATCTTGTAAAAGTATTATTTTTTGTGTGATGCAGTATTTATAGCTAGCGAAAATGGTGAAGAGACAAAGACCTCTGAGCAGCAAAATCTACAAAGTTCAGACATAGCTGGAAGACTTCCTGGCAGTCTGGGCCAAATGGAGAAGAAAAGAAAAGTGAACAACACAATAGAGAAGACATCACATGTTGGGGTGATGATCTGAATTCCACCCTTGTATTCTAACTTCTAACATACACAGCTCTTTATCTAGGTCCCACTTACTCTGATGTCATCAGGGTCCAGGCTGTGCTCGCTCCAGGCTGATGTGATGCTGCTATTTAGGTTGGATCTAGAGCGTCTTAGGTCCAGTTCGTCTTCGTACACCTCAGCGATCTCTTCTCTTGGAGGACCTCCTGCATGCAAGAACTAACACAGCCGCTTACATTGGGATCTGGCGAGAGAACATCTTCTATATAAATGGATGAACACAAATATCATGAATTACCTTGGGGACAAACATCAAGGTGAGTGTCATTGTGACTGTTCCATGTGTGTGAATGAAGAAGAGAAGAAGTGTCCAATCCGGATGGAGTGATGGGACCATAACAAACCTAGAGTGAAGAAGACAGTGTAACAGACTGTCACGGGGGTTGTGAATTTTGCATTGCATATCATGCTACAATTGATATTGGATGGTGGTAATGATAAAAAACCATGCATACTAACAAACCATGCTTTTTAGGTACATAACAAAAACTAGTTTTAAAGGGAATCTGTTAGCTCCAGGGCCCTACCACTGGTAGCTGTCAGTCCCCTAGTGAGCATGGTACCTTTTGGTAATGTGTCGGGGGAGTAAATTATTCACAATCTCACGTCTCCTACTGTAATGAAGTATCAAAGAGGGGTTGAGGCGCATTGTTCGTGGTGCACTCTGGTACACCTCACCACTGCTTCCTCCTCCCTCTTCTTCATGAATAATTAATTCTGCCCAGTCTCCTGCTCGCTCAGCTATCAGTCAGTATCTGTCAAAACAGGACTGATCTGCAATCAGATATAGTTGAATGGCCTAACCTGTGTAGAAGCTGTTGTCTAGGGGTAAATCATCTGCCTAGAGAACACCAGCAGGTCTTTCTTTGGTTTGAATCCCCTGATGGAAATGAAATATAGGACTTTATTTTTTTCTATTTTTATTTTTTATTGTATCAAATTTTAATCCCTTCTGGACAGGTCCAGATAATGCCTTGAGGCCCAGAGCCCATTTTTGAAATCTGACCAGTCTCACTTTATGTGGTTATACCTCCATGATATTTTAACTTATCCTAGCAATTCTAAGACTGTTTTCTCGTGACATATTGTACTTTAGATTAGTGGTAAAGTTTGGCCGATATCCGTAAAATTTGGGTGTGAAAAATGCCCACAGTTCTTAAAAAAATAACAAAATTATTTATTTTCATTTTTTATTTCCTGTGGTCACCGTGCGGGTTTAGTTATGCAATAATTTTATTGCCAGCATCATTACACATGCTGCAATACTAAATATGTGTAGTTTATTATTATTATTTTTTTACATTTATTATAGCATTTGGGGCTATGTGGATTTTAGGTGTTTTGCACTTTATTTATTTCTGTGTGTGTTTTATTTACTGTAATACTTTATTTTACTGTCCTACCATGGAGACATTACTATCTGCAGATCTGCATTGCATTGTAATGTGCCTGTAAAACAGGCAAAGCTGAACAGGCTCAGCCACCGTAGCTATGACACAGGAGGCTTCAGGGAAGCCTCCTAGTGTTATAGCAACCATCGGGGCCGTGCGATCGCTTCTGCACTGCCCCGATGGGAATAGAGGGAAGATTCTCTCTCTGTTTCACACTACAAGTCCTGCGATCAACCTGATTGCAGCACTTATAGTGTTAACTGCCGCGATCCATGCTCTGCGCGGGTCGTAGCAGATGCAGCGGGTGCCTGGCTATCACTGACAGCCAGGAACAGCTGCGGGATGGCACAGGTGCAGCTCCTGCGCCCGTTTCATCCCAGGACGTAACTGTACATCCTTGAGCGGCAATGCACCACAACAAAAGGACGTACAGTTACGTCCTTGGTCCCTAATGGGTTAACAGTGCAGGTCCAAATTAGTTTAGTTTTTAATACAATGATGAAAACTAAAAATAAAAAAAAATATAGATTTAATTTGTATTTTTCGCATTATTGTATTAAAAAATAAATTTTAAAACTTAATTAGACCTGATCGGGAATTCTTTGCACTTTTTAAAACAAAAGAACCAAAGAAAGACCTGCTGAAGGTCTCTAGACAGGTGACTTACCCCTAGACCACAGCTCCAACACATTTGGGCTCAGAGATTCAACTATATCTGATTGTTTCTTTCAGCCATAAACTGCCTACAGAGGACTGATCTGCAATCAGAGACACTGGCTGACAGCTGAGTGAGCAGGAGGCCGGGCAGCATTGATTATTCATAAAAAAAGAAGGGGTGGAACTCCTCTTTGACTCTTTATTTCAGAAGGAAACCTGCGATTGTACATAATTCACTCCACTACAAGCACCATGCTCACTAGGGGACTGCCAGCTATAGCACACTGACAGCACCTAAGGTAGGGCCTTGGTGCTGACAGATTCCCTTTAAGTAATTTTCCAAAAACTGATGCAAATACCATGGAGTGAAGTTGAAAAATAATGACATTTACTTGCACCTTGGTGCATGTCTTACCTGAGAATATGGAACGCAGTGGATATAAGCATCTCATTATGTATGGCTAGTCCCATGTAACGTGGCTCATGAAAAGCGGAGGGCACTGTTCGAGCTCCATAACACAGGTAACTGCCCCAACAGAGGAAGAGCAACTCAGCTGTGAAGAGAGAACAGCTTCACATTGGGCTACAGATCAAGCTCTCAGCACTTCATATCACCTTACACTACTCCTGCAAAGGTAACTCATCTCCTGGTTCATTGCCCATAGTATCAAATAAAAATCACAGGACTCACCCAGAGACATCATATAGTCCCATCGATCATAATCACATGTGTAAAAGATCAGCCCTTCTTGTGTTTGTGTGCGGATGACCACAGGAACACCTCTTTGCAAATTCTCCAGTGTCCCTACTGTCCATCCCACAAGGAACCAGATACAAACCGCCAAGATGATGCACAGCATGCGTAATAATCGGGCACTTGTCATGTAGGGCACCCGCTGGGCCGTCCTCGATAGGAAAACTTTCATTACCCTGTTTTAATGTATTGATTACACTATATTAGTCAGTAATAAGATATGTGCCCAACTAAAATAATGTTCTCTACAATCTTACCTGTACAGCTTTAATATAATGGTTCCATATACAATACAGAACCCAAGAAGACGGACCCATCGGAGTGCCATGCAACGAAACACGCCTGGTTTAAAATACACGATAAATACCTGCAATCCAAAGGAAAACCATGAACTCTTCCTAGGCTTATGTATTACGGCAGATCTTTTAAAAAAAAAAAATAATAATAATTATTAACTCACTGGGAAGTAGAGAAGCAGTGACCCGAAAAGGATGGTCTCCAGGAGGAGAAGGCCTGAGGCTCGAATCCTCTGTATGGAAAGAGACAAGATGCAGGTGTTATTTCTCGGGAAGAAGATGTCTTAGGACATAGATGAACAACCTCTTGGCAATCCAGCTGTTCCTTAACAACAGTCTACATATGGTGGTCCATATACCGAAGTGAAAACCCCTTCAGTACTAATTATAATCAACGTGCAGTCGTCGACTATGGCTAGGGTAAGGATTTGCTTCGGCATTAGAAAGATCTTGGAATTTAGCCATGTGTAACACAACAATATAGAAATACGTCAGTGTGATCAGGCATCGACATGACAATATTTAGAGATGATTTTATTTTTTTTTACTGTTTAGAGCCAACATTTCTATAATCTAACTAAAGCGAATGTACCAGTCGGAGTAGTTAATTTTTGTTTGTCTTTTCAATATTTAGTTGGTGTTGGTATGGAGATCCCAGTGGCGTGGTTAATTTTTCTAAATGCTGCTTGGTTACTGTGAACGGCGCCGGTTTTCTTCATGTGCATTGGCCGTCTCTGTGCACTGGAGGCGGGCCTGGCACCCCCAGTGTAATGATATCCCCTCCCATTGGTAATAAACCCAGACTTAATTCTAATGGAGGCGTGTCACCGAGGAGAGGCGATATCATTACACTGGAGGCGCCAGGCCCACCTCCAGTGCATAGAGCGGGCCGGTGCACATGAGCCGATTGCAGGGACTGGGTGGTGTTTTGAAAAGTGAATCGTGCCACTGTGATCTCCGCGCCGGCTCTGACCAGGCCGTGGAAAAAGATAAAACAATCACTACTCCAACTGGTGCATTCACAATTGCATAACAATTACCAAAATGTGTTATCTAATTTCTGTTTCCTGTTTGTAATTTTTAATTATTGTGGCAGACATATTGCCTGAGCTATGTTAAACAGATATGCTTTACAGCAACCCACAAGGGCATAGTAGACACAGTAGTGTAGCTTATGCCCTATTCACATAAATGGGGATAATTTTCTAGGCATGCTTTGTAACCTCTGCAGATGTCATTCTTACAGGAAGGGGGAGGCTGAGCTTCAGCTATTGTGAATTTCCTTTCTTGTCCTATTTATATACCAATGTCACCTATCACTGTAATCCTGTCTGTGATGATAAGGAGGTCACTGCTTTAACAGGATCTGTACAGAAAACAATGTCTAAGCCTAATTGCTAGAATGAAAACTGAAAGATTTAAGGATTATTTTATAATATAGGTAGTAAAATAGAAAATTTGAAAAACACCCAAAAAATCTCTACCATAAAAAAAACAAAAAAAAAATAAACTTGATTAAAAAGGGTTATTCAGCGCTACAAACACTTTCTTCAGGGACAGCACCACTCATGTTTCCAGTTTGGGTGCAGGTTTTCTAACTCGGTTCCACCTGCAGGTTTTCTAACTGCACCTGAAGTGGAGACAAGAGTGGTGCTGTCTCTGGAAGAAAGTGGCCATGTTTGTGTAGCGCTGGATAACCCCTTTAGGGTAGAAACCCACTTGCTGGATCTGCAGCGAGTCTCCTTGCTGCGTTTTTGCAGGGAGACTCGCTGCAGATCCCGGCCCTATACTTTCATTAGCAGAGAAACTCGCAGCAGGGATGTACATCCCTGCTGCGATTTTGTCTGCAGCCCTCCCCATTAACCCCCTAGCCGCCGGACATTATACATTACCGGGTCCCCGTTCCTGCTTGCTTCGGGGCTCCCGGTGTGTTCACGGCCCGCCCGGCCAATCAGTGCGCTGCGGCGGGGCAGCGCACTGATTGGCCGGGCGGAACGTGCCGGGAGCCGCCGAAGCAAGCAGGAGCGGGGACCTGGTAATGTATATCCTGCCCGCCCCCCCCCCCCTCCTGCAGCCCCGATCGCCCCCAGCCCCCGGCCGCATGATCGCCCCCCGCACCCCCCGGCCGCATGATCACCCCCCGGCCGCGATCGTGCGGCCGGGGGCTACGGGGGCGATCGCACGGCCAGGGGGTGCGGGGGGCGATCATGCGGCCGGGGGGTGTGGGGGGCGATCGGGGCTGCGGGGGCGATTGGGGCTGCAGGGGGGGCGGGCAGGATATACATTACCAGGTCCCCGCTCCTGCTTGCTTCGGCGGCTCCCGACACGTTCCGCCCGGCCAATCAGTGCGCTGCCCCGCCGCGGAGCACTGATTGGCCGGACGGGCCGTGAAGACACCGGGAGCCCCGAAGCAAGCAGGAACGGGGACCCGGTAATGTATAATGTCCGGCGGCTAGGGGGTTAATGGGGAGGGCTGCAGACAAAATCGCAGCAGGGATGTATATCCCTGCTGCGAGTTTCTCTGCTAATGAAAGTATAGGGCCAGGATCTGCAGCGAGTCTCCCTGCAAAAACGCAGCAAGGAGACTCGCTGCAGATCTGGCAAGTGGGTTTGTACCCTTAAAGAATAGTTTATATTCTGATAACACATTCCCCTTGAAGAAGACCTGTTAGCCTTTGTGACAAGTCTGGTTTAATAAATACTTGCATTCCCTATGAAATAACAATTCTAGAGCACCTTTCCTTTGAATCTTGTCTGTACCTCTGTTATCCCTCCCTGTTGGTTGGGGTCTGAGTGTTCAGATCCGCACCAATTGTTAAAACAAGCCAGGAGAAGCGCTTGGCTGAGTGTTTCCCATCCCGGCTCACTGTTCTCTTTGCCTCAATGTAAGAGACAGGCTCCATAGATCAGAGGTGTCAAACTTGCCGCCCTCCAGCCATTGCAAAACTACAATTCCCATCATGCCTGTCCAGTTACTTGAAGTAAGGCCTATTACACGAAGCGATAATCTGCAGAATCAGGCCGATTTGGCAGATTATTGCTCTGTGTAATAAAGACAGCAATCAGCTGATGACAATGGGATTGTTTCTTTAGGTCCTGGCCTAAAATCATCTGCTGCCTCTCCACACTCCCCAGTGTCTTCTGTCTTTTCCACGTACAGCACAGCCGCCAGTGCAACTTCAGAGCGGTCTCTTAAGTGACGGGCTGCTTAGCCAATCACTGACCAGGACGGGACCAATGCGGCCAGTGATTGGCTGAGCAGCTTGTCACTGCAGAGACTGCTCTGAAATTGCACCGGCGGCTGCGGGGAGCATGGAGAAGACAGACACCGGGAAGCGTGGAGAGGTAACATATGTACTATATTAAAGCCGGGGCTGCACAGGCATCACTAGTGATCTCCGGCTGCACGATAATTGAGGTAATCTAGCAGATTTACTATATTGACATGGCAAAAGTTACTGATCACAGCGGGTCTCACTCTTGAGACACGTTGTCATTCTAATAGGGATGGCCGGCAGTGAGCATCTCTACTTCGCTGTCAATCAAATCAGACGGAGCTTGATGTTCAGCCAGCCGGGGAGTGGAGCTGGCTATATATTAGGATAGCACCAGGTCTATCTCCTGGGACCCCTAATGCATTCAGTAAGTTTTGATATGTCAAAAGTACAGTAACTGCAAATGACAGCAACACTTTAGCTTATTTTCAAGAGTAATAGCACAGACCTCTAAAAAATATGCTCCAAAATTGTTTCAAATGCAAGTACTTAAAGAGTCACTGTCTTTTTTCTTTTTTTTTTTTGCAGAAATCAATAGTCCAGGCGATTTCAAGAAACTTTGTAATTGGGTTTATTAGCCAAATATGCCATTATCTGCATTCAAAAAGCCTTTTCCCAGGTCCCCCCCTCCTTCCTCTTTTCCATTCACTGCAAAAAATCAGGAAATTGTGACTAGTTGCATCAGACGTACCCAGAGGGGAGGGGGAGGAGGGAGGAGGGAGTTAGCCGACAGCAGAAAGCTGAGAACAGAGGATTACAGGCACGGAGCTGGGTGACAGCTGTAATCAGAGCTCAGAGAGGTTAGTGGTGACTGTCAGAGGAGATAAAGGGTGAGGTATTCATAGATTAACTCTGTGTTGTCCTGTTCTGGTCTTTTATTTAGCTTTCTCCATAGGAGAACAATGAAGACAGGTGGGAGAGCTTCGAACTGCTTTTACATGATAAAAATTAATTTTTCGGCTAATAAACCCAATTACAACGTTTCTTAAAATCGCCTGGACTATTGATTTCTGCAAAAAAAAAAAAAAATTACGACAAATGCGACTGTGTAGGGAGATGCCCTCAGAAATGTTAATAGGTCTTCTTTTAAGGGGTACGCCGCTGAAAAAAAAAATAGTTTTCAAATCAATTGCTGTCAGAAGGTTATATAGATTTGTAAATGACTTTCATTTAAAAAAGTCCAGTCTTCCAGTTCTTACTAGCTACTGTATGTCCTGCAGAAAGTGGTGTATTCTTTCCATTCTGACACAGTGCTCTCTGCTGCCACCTCTGTCCATGACAGGAACTATCCAGAGCAGTAGCAAATCCCCATAGAAAACTAGAAAACCTCTACTGCTCTGGACATTTCCAGACATGGACAGAGGTGGCAGCAGAGAGCATTGTGTCAGACTGGAAAGAAAACACCACTTCCTGCAGGGCATACAACAGCTGATAAGTACTGCAAGAGATTTTTAAATATAAATAATTAAATTTAAAATACTGGAAGCCTGGAGATTTTAATGAACAAAAAAAATTACCACAAAACAAAAAATGGCCGTAAAGACTTTATGGTAAAATAAACGCATTCACAGACTCACTTTGCTCTCTCGGAAGTTGTAAGACACCAACATACTTAAGAAGATGCCTAACATCCCGGCGGCTTGTAATGACAGCACAGTAACGCGCAGAGCCCAGTCTTCTTTTACCATGCATGGCGAGCTATCCACACAAGTGGCGCAGCCCTTACTACAAGGTAGACAGGAAGTAGCCCCAAAGAAGGAGTTGTCTTGACCTGTAGGGTGCATATATATATATATATTGGAGTGAGTGATCTATATTATATACTCTGGTTTGTAAACACAAACAGGTATTGTCACACACAGGAAAAATACAAAAAATAGTATATACTGTAGCTATTGATTACACATCTATGTACATATACACAGATACTGACACACAGTGTTACATTACCCTCCGGCTGTCTCCTGTAAAAGCCAGGCTGGCACACGCATCGGTACCTGCCCAAGATGGAGCCGTCTCTTTCATCCGACACGCACTACGGGGGGATACGCAGCTCAGAACATGCCAACTATATGAGACTACTAATAGTGGACATTTCAGGTATTCATCCTATTCTGACTGTAATGTCAGTATCCTAAGGCATTATAACATACATGCGTAGATTAAAAAAAGTTAGGCAGGATCAGGATACACACACTGCAAGAAAAAGTAAGTGAACCCTTTGAAATGATCACAGTTCTAGGTAATCTACTGTAAGTAAGCTAATAACACGGGTGTATTGTTCGTTGTATTTTACTGAGCAGTTTAAGTAAACATCCACAGTGCAGGGGGGAAAAGTAAGTGAATTGCTGTGTTAAGGATTGTTCTTTTCAAATCAATTGGTGCCAGAAAGTGCCAGAGATTTGTAATTTACTTCTACTAAAAAATATTGAATCTTCCAGCACTTATCAGATGCTGTATGTTCTGCAGGAAGTAATGTAGTTTCTCCAGTCTGAAACAGTGCTCTCTGCTGCCACCTCTGTCCATGTCAGGAACTGTCCAGAGCAGTGGCAAATCCCCATAGAAAACCTCTCCTGCTCTCCAGACTAGAAAGAATACACCACTTCCTGCAGGACATGCAGCAGCTGGAAGTACTGGAAGACATGAGATTTTTTGATAGATGTTAATTACAAGCCTCTGGTACTTTCTAGTTGATCTGAAAGAAAAAAATTGTGAACAACCCCTTTAATGACACTTCCATGGTGTTTTAAAAGATTTTTTAAAATCTTTTAGAGTTTTGTTAACCCTTCAAAGAAATGGCAAGGTCATTTTAAATCTCTCACTGCTGTTATTGAGCCTGAGAGCCCCCTCCATGGTGCATAGGTATTTTTCCATCTCTTAATACAATGGGTTGAAACCAGAGCTGGGCTGTTGGTCAGTAATACTGTGGTGGTGTGATAATTATGTGCACCGGGCTGTGTGGTGCCCAACCGCCGGGATGATGTTCTGTCGGTGGTTGAATACAGCTCAGCCAATGGGGGTATAGTCGTGACGCCAGTGCTAACTCAGCACACAGGTATGGTGTTATACATGCTTTTAGTTTTTTGTGGCTGGCTGTATTGACCCCTAAGGGTTGGTGAGTTGCTGGGTTGTGATGGGTCCGACACCCACAGAAAGGGGAAAATGACCCAAGGACGGTGTAGCCTGTGTGTATAGGTGCTGGTGCAATTATTACCGAGTCCTGGTTGAATAAATAAACTCATCTTTACTGATAAGTCTCTCATAACACAGGATGATAGGATAAGAGATAACTGGTAAAGACTTGCTTTCACTAAATCTGTGCTGAGAGATGATGAAGTGCTGAGGTAGTGCTGGTTTAGTTGAGTGCTGAGTAAAGAAGAGAAGAGTGGAGAGGAGTTTGTCAGGAGAGCCCCAACCCAATTTAGTAGTGTGCTCTGCTGGAACTTAGAAGAGATACTTGAAGATACTTAAGAAGAAGAAGAATACGTGTGCCCGTGTTTCGACCTTTGTTGTTATAGACCACCTTATGCCCTGCAGTGTCGGGATACTCGTCCTACATGGGTGACACAAGCCCCAGTCCTGGTTACCTGAGTTACATAGTTAATACATAGTTACATAGTTAATACGGTCGAAGAAAGACAGATGTCCATCAAGTTCAACCAAGGAAGAGATGGATGCAGAGAAGGGGGGTATAAGTTGAGCAATGTGTCAGAAGTTTTCGGGTGTCACCTGCACTGCGAGATAGAGTATGTAGGCCCTTGGCTGCTTTGCTCTATCCAGATCAGTTCATCTGCCTAGGATACTGTCCTGCACTGTATAGAGATGTTCACAGCGTAGGTTGAGGTATTCTCTGACTTGTCCTCCCTTAAGTGTTTAGCTCTGCATCTTGAGTATAAGTGTTGCTTTAGTAAGGAAAGTCTCTGTGTTCTCCATACGTGTCCACAACTACAGCTGGTCTGTCCTGGACAGAGAACCTGGCAGAGCCAGGCTCCTGGCTAAGTTCAGCAGGCTGAGCGATTGCTTGCTCAGCCCATCAGTGACTGCAACAGAACACCACCCAAGTCACTGACTGGCTGAGCTGGCAATCAATCAGCTGGGCCGTGACGCAGCAGCTAGGAGAGCAGTTAGGGACCCAGAAGCGGTGCAACAGAGACATAAGGACTGGGAAGTTTACCTTGTTTATTATGTTCCCCCACCCCCAGGCCAGTCTGCCTGTTTTGAACTTCACAGGACTGTGGACATACAGCAGCAGGTAACTGATATTTACACAAGGGGCATCTGCTCTGTGCTTTATTGGCTGTGGGAGATGATAGGGAATCCATGATTTACTTTTCATGAACAGTTTAGATCATCTTAAACAGGCAGACTGTTTCAACTTGCAGGTGCACAGCCCAGACTATCTCAGGCTCTCTCTCCCTCTCCTACACATAGCAATGGGTAAGTCTGGCCCCACTTCCTGTGTTCTGCTGTTCTTGCACTGTCTGTTACTAGAGACAGATTTTCCTTAAAGGGGTACTCCACCGGGGGGGGGGAGCACTTTTTCGCTGGGACCGGGGAGGAGGTGGCCGAGGGAAAAGACGTCCACTCACCTCCCCGGTCCCAGCGGCGGGTCTCGCATCGCGGCACTCCGGTGCCCGGTTCCCGGACGCTTCCGGGTGTCTGACACGGGCCCGAGACGTGACGTCTCAGGTCCGCTCAACCACTCAGTGAAGGAGGCGGGATCTGATCGGACTTTAAACGGATCCCGCCTTCTTCACTTAGTGGCTGAGCGGACCTGAGACGTCACGTCTCGGGCCCGCGTCAGACACCCGGAAGCGTCCGGGAACTGGGCACCAGAGCGCCCCGATGTGGGACCCGCCACTGGGACCGGGGAGGTGAGTGGACGTCTTTTCCCTCGGCCACCTCCTCGCTGCATGACGGCCATCTGCTATTCATACATACTGGGATGGCAGGTTAGGGTGCCTTTACACACACAGATTTATCTGACAGATGAAGCCAAAGCTAGGAACAAACTATAAACAGAGAACAGGTCATAAAGGAAAAATTGAGAAAGATTTCTCCTCTTTTCAAATCCATTCCTGGCTTTGGCTTCAAGAATCTGTCAGATAAATCTCTGAGTGTAATAGGGGCCTTAGATTCTCTTAATCTGCTGTTAGTTTCTCTTTAACCCTATCATGATGTTGTGGTGTGATCTGAAGAGGACAGACCATGCAAGGTATCGCAGAAATATTATGAAAGGAAAGACATTTGCAGTAGAATGGTCCAAAATTTCCAAAAAATTGTGCTAATCTTATTTGCAGCAACAGAAGGCATTTGGTGGAGGTGATCGCTGGTAAACAGAGATATAAGGATTCTTTAACTTTTTCTCCCTGCACTGTGAATGTTTACTTAAAGTACACAGTAAAATACATGACCAGTCCAACTGCTTGTGTGTTATTAGTTTATTTAGACTGTGTTTGCTTATAATTTAGAGAGCAAGCACACCACCACGTCAAGCTGATCAATGCAGAAATCTAAGTAATTTTCTAGGTTCACTGACTTTTTCTTGCAACTGTAGCTGCTTTCTTCCCAAAACAGTGCTACGCCTGTCCATGGGTTGTGTGTGGTGTTGCACAAGCTCAGCTCTAGAGGTATTCCAAGAAAAAACTACTTTTTCTACAGGATAGGGGAAAAGTAGGTGATTGAAGGGGGTCCGACCTCTGTACCCCCCACTGATCTCCATATCGGTTCCTGGCTTCTGTGTAATGAACAGAGCCGTAGGTATGGCATGTGACCCCCGGCTCTAGTCATTCCTATGGAGCTGATGGAAAGAGACGAGTATCTTGCTCTTCCGTCATACTCGGCCCTTTTCGTTGCTCCATAGGGAAGAATACGCGCCATGCTCTGTTCATTACACGGAAGCTGGGGACCGATATGGAGATCAGTGGGGGTACAGAGGTCGGACCCCCCGCAATCTCCTACTTATCCCCTATCCTCTGGATAGGGAAAAAGTTGATTCCTCTTTAATGCAGTCAGGCTGAAGAAAGAAGCCATGTTTTTCTATTCCTACACAACCTCTAAACCAATAACACCAAATTAATCTAATGTTAATCTATGTTAATCTAGGTTAATCTAATGTTACAGGGGACCCCTTTTTTGGTAATGCCCCATGAGGGGGTGGGTGAAAACAATGACATCCATTTACCCTGGCTCAGACACTGCAGCCCACATTCCGCTGCCCTGGTACCCCGGTGTGCGGCCGCTTCCTGGTCTTGAGACATTATGTCAGCCATTCAGCTGCCGTTTCGGTGTACCTCCTCTGCCTGCAGCATCACGTCTCAAGACCAAGAAGCGGCCGCAGAATGTGGATGGCAGCGCTCGAGCCAGGTAGGTAAGTAGATGTAAAAGGGGTTATTCAGCGCTACAAAAACATGGCCACTTTCCCCCTCTCTTGTCTCCAGTTTGGGTGGGGTTTTGAAACTCAGTTCCATTGAAGTAAATGGAGCTTAATTGCAAACCGCACCTGAACTGGAGACAACAGTAGGGGGAAAAGTGGCCATGTTTTTGTAGCGCTGGATAACCCCTTTAAAGTTTTCACTTTAACCAAAAAAGGGGACCTGGCTAGAATACCACTTTAACTGTCCCAAAATATCTAAACATAAGTAAACTTTCCATTTAAAGGGGTTGGAAAGAATTTCTGCTTTATCCCAAAGGCAGTGCAACACTTGTACATTGGTTGTGTATTGCTGCTTATACTCATTAAAGAGAATGGGAGGCAATACTATACAGTGGACAGGTGTGGTGGTGTTTCTAGAGAAATGGAAGCCATATTTTCCTATTCTTGTACATACCATCTAATTTCATCTACATTTCCCCCCTAATATAACACAATATTTAATCCATTCTGGTAGTGCTATATCCAGGTAATACAAATCACCAGTGCAAAGTATGGATGCTATTACCTGGGTACTGTTCTCATCACAGCTGTGGGTGTTGGCAAACCAGGCCGAGCTTTGGGAGCACTGATCGATCCCCAGACTTAGTAATCGCACGTCCACATGCAATGTTCCCCTGTGCATGGGAGAAACAGATTAGTAAGGGTTGCCTTTGAGCACAATTTAACAGAATATATATATATATATATATATATATATATATATATATATACACACACGCAGTGGTACCTTGGTTAAAGAGTAACTTGGATTGAGAACGTTTTGCTCACAGTTTTTAAAAATTGTAACTTGGTGTCAGGACTGGCAAGCACAGACAGGACAGAGACAGTGGGCCCTGGATCTGAACCCACCCACTGACCCTACCTACTTGCCTGGGTCGACCCTAAACGGTTGGGGACAACCACGAAGGCGTTCCCTACGCTGCGTAAGTGAAACACAGAACAAAACGGACAGACAAAACACAATATAGAATAGTGGAACAAGTCGGGTCAAACCACACGGGCAACACAGTAAAAAATCAGCAACACAAGGGATAGTCAAAAGTCAGGCGGAGGTCAGAACAACGAGTAAGTCAGGCAGGAAGGAATTAGAACAGGGTTCGCAGGAATAGGACAAGGGAGCTGGGATCTGAAATGAACCTAATAGCCAGTGATAAACAACTGGCTCTGACTTTACTTTATACTGGATCAGGAGCCCGGACCAGAGACTGATTGGTCCGGTCTCCTGATTCTAGCCACAGTACAGCTGCTGTGCTGCAGGCCGAGTGGCAGAGCGATCTGTCACTCAGCCTGCGCAGGAGCCGCATCAGCTGTGCTGGCCGGCCGGCTGTCACGTGGGACCGCGGTGCCCCCGGTTACTAGGGACGCTCTCGAGCCGGCCACCGGAGCCGAGCCAGAAGAAGATGCCGCAGGAGCCAGGTCAGGTAAGTTGCTGACACTTGGTTTAAGAACATTGCTTTGGTTTAAGTGCTCCCTGTACTGGGTGGAAGGGAAAGTGGGGGAGGGGCATGGTCTGCACAGGGTGGTCAACAGCACTGAACTCTGACCAGGAAGTCTGAAGTCTCCCTCACCTTCCAAATCATGGCAGATCCCCTTCAAGCTGGGGCCTACATCAAGGGACAGGACTGTGGAAGTAATCTCTCCATAGCTGTAACCCCTCTCTCCCCAGACAGAGAGTGCTGGATGTATGTGCTCACATCTGCCCTGCTTATTTCTTCATGTTCCCTGCAGTCTCTGCCTGCCCTTGTGTTTCCCATCCTCTCCATTCCTGCTATAATGTGCCTACACTTACACTCAGCTATACACACTGCTGCTATAATGTGCCTGCACTTACACTCAGCCATTCACACTGCTGTACAGAAAAGTTTCTGTCACTGTCCTCCTGCACAGCTCTGTGATTCTCACTTCCTGATTGCTGTCATGTGATCACACCGACCTCTGACAGCAGCCCTGCTTCTCTATTCTAGCCTGTTGTACTACACTATTGCATTATGGGGATTTGCAGTTCCACCCTGAAAGTGCTGCTGTTTTTTTCAGGTTTATGCACTTACTATACATTATACCCCACATGCTGATTGCTATACTGTACAGTAACTTATAATATCACATATTCTGCTGTTTTTGAGGTGTGGAACCAATTGTCTGCATTTTAATGATTGCTAATGGGAAAATTTGCTTTGGTTTAAGAGTGGATTTGGATTACAAGCACGGTCCCGGAACGAACTATACTCGTAATCCAAGGCGCCACTATATACATATATATATATACTGTATATATATATATATATATATATATATTCTATATAAAAGGTGGATATTGATATAAGAAGTTGATCAGAGACGGTCTAGCCGCTGGGACGCCCACAAATCATGAGAATGAAGAAAACCTGTTCTGTAAAAGAACAAAGTGCATTGCGCATGCCTTATCAGTTTACCATTTATTCTCATCTTGTTATCCCTTATCCCAGGAGTAGGGAACCTTAGCTGTTTCAAAACTACAACTCCCATCCTGCCCAGGCAGGATGGGAGTTGTAGTTTTGCAACAGCTGGAGAGCCGAGGTTCCCTACCCCTGCTTTATCCTATGGATAAGGGATAGCTTTTCGAGTTAAAGCAACTCCGTACCCACAATCTGTCCCCCCCAAACCACTTGTACCTTCAGATAGCTGCTTTTAATCCAAGATCTGTCCTGGGGTCCCTTCGGCAGGGGATGCAGTTATTGTCATAAAAACAACTTTTAATCCGGCAGCGCTGTGTCTAACAGCCGGGGCTTACATTTGTATATGCATTAGGCTGGCACCACCTCACTGTCCTTCCTCCCCACCCTCCTCATCATTAGGAATGCTCCAGGCAGATTGCTTCCTATTCCCCACCTGTGTGTATAATGAACATGGGCTGGATCGTTAATACACCTGGGCAAAGCAGAAACAGCAGTAAATGTTCCTAGATCATTCCTAATGATGAGGAGGGTGGGGAGGAAGGACGGAGAGGTGGTGCCAGCCTAATGCATATACAAATGTAAGCCCCGGCCGTTAGACACAGGACTGCAAGTTTAAAAGTTGTTTTTATGACAATAACTGCATCCCCTGCCGAACGGACCCCAGGACAGATCTTGGATTAAAAGCAGCTATCCGAAGGTACAAGAGGTTGGGGGGGGGGGACAAATTGTGGGTACAGAGTCGCTTTAAGAACAGTCCTTTAAAGTCCATATCATAGCCCAGAATTGTATTCCCTGTGAGTAAAAGAAATTGTTAGCAAGCTCACCATCAGATATAGGGAAACATTTTAGTTGACCTTTTTTAAAGCAGTGGAGCATATAAACTGACCCTATACATGAATATTAGCGAAAACATACAAATTCAATTATTCTCATAATCTTTTGTAAAAATTACCCTAAGGGTATATTCACACGAACGGGCTCGCAGCGAGATTCTCGCTGCGAGCCCGTTAGGTCCTGGCAGTTCCCATACACTACATACTTGCTGCAGTCTAAACGACCTCTCGCTGCGAGCCCGTTCGTGTGAATATACCCTTAAAGCGAGTTGGAGAATTGATTCTTTTTCTTTTACTACTTGGTCGTTCCCGGTGCAGAGATGTGTGCCATTTTCTTCAAGTGCATAGAGCGGGCTGAAGAAATCGGCACCAAGCGCGAGATCCGGGTGGCACTTTGAAAAAAGGACCATATTACCGGGCTCTCAAACATATTTACTACTCCAACTAGTACATTCGATTTAACCCTTTGAGGACCAGGCCCAAAATGACCCAGTGGACCGCGCAAATTTTGATCTTTGCGCTTTCGTTTTTCCCTCCTCCCCTTCTAAGAGCTCTAGCACTTTCAGTTTTCTATCTACAGGCCATGTAATGACTTGTTTGTTACAGGAATAGTTGTACTGTGTAATGGCCTCTTTCATTTTACCATAACATGTATGATGGAATCCCAAATATATTATTTATGAAGATATAAATTGGTGAGATCGTAAAAAAGAATGCAATATGGTAACGTTTGGGGGGTTCCTGTGTCTACATAATGCACTATATGGTAAAAGCGACATGATACTATTACTCTATAGGTCAGTCCGAACACAACCATATGCAGGTTACACAGATTCTCTAATGTTATATATATATTTTTTAAGAGAGAAACAAAATACGGTTCAGAGAAGAAAAAGACCTGTGTATCAGAAGACCTGCACGTGGTACATGAGGCAATATGGTTTGGCCAAACTATATACTAACTTCTGATGTTGGTTTTAAATATAGCTGAATAAGCTTTCGTGTCAGCCATGGGTGCGATGTGCAGCCATTTCTGTCTTTTTGGCTTGTGCATATTATATTTTTTCTAATGAAATCCTTTTTTTTTTGGCAATTAATTATTAATAAAATGGGCCTATTGTGACGCTTACAACAGTTTTATTTTTTTACTTACAGGGCTGTATGGGGTGTCATTTTTTCTGCCATGATCTCTAGTTTTTATTAATACCATATTTGTGAAGATCGGACGTTTTTAGCACTTTTTATTAATTTTTATATATATATATATATATATATATATATATATATATATATAGTAACATAAAATCGGTAATCCATGCACTTTTTTCCCTCTTTTCGTCTACGCCGTTCACCGTTCGCAATTACCCTTGTTATATTGTAATAGATCGGACAATTACGCACGCTACGGTATATTATATGTTTATTTATTTATTTTTTTATATGTTTTGTTTATATAATGGGAAAGGGGGGTGATTTAAACTTTTATTGGGGGAGGGGTTTTGGGGTAGCGTGTTAGTGATTTTAACTTTTTTTTTTAATACATTTTAAGTCCCTTTGGGGGACTTGTACATACATTACTTTGATTATGCACACTGATCATTGCTATGCTATAGGCATAGCATTGATCAGTGTGATAGGCCTGTGCAAGCTCAGTGAGGAGATCGCCGATTAGACCACACGGAGGCAGGTGAGAGACCTCCGGCGGTCCGTTTTAACGATCAGGAACCCCGCAGTCACACTGCGGGGGTCCCGATCAGTAAATGAGAGGGGACCCCCCCCGTCACTTACACTTAAACGCTGCGGCGTTTAAGGAGTTAATGGCACGCTGCAGCGGGATCGCTGCAGCCTGTCAACGGTGAGGTGCTGGCTGCTGATTGCAGCCGGCCCCCACCTACTATGAAGCGCACTCCGCTCTGGGCAAAGACTTCCAGGACGTACCGGTACGTCCTAGGTCGTCTAGGGGTTAAAGGGGTATTTCAGCAATTTTTTTTTTCTTTCAAATCAACCGGTTTCACAAAGTTATATAGATTTGTAATTTACTTCTATTTAAAAATCTCCAGTTTTCCAATACTTATGAGCTGCTGTATGCACTACAGGAAGTGGTGTATTCTCTCCAGTCTGACACAGTGTTCTCTGCTGCCACCTCTGTCCATGTCAGGAACTGTCCAGAGCAGTAGCAAATCCCCATAGAAAACCTCTTCTGTTCTGGACAGTTTCTGACATGGACAGAGGTGGCAGCAGAGAGCACTGTGTCAGACTGGAAAGAATACAGCACTTCCTGCAGGACATATAGCAGCTGATAAGTATGGGAAGACTTCAGATTTTAAAATAGAAGTAAATTACAAATCTATATAACTTTCTGAAACCTGTTGAATTGAAAGAAAAAGATTATCGACAGAGTACCCCTTTAAGACAGTGGTATCAAATCAATTACCCACTAGCTGTTGCAAAACTACAAATCCCATCATGCAAAGCTTTGGCTGTCCAGGCATGATGGGCTTTGTAGTTTTTTCAACACCCAGAGGACTGCATGTTTGACACCTGTGTCTTAAGAATTGGGTCACCAACATCAAGCCTCATGAATGTCTAGTTTTATTTCTACTTACATCACTTACTAGACATAACCAAATGCATAGTACAATAGATAAAAACTGTGCTTCCCAGAATGCAAATCACCAAGGCAAAATCTCTGAACAATCTCTGTGCCTGCAGAATTGTAAATGCAGCTCTGGACTATAATTTAGGCCTTTTCTTTGAAAGGGAATGTGTCATAAGAAAATAACTTCTTGTTTAAAGAGTCACTGTCGTATTTTTTTTTTTTGCAGAAATCAATAGTCCAGGCGATTTTAAGAAACTTTGTAATTGGGTTTATTAGCCAAATCTGCCATTATCTGCATGTAAAAAGCCTTTTCCCAGGTCCCCCCCTCCTTCCTCTTTTTCATCCACTCTGAAAAATCTGAAAACTGTGACTTGTTGCAGGAGACGTCCCCTGTCTGCTCTAGGGAGAGGGGAGGGGGGAGGAGGAAGGAGGGAGTTAGCCGGCAGCAGAAAGCAGATAACAGAGGATTACAGGCACTGAGCTGGGTGACAGCTGTAATCCGAGCTCAGACAGGTCACTGGTGATGGTCAGAACAGATAACGGGTGAGGGATTTGTAGATTAACTCTTTGTTGTCCTGTTTTGGTCTTCTCTTTAGCTCTCTCCATAGGAGAACAATGAAGACAGGGGGGAGAGCTTCAAACTGCTTTTTCATGATAAAAATGCATTTTTCGGATAATAAACCCAATTACAAAGTTTCTTAAAATCGCCTGGACTATTGATTTCTGCAAAAAAAAATTTCACGACAGTGACACTTTAAAGCAAGTTGTTATGTTAAACAAATTTTTAAGGATTTTTAGTGACTTTTTAAATTTTATTTTTTTTTCTCTATTCTAAAATAATCTTGAATTCTTGAAGTTTTCATTCTCACCACTGGGGCTAAAACTAAGCTGAGATTTCCTGTCTGTGGTGATAAGAGGAGGCTGCTGTAAAGTCATCTGTATAGCATTACAGCATCATGTGACAACAGTAGATATAGGGGACAATAACAGCTCCCTGTGGAATCACATGCTCAGTAATGCTTCAGATTCATCTCAAGGGGACAGACTCTGTGTATTGTTGTTTATGTTCATGAGTCTTGCTGTAAAGCATGTCACTAAATGCTGTTAAAAACAGCGCAGGCAAGATGGCAGCCCCCATAACAATGTACAAAGAGTGAAATAAAAATTTACAATGAGAAAATCAGAAAAACAATCAGAAAAATAAATTCTAGGCGACACATTCCCTTTAACTACTGTTGGTAGCCTTGGGTAAATTTTGTTGGCCTTTCCACACCATAAACAATTATTTCTTGATTTAGGGGGACCTTTGGGACCCTCACTAATCAGTATTACAGTCTAGGCAAAGATCCCTTTAAAGGAGAAGTCCGGCGAAAATTTTTATTAAAGTATTGTGTTGCCCCCCCAAAAGTTAAACAAATCTCCAACATACACTTATGACGGGAAATGCTTATAAAGGGCTTTTTTCCCTGCACTTACTACTGCATCAATGCTTCATTTCCTGGATAATATGGTGATGTCACTTCCTGAATAACATGGTGATGTCACTTCCTGAATAACATGGTGATGTCACTTCCTGAATAACATGGTGATGTCACTGATGCTCAGTGTCCCTCCAGTGCCCTGTGTCCCTCAGTGTCCCCCTGCCATCATCCTCTCCAGCAGCCACAGCCTGCACAGCTCTGGGAGTCGGAACGTGACATCACCATTTTATCCAGGAAGTGACATCACCATTTTATCCAGGAAGTGACATCACCATGTTATTCAGGAAGTGACATCACCATGTTATCCAGGAAGTGACATCACCATGTTATCCAGGAAGTGAAGCCTTGATGCAGTAGTAAGTGCAGGGAAAAAAGCACTCATTAAGCTTTTCCCGTAATAAGTGTATGTTGGTGATTTGTATAACTTTTTGGGGGCAAAACAATACTTCGTCGGACTTCTCCTTTAATGTTACAATCCCTTTAATGTTTAAAGAGGTACTCCACCCCAAAAAAATTTCTTTCAAATCAACTGGTGCCATAAAGTGCCAGAGATTTGTAATTCATTTCTATTAAAAAATCTCAAGTCTTCCAGTACTTATCAGCTGCTGTGTGTCCAGCAGGAAGTGGTGTTTTCTTTCCTGTCTGACACGGTGCTCTCTGTTGCCTCCTCTGTCCATGTCAGGAACTGTCCAAAACAGGAGCAAATCCCCATAGAAAACCTCTCCTGCTGTCCAGACTGGAAATAATACAACTTCCTGTTGGGCATACAGCAGCTGATAAGTACTGGAAGGCTTGAGATTTTTTAGTAGAAGTAAATTACAAATCTCTGGCACTTCATGGCAGCAGTTGATTTGAAAGAAATTTTTTTTTTGTGAACTACCCCTTTAATATATATGTTCATATAGTGTGAAACCACTTATACTGCTACTACTCCTGAGAGAAAGTCTGGTCATATAGAATGTAATCTAACCAATCCTTTTGTTCTGGGGGAGATGAGCCGCTGCCAGACACCTCTGGGTAACCCGGGCCTCTATAGACAATAGATAGGTGGCTGCCTGACGTTGATGTATATGGCGAGCTTGATGAGTAATGGTAGGAATATTGAAGGATGACTGGTATGGATTAATATATGCCAGGAAGGGATGAGAGATGAATGACATGTATGAACGGTGGATGATGATGAGAGACATGCATTAAAGTGAACCTACCACTAGGTACATCCCATTTTTGTTTTTTACATGAATAAACCATTGCCGCGATGCTGATACCGCAATTCTTGTTTTTAACTGCCAACCGGTTCCTGTGCACGGTGCCGGTCTCACACTGGCACTGGCCAGGCATGAAGCACTGGAGGTGTGCTCGCCGACCTCAGTGTGATGATCTGCCCTCCCCTTTCTGACACGGCTCCATTGATTCTAAAGGAGCCGCGTCACAGAGGTAAGGGAAAATCGTCACACTGGAGGCCGGCGGGCACAACTCCAGTGCTTCATGCCCGGCCAGTGCCAGTAAGAGACCGGCACCAGAACCAGTCGGCAGTTCAAAACAAGGATTGCGGCATCAGCATCCCGGCGACTGTTTATTCACGTAAAAAACAAAAAAGCAATATACCTAGTGGTAGGTTCACTTTAAGATGGAGGCCTGATGTGATTGTAAAGTGAGAGGGAAAGTGAAGGAATTAAAAGGGTAAAACGTGAGGTGATGTTAATTTACATTTTGACAGCGTTGGTCAATGATCTCTGGCATATGGGGCCATCGGGAGACTGCTGAGGGAAAGAACAATCAGCATGCTGGATTTTAACATGTTTAATCCTTTATTCCAGCAAGAGATAATCCTCTAGGGGGGATTGATAGCCGCTTATTCTTTTCTCCCTATCTCTCCCTGTAAACATGCACACTGGGCCAAGCCGAGCATGCATATTTATTGGAGGGCGGAGGAAGGTAGCTATCAGCTATATATATACGTGTCTAGATGAACATGAAGCATACCTGTCATAGTAAAAGAAAGCAAAAAACTTTTTGTTACATGAGACATGTCAAAAGTTTTGATCTGTGGGGGTCTCACGGATGAGAGGAGTGTGCTGATCAGTGTGCTGGCAGACCCATAGACTTAAGACCCTATTACACGAAGCAATTATCGGACGTATTTGGCCGATATCGACCGTTACAGACGATAATCCGCTTGTGTAATAGAAGACAACGATGAGCCGACATGCACAATGTCGGCTGATCGTTGTCTTTCAACATGTAAGATCAACGATCTAGATGGCAGCTCCGTGTAATAGGAGCAGTGGCAGCGACTGCTGCTACCTTCCATGGGCTGCCCGTACGATCTAGCGATCACCTGGGCAACCCCTTGCAGCTCCCCACGGCCCCCCAGCTGTCACCCGCTAGCTGCCGCCGGCGAGTGCTGACCTGACAGGTCGTTTGCTTCTCTGAATCGCCCCCTGTAATAAGGGCTGTATGGAGCTGCCTGGATGGAGATCGCTATAAACCAGGCAAATAAAAGTGATTTATTGTATAATGTAAACTTAAAGGGGTTATCCAGTACTGCAAAAACATGGCCACTTTTTTCCAGAGATAACATAACTCTTGTCTCAGGTGCGGTTTGCAATTAAGCTCCATTCACTTCAATGGAACTGAGTAGCAAAACCTGCACCCAAACTGAAGGCAAATGTGGTGCTGTCTTTGGAAGAAAGTGGCTGTGTTTCTGTAGCGCTGGATAACCCCTTTAAATGGTCTCTGTCACTAGTAGAGGTGTCAGAATATTACCACCCCCAGTGCACCGATCTGCCCCGGCCAGTCTCCTCTGCTGATATTCATTAGGAGGGGTGGGCTACCTGGGGGCATATGGGTGCATTGGGGGCAGTAGTCCTGTATCCTGTAGTGCACTAAAACGGCTTATTCAAATGCTATTATCACTGAAACAGCGCCAAGGATGAAGGTAAGAAACTTACCTTCACCCTCAGCACCCTGTGCACTATAGGGTGATATCAATAGGTTACATTCTTCTAACCAACTGATAGTTCCCCTTTAAAAACCAAGAGGACTTGATGCTAAACGTATAATGGGAAACTGTATAACATTTTCTGTTGTAATAACAAGATGTTTTTTTTAAACTGGAATACCCCTTTAACCCCTTACAGATCTATGAGGTTTATTTTTACCACGAGGCTGTTAGGGGTGTATGGAACAGGCTTGGAAGCTGAGCTCACTCCATACCCAGCGCCTGTCGCCAATAGTGGGCATAGAGTAATCTCTGATGACCTTTGTGGCTGTCATGAGTGATCTGCTATTACATCCTGCCATAAGCAGACTGTAGTAGCAGATCACTAATTGAATGGATTGCATTGATCGAATGATGGTTCATACAAGCCCTCTAGAGCAGGGATGGGGAACCTTTGGCCCTCCAGCTGTTGCAAAACTACAATTCGCATCATGCCTGGACAGACGAAGCTTTAGCATAGGAGTCCAGGCATGATGGGAATTGTAGTTTTGTAATAGCTAGAGGGCCTGAGTTTGACACCTGTAAACTAGACAAAGCTAAAGCCTTCTGGTTGTAGCATGGACCTATCAATGGAGATGCCCCCTTAAAGGGGACGGCCAGCTTTAGTGACATGTTTGTTTGGTAAATACTTTAGCTAAAAAATAACAATTCTTGCTGGAAGATTTTTTTTATAGTAATACATTGTGCTATTTCTCTGTTTACTCCTCTTATAAGTATAGAAATAATTTGCCTACTGGGTGTTACCAGTTGGGGGTGTCCCCACACAATCGCACTAGTCATTATCTAGTCATTTCTGACAGTGTCGCCACTTTCCCAAGAGGAAAGGTTGACGCCCACTTGTCAATTTAGTCATATAATTTGAGGAACTGCACAAAGCAAATACTCCAGAATTGCTATTTTATGGGAATACATATATTGACAAAAAAAAAAGCAAACATGTCGTGATGAAAATCCCTCTTTTAAGTAATTATGGGATTGGGCAATTAGATAATTAAGGAGATGGTTAATATGAAATAAAAAAAAGGTATTGCAGGAGCATAAGCAAAGTAAAAAAAAGAAAAGAAAATGCAAAAAATGATGATATTTTTCAAAGAGAATGTGAATAGTGTATGAGGGCCTAAGAACCGGCTTGGTATGGGTAAGGCAGCTATGATATGGCAGTTGTCCATAGATTTGCTGATGAATAAGGGGACACGAGATGGAAAGGCAGGGGTATGCACACGCAGTTAGGACCTGACATTCTAGGGCCATCTGCTCTCTTAGAGCTGGCGGACGGGAGATTTGCAGCTTAACAGCTGCTCAGTTTGAGGGCGGATGTGAGTGATATAGAAATCGGCGTGTGTGAGAGTCTAATCTGTGGGGGGGAGGGAAAATAGAAGGACAGGTGAGAGCCACGATGGGTGAATGGCATGCAAAGTGAACCGTACATAATAACCAGCATATTATAGTATGGCCCAGTTAGTATCATTCCCCGGAGAGTAATAATCATATTGTATCATCAACACAGACATTACAGATACATTTTCTGCCAGACCCTCATCCCCCTCCCATCTCTTTTCTCTCCCTCCTCCATGTTCCAAGCTTCTCAAAGATCCCATCTGTCCTCTTCCCACACATTAGTATGGAGGTTCACTTACTTAAACTCTGGACTCAGATCAGGTTTCAGCCCATAAAATGCAGTGGACAGTGAGACCATCCATCCTTGTATGAATCGACGGCCCTCACACTCCAGATAGGGTTTAGACCACTGAACATGGCTTGGGTCCACAATGTAGCTGTCCCCCCTACTCCACTTGGGAGTTTCTAGGCTCTGGAGGTCATTTAGTAGAATTGCTTTGGTTAGAGAAGGGTTGGCTTGAAAGATGCTCCAGTTACCAAAGTCCATCCTGTGCCTCACACGATGAAGGGATAAGGAGAGGTCCTGAAGCAGAATTTCATGACCACTCTTGGTGGCTTGAAGAAGCAGCTGGGGTTTGGAGGACGTGGGCTGTGCAGTGAAGGAGAGCATGGCCCTATGTATATGTGGATCCCCTCCTGCCAGACTTCGAACCAAGGCGTGATACCATTCCATATCCTCCCTTATGCTGGATTCACGCATGTCGCTAGCCTGGAATATCATGTTAAGGAAGTTGGTAGCATGCAGCAAGTAGTCCAATGGCCTTCTGACATGGTGGAGGAGCGTCTCAGGTGGAGACCCCTGTAGGTCTGTTAGCTCAAATCTCCTTGAGCAATTGGCTTCGGATAGAGAAAGCAGGTCACCTGAGTGTAGGAACTGTATAGCTGCCTTTTTGCCTTCTTCATCAGGCTGGTCCGGATCAGGCGTTGATGGCTCAAATGGCGTGGTTTGGGTTGGCAACGTTGGGGAGGGTGAAAATGGAAGGGAATATGACTCTGGAGGAGTGGGAGAAGAGTCTGGAAAAAAGTGAACAGACACAGGAACCGAGGGAGTTGGCAAAGGCAATGAAGATGTTGGTGTTGGAGGTGGGGTTGGAGTCGGTGTCCACTCGTCAATGGCATAATTCCAAGAAGGGCTCTGAAAATCCTCATTGGCATGGAGAAAATGCTGGGCATGATGGCACCATAACAGCGCCCACCATAGCACCGCCATCTCTCCGTGAGGAAAAAATCATGCCAGGGATCCCATCCCTGCCAATCGCTGGAGGAGTCTTGGCCAGTTCTCTTCAGAACACGGACACCCCATCGCATAGAAGGACCAAATGCCTGTCAGGGCATGAATCGCCAGTTGTCTGATGCCATCTACGGAGGAACCCTCTAAGCAACAGATATCTTCTACGGTCTCACGTGCACTGTGGACGTATCTAGTCTTCTCTATTGCACTAAGATTCCCATGCTTCCTTCCCACTCCCTCCCGTCTCACCCCTCCCTCTGTATCTCTACATCTCTATCCTGCTACAGCCCCTCACCACTTTCTCCCTCTCTCTCAGACTCCTTTTCTCACTCCCTCACTTATCCGTCTTCCTTGTTATTTTATCAATTCCCAGCGATTCTCTCTCTCTCTCTCTCTTCTCTCGATTGCTCTATCTCTCTCCTGTAACCCCCTCCCTCTCTATCGTGCTCCGGTTAAATGTACGTCACTTCATTCCCCAATCTGTGCCTGGCACTGCCCCCTGCCCTGTGCCCGTTTCCCATGACAGGGCTGCCTAATCCCTGTGCTTGCTAATAGATCGAGGTGTGAGAGCAAGGAATGCTGGGGGACGATCAAAAGGCTCAATGGCAAGGGAGGAGAGTCTGGGAGATGCAGATGTTAGGGGGGAAAACTGGCAGATTATCATGGGTACTATGCCTCATCTAGGCAGGATGCTGACTACCATCTAGTATACAGCATTGCGTTTAGGAGGTCACTGGTAAGGACTGACGTCTAGTGGCATAACAATGGGGAAAAGGGGAATTTTTTATTTTTTTTTGCATGAATTATTATGGTAGTCATCATTTCTGCAGTCTGCGGGGAATATAGAAAACAAGTTGGCATATGGAGCCCTATTTTGCAGGGAACGCCAGCTGCAGATGAGTATCAGAGGTTAGGAGTTACCTCTAACTTAAAGGTCACGGCACGACTGTATGACGCCCATGGTAGAAGGACTGTGTAGGATGCAGACAGATTTTCGGTGATAGTCTTATGGGAAAAGGGGGGTTTGTTCTGTCTTTTCCCTATGCTCGGAGACGCTAGATGTGTCGTCACACCCTGGCTAAAACTCCATGGCAACTGAGGCTGAGTTCTGCCCCCTCCATCAGCGGCATCAGACAGTCTGCTGTGAAAAAAAAAATGAACTAGTACGGGAACATGGGGCTTCCCTTTGATAGACAAGAGATTGAGTAAGAAATGTAACCGATCCACACGAACAGAAGAGACGTGCGGATAACATGGAAAGACGGTACATGGAGGATAATATGGCTGAACAGATTGATGCAGGCGGCTCTATGTAATTCTCGAATGATAAACAGCTGTCACATGAGTGTGTGCTTCAAGTGTCTAGCATTCGAGTTTTCTTTTCCTACACGGAGCGCTTTGTCGTGCCATAATAAGGGTGACACCAGTGCGATGGTGAGGGCAATAATCTGGCACAGGGTGGCGGTGACAGCTGGCACCGGGCTTCAGGAGTGACGTCACTCAAGGGTATTTTGCTAAAGAGCAAAAATAACTGGAAGTCGGAGAATTATGAGATTTCATAGAGACAAAGGGGGAGGTTTATCAAACATGGTGTAAAGTGAGACTGGCTCAGTTGCCCCTAGCAACCAATCAGATTCCACCTTTCATTCCTCACAGACTCTTTGGAAAATGTAAGGTGGAATGTGATTGGTTTCTAGGGGCAACTGAGCCAGTCTCACTTTACACCATGTTTGATAAATCTCCCCCAATAATAATACAATAGGAACAAACACCATATGTCTCTGGGTGAAAATGGAGGCATAAAAGTTACCATCAGGTATTTGGATTGGATGATATGTGCAGCGCCTTCTACTGACGTCATTTACCTCATGACATGTTCATGGTTTCTAATGCGTAAATTAGTGCCTTTTCACTATTGATTTCAACTGGGTAGACATGTCACTTCTTTGCAACCAGTTCTTCCACTGAATGGATTTCCATTAATGTCTGATCGGCAGGTTATCAATTCCGGTATCCCCACTGACCAGAGTCATGGCCCTAACACAGGGGTAGGGAACCTTGGCTCTCCAGCTGTTGGAGAACTACAACTCCCATCATGCCTGGACACAATGAACTGACCTGGAATCAAATAGCTCCATTCATTGTGTAGTGGTCATGTTGGGTTACCGCATCTCAGGGGCGTTTATTAAAGAAGTTATCCAGCGCTACAAAAACATGGCCACTTTTCCCCCTACTGTTGTCTCCAGTTCAGGTGCGGTTTGCAATTAAGCTCCATTTACTTCAATGGAACTGAGTTTCAAAACCCCACCCAAATTGGAGACAACAGTTAGGGGAAAGTGGCCATGTTTTTGTAGCGCTGGATAACCCCTTTAAAGTAAGAGAAAGCTGTAGTAACCTGGCATAGTCACAACTCAATAAATTGAGTCATATGCTGCCAGTCCCGGTAATTATTTATCTGCCGGAGCCATGGCTCTGGGGTAACAGCTTATTGGCGTCAGTTACCGGGTGTCGGCACCAAATTGATCAGACATTGATCCTGATGGTGCGTTTACACAGAAAGATTTATATGACAGATCTTTGAAGCCAAAGCCAGGAGCAGACTATAAGCAGGAAACAGGTCATAAAGGAAAGACTGAGATTTCTCCTCTTTATAAATCCATTCCTGGCTTCGGCTTCAAAAATCTGTCAGATAAATCTCTCTGTGTAAACGCACCCTGAGGATAAGCCATCAATGTGAAAGTCCTAAAAAGCTTCTTTACAGACAGGACCGCTTTTACATGCTGAACTGTAACAAATACATGTACACAATGTACACAAGCTGTTATAATCAACCATACAGTGCCCAAATAATGCAATGTTGTGGTGTAATCCTACCATATGGTGCCCCAACAGTGGCGTAGCTACCATAGAGGCAGGGTAGGCAGTTGCTATGGGGCCTGAGCAGGAGGGGGGCCCTGGGGGAGAAGGTAAGAGCGTGTGTTCTTCTGCTTAACCCCTTATGTACTGCAGTGTGTAAGTGACCCACTGTTTACTTATATGCTGCAACACAAAAAAATGGTTAACAAGCAGAGGACAGAGATCTCTGCTTCACTGCTCTGATAACCCCTGACCTCTGTTCTCCAGCTGTGCAATCAAGTAGGAAAGGAAAATGTGCAGAGGTCAGGGGTTAATAGTGCACCAGCAGTAAAGCAGATATGTCCTTATTTTCAGAACTTTTGGGTCACTTACACACTGCAGTGCAGTGCTGTGTGTGGTGCGTAGGGGAGGGGGGCCCCTTAAAATTTTTTTGCTATGGGGCCCTGTGAATCCTAGCTACGCCCCTGTGCCCCTATAACAATTCCCAATCAATGATCTAGTGAATATCACTGGATCCAGCATAGCTGGCATCCAATAGTGTTGGGCACAAAGCTTGGATGCGGGAGGAGCCCCCTAACATCAGTTTAGACAAGTACCAATTATACATGTCACCCACCTTTAAAGTGGTTATCCAGTGCTACAAAAACATGGCCACTTGCTTCCAGAGACAACACGACTCTTGTCTCCAGTTCAGGTGTGGTTTGCAAGGGGTACTCCAGCGTGGGGGCTATTTTGGGATCTGGCCGGGGAGGAGGTGGCTGAGAGAAAAAACGTCCACTCACCTCCCCGGATCCAGCGGCGGGTCCCGTATCGCGGCGCTCCGGTCTCCGGTTCTCGGCCGCTTCCTGGTGTCTGACGCAGGCTCGAGACGTGATGTCTCAAGTCCGCTCAGCCAGTCAGTGACAGGGGTGGGATCCGTTTCAAGTCCGCTCAGATCCCCCCTCTGTCACTGACTGGGTGAGCAGACTTGAGACGTCAAGTCTCGGGCCCGCGTCAAACACCAGGAAGCGGCCAGGATACGGGACCCGCCGCTGGATCCGAGGAGGTGAGTGGTCTTTTCTCTCAGCCACCTCTTCCCCGGCCAGATCACCAAAATAGCCGCCATGCTGGAGTACCCCTTTAAGCTCCATAACTTTAAAGGAACTAAGTGACAAACCCCACCCAAACTGGAGACAAGAGTGGTGCTGTCTCTGGAAGAAAGTAGCTACGTTTTTGTAGCACTGGATAACCCCTTTAAGGGTACAAACCCACTTGACGTTTTTGCTGCGTGAATCAGTCTTAAAAATAAGCAGGCAAAACGCAGGTTGGCTTTATACAATTGTTCTGCGTTAAAATACGCAATTGCGTATTTTTGAAGCGTGAAGCTTGTTGTTAGCAAAGCATCAGTTGTTAACAACCTGTGCGAAAAACGCATGTAGCTTCACGCTTCAAAAATACGCAATTGCGTATTTTAACGCAGAACAATTGTATAAAGCCAACCTGCGTTTTGCCTGCTTATTTTTAAGACTGATTCACGCAGCAAATACGTCAAGTGGGTTTGTACCCTAAGGGTAACCATTAGTACAGAAGAGCTCCACAGACTTGCATGGGTGCTATATTATGGTTGCACAGAGCATGTAAAATGTGCAACTGGGACATGTGTAATCTGATGCAATAAGGTACCTTATGGGACAATGGTTTCTAAGGTTTGCATTCCGGATCCCTTCTATCATCCTGTATACGAAAAAAACCCCATAAGATTAGTGTTATATAAGAACTGCCATAAGTAATAAATATGTTACAAAGAGAAGTAGACGGTCTGACACATGACACAAAGGACGGCAAGAATGAGGTGACGGTGACAGCCTGGCCCTCTGCTCCTCTGGCACGCAGCGTATATAGTGGACAGGGTGACACCTAGCGATAATCATCCGTCTATCTCCCCCTCCCGCAGGCTCTATATATAATGGATTCTCCGCCTGTGTCGCTTCCAATTAGTGTTGTATGAATGGAGAGCGCAGAAGGACAGATGGCTGTAGTGAGCCTGGGGAGCCATGGATGTGTCACAGATGTGTAGAGAAAGTGTCAAGCACACTAACCCTACCCTAGACTCCAGTTCATCTCATCATATAATGGACAATAAGCAGATTATAAACATTGGTTGATGACATCACAACCTTGCAGGGGGGTTTCTACAAATTGCCGGGGCAAAGTTATTGCAAGGGTACGGATCCAGGGAACGGATACAAAGGTTCTTTTTAATTTTTTTTGCAATTTCCTTACGTTTACATTGGAAATCTAACATTCACTAAAGCGACTTAAAGGGCTATTACAGCAATATTTTTTTTTCTTTCAAATCAACTGGTGTCATAAAGTTATATAAATTTGTAATTCACTTCTATTAAAAAATCTCCAATCTTCCAGTACTTGTCAGCTGCTGTATGTCCAAAAGTGGTGAATTCTTTACAGTCTGCCACAGTGCTGCCACCTCTGTCCATGTCAGGAACTGCCTAGAGCAGTAGAAAATCTCCATAGAAAACCTCTGCTGCTCTCCAGACTACTTCCTGCAGGGAATACAGCAGCTGATAAGTACTGGAAGATTTGATATTTTTTAATAGAAGTAAATTACAAATCTCTGGCACTTTCCAGCACCCAATAATTTGAAGGAAATGTGTTTTTTTGTAGAGCACCTTGTATTCTTCAATACCATCCATGCCATTGCACTGGATATGTAAGAATAAATTCACAACTAGTGTTTCTATTCCCCTTGGTAATAGGTTCTCTCGCCACACTGTCCAAAATAAGAGATGATCGGTGTAGATGGAAGCGCCACACATCAAGCTATTTTTCAAGATGTCAGGAGTTTATTGCAGAAAACAGATGTGTTTTACAATCCGAATTACAGAGCAATCTGGCCTAAAACGCGTTGTCTATGTTCTGTAATGAACTACTGACATTGAAGAATGCCTTTGTGTATAGCGCTTCCTTATACAACAATCATCTCCTATTTTGGACTCCTGGATTTATCCTTTGCCTGGGAGAAATATCTGGTCTTGACTTACCAAATACACAATACTAATAAAATACCCTCTTAAAGGAGTTGTTCACCAATTTTTTTTTTCTTTCAAATCAACTGCTGCCAGAAAATGCCATAGATTTGTAATTTACTTCTATTAAAATTTCTCAAGTCCTCCAGTCCTTATCAGCTGCTGTATGTCCTGCAGGAAGTGCTGTATGCTTTCCAATCTGACACAGTGCTCTCTGCTTTGTAAAATTTGTATATTTTTGATTATTTGTGGGTGCACCTATATGTGTTTTTTTTTCAGTTCTTTTGCCTACTGTGTCTTCAGGCCTCGACTCTTCTGGCTGTCAATCATTTTGGAGGAGGTAGGTCCTGAAGACATTGGGGCAGGAGAGCCGAAGAACAGGATGCCGGATCACAGCAGCAGCAGCAGAAGCAGCGGTATGTACTGCTGTACAGCATGGATATATGTATATCTGTGCTGTCAGTTTCCATGGCTGCACAAACAATACATCGATCATTCGTGTGATCAACGACAAAGAAAAAAATTTTCGTTAGTCGTTTGCACAGAAAAATTAGCGCTTAAATTCGAACAATATAACGATTTTTTTGCACAATAATCTTTCCATGTAATAGGGCCCTTAGACTCTATGAGTACAGAGATATTTCCCCTAGAAGCAATGCTCCCAAGGGAGAATACCTCTGTATATATGGAGTCCACTGGAGCAAAGAGAAATTCTTTTTGTCAGATTTAAAAAAAAAAAAAATCTGTATGCCGTGTCTTGGTATTATCACTGCTTTACAATGGTCATATTATACAGAAAATATCTTCTCATTTGTGGCCACCTTTCAGAGGAGTGTGTCAGATCGTGTCCTCCGCCCTCTATATTAGCAATGTATTGTAGTCATGTAAGAAGCTTTTGCAAACACTGTAGAATAAAAAGCCACAACAAATGGTGTATAACATAATGGGAACAGCCAGGCAGCTGATATGTGACAGTGGTAAATGGAGTGCGGTGAGACGGAACATGTAATAAGAATGACAGGACAATCTGTAGGATTGAGTAATTGCTTGTGAAATTATAATGAGAGGTATTATAAGAAAGACCTAATGAGAGTGTCTGAGGCTTCTCCATTAGAGGGACTGACTAATCTGTGCATGAGAACACAATGTTGTGACTGGAGTTCCTGATTGGATTAATCTATATGTTTTTATCAGTTTGGAGACCCCCTCGTCTTCCTCAAACATATTGCTCCCATGATACCCTTCTTCTCACAGACTATTCTTTATGGGTTGCCACACACTGGTCTCCCTGCCCCCTTTCTCAATGACAGCCCCTCACGGTCCCTCCCTTCACCACAGACTGGCCTTCATGTCCCGCCCCCAAGGAGCCGCTACTGATCATAGCAGTGCATAGTAGTCGGTTATGTGTGGGGATTGCATAGAGGTCATATCTAGCCGAAATTTACATACTCATCTGCCACTCTCCTCAAACAGGGTCACTTGGATATCACACACCAGACCAGACCTCTAGATTAGTTTTTGTGGTCTGGGGTCTGATACTACTGTGTTTCTTTGAAAATAACACTCTTATTATTAGCTTCTCAGAAAAAAAAAAAAAGGCTAGGGCTTATTTTTGGGTTAAGTCTTATTTTCGGAGAAACATGGTATTTCCCTACAATGTAGCCCTGCTCTATATGGTAGTTAGCCTCCATACTGTATGTCCCACTGTTGTTAGACTCCTATATTGTAAGTGCCCCTGTATTTAGGCCTCCATACTGTATACCTCCCTCACCCTCTGTAGTTGTAACCCCCATACTGTATACTCTGAAAATAAAAAAAAACCATACTGCATTACTGTATATCTCCCCTCCCCACCGCTGTAGTTCTTCCCCCAGACTGTGTACAACCCCCTCTGTAGTAAGTCACCCTATACTGTATACCTCTGTACCCCTTCTGTAGTTCTTCCCCTATACTGTATACATCCCCCTTATGCAGGTAGTCCCCATACTACATATCTCCCTCTCCCCTCTGTAGTTCTTCCCCCATACTGTATACATCCCCCCTCTACAGGTAGTCCCCATACTGTATATGCAGTCAGAAATACAGTGCCAGGGGATTAGAGCCGGTGAGTTTGCTTATTTTATTTTTTTTTTTTTGCAGCACTTGGGGATCTTTGTAATAAAAAATATAAAAAATAAACAAATAAATACAAATTATTCCTTGTCCACCCCTTCAAATTATCAAAATGTCTGTGGTCTCTGATTTGCAGCACTGTCAAGAGAAAAAATATTAGAAAGAATGTCCACTCTCATGTCTTTCTAGGTGTACACCATAAAGGTCCTTTCACACAGCTCCCAGTGGCCGGGCCACTAGGAATGCTCTTTGATGATGATCGTCCAGTATAAAAAGGCCTTTAGTATACCTTACAAGCTCTGCTTATACTCACATTACACTGCACTACATTATTAGTGCAGTGTATTATACCAGCATTCAGGATATCACTTGTCAAAGTCCGTTTGTAGGACTAAGGGTCCTGTTACACTTACAGATTTCTCGGATGCTAGTGGCTGCAAAACGTGACGATCAGTGAAATTGACGCTTGTTTGCAGTGCCTTTACACAGCACAATTAATCAAGTGTCTGGGCTGGACGAATGATCCTTGTACTGCACAGGGGGCGTGAGGATCGGACGCGGTGGTACTAAGCTGAATCAGCTCTGCATCACTGTGTCTCCCACTGAGATTACACACGCTTCTAGGGACAATCCACAAGCCCTGGCTGGAGGCATGTGTGACCCCCGAGGGAGAAATAGAGGGGAGAAAATTATACTTACCACTCCTGACCACCACAGCCTGGCCGCCACTCACAGAGCAGAGAGCGGAGGTTGGGAACCTAGGCAAAGAGTCAACTATGGAGAGAGAGAGAGAGAGAGGGTCCAAAAAACAAAACTAAGCAATTTTTTATAATGCAAAGTATTTGCTAAATTGCTTACTTTCACCTTTTCTATCACCACTAAAAGTTTATGTGCTGAAAATACCGCTTTAAAGGAGAAGTCTGGCGAAAATTTTTATTAAAGTATTGTATTGGCCCCCAAAAGTTATACAAATCCCCAATATACACTTATTACAGGAAATGCACATAAAGTGTTTTTTCCCTGCACTTACTACTGCATCAAGGCTTTACTTCCTGGATAACATGGTGATGTCACTTCCTGGATAACGTGGTGATGTCGCTTCCTGGATAACATGGTGATGTCACTTCCTGGATAACATGGTGATATCACTTCCTGGATAAAAATGGTGATGTCACTTCCTGGATAAAATAGTGATGTCACAACCCGACTCCCAGAGCTGTGCGGGCTGTGGCTGCTGGAGAGGATGATGGCAGGGGGACACTGAGGGACACAGGGCATTGGAGGGACACTGAGCATCCCCCTGCCATCATCCTCTCCAGCAGCCACAGCCCGCACGGCTCTGGGAGTCGGGTTGTGACATCACCATTTTATCCAGGAAGTGACATCACCATGTTATCCAGGAAGTGACATCACCATGTTATCCAGGAAGTGACATCACCATATTATCCAGGAAGTGACATCACCATTTTATCCAGTGAAGTCCTCTCCCCACTCGTTCTAACGATCGGTACAGGTTTGAACACTCAGACCTGGACCAATCAAAGCTTTTTACATGTCTTTATGACATGTCAAATGTTTTCTATGATGACATAATGAATGTAGATGTTATTAATGTAATATAATGTAAGTATAAAAAACTCATATCAACGCTTTGAAAACACATGATGCAAGAATGAGCCAATGTCTGGAGGGTGCGGGAAAAGAGAAGTGTTGCCTAACAGTGCACAACCATCATTACCAAGCCGAGTCTCCAGAGACATCATTAACTGCCGCCTGTGCCTTACTAAATATAAAGTATATGGGAGAACTCATACAATGCAGCTAGTACAGTATATCAGATGTTCCTAAGGGCACTCAGAAAATATCGATGCACATTATACCGCAGCATGGTGACCAGATAATACTGCCACACACTGTGCATAATACCACCATAAAGTACAATATATAAAAAATACTCCTTTAGCCTCTTCCCACCGCAACAATTTTCTCTTTTTTTTAAGTTCCTCACCTTCTAAAAGCCAGAACTTTAATCCCATTAGAGGACAAAATTACTTTTACAGTACTGTGCAATATTAATGGATTGCAGTGTACTGTGCTATTACTGTTCCCTATTGCACGCAGTATGTGGCAGGGTATGATGGGGGAATAGAAAGAGCAGAAATGAACAGCAGCCAACAATCAGGTCGGGATGACTGAAAGCTGAAAGTGAATGGCATGTATTATACGTACAGCCGGGATCTGAGTTATCTCCATCAAGGACGTAAACCATGAAATCTTTAGCTCACCATGTAAATTACGGCTTAGTTTCTCATTTAAAACAATTACATACTTTGCAATGGTGTGACCAGCATGTGCAGCCTCAGGTTCCCATTCACTTACAGCAAGCAGAGGTCTTAAAATGATAAGATTATATACAAATTACAGTTTTCAACAAAAAATGGATTAGATTTATTTATTACATACACCTTTAATAGTGAGTATACATAAAGCTATATAGCTAGAGCAAATAAACTATGCTGTTGCCCATAGCAACCAAACAAATCCCAGGTTTGGTTCAGGAAGGTTGGAAAATGAAAGCAGCGACCTGATTGGCTGTGGCGTACAGCGCCCCCTCGCCAGGTGCCAGGCCCCTCCCCCGATCTGTTTACCTGCACACAGTGATAAACAAAACAATAACAGGTACAGGCTTATCCACCAAGAAAATGGCGGCCAGCTTCTCCGGCGACACTTCTATGAGAATGGACACATTTGACAGATCAGTGGGCGGAGCGTCCTACCCCTGCATGGAAACAGACCCCGCAGCTGTCGCTCAGCAAACCGGAAGTGACGTCGTCCTGTATCGGATACTGGGGGCGGGCTCCGATGAGGGAGCTGTCGGAGCTCGGGAAGCGGAGCTGGGAGAGGCCGAGGCTCGGGCCGGGGCCTGCGGAGCCACCGGGGACATGCGAGGCGCAGCGGCGGAGGAGGAGGCCGCGTCCTACCGGGTGCTGAGCCGGCTGCTGGGCTGCGGAGCTGAAGCCGCGGAAGAGGCAGCCAGACCCAGGCTCATGGTTTTCCGGAATATGCTACGAGGGGAAGAGGTGGAAGATGCGGAGGCCTCCAAGGAGCCGGGGGCGGGAGTAGAAGCCGTGCCCGCAGAAGGGGCGTCCCAGCCGGCCGAGCTGTGCAACCGTCACCGCAAAGCAGCCCAGCCCGGGGAAGGCCTGGAGCTGCAGCTGGGGGCGCTGGGGCTGCGGGGGGCCGGCTGCCCGTGCGAGGAGACCAGCGATGCCCTGCTGGTGCTGGAGGCGCCCGAGGCCCGGAGGCTGCAGGACGAGGACGGGGAGGCCGCGGGGGACGGACAGGCCGGAGCGGCGGCGCGGAGGAGCGCGGCCAGGAAGGGCTCCCTGCGGATCCGGCTCTCCAGGATCTTCCGCACCAAGAGCTGCGCGGGGGCTGCGGAGCGGAGAGGAGCCGGGGAGCTGGGGGGCTCCGGGGGCAGCCTGACCGACATGTCCCGGGACAAGGAGCTGGAGCTGGGCAGGTGAGAGGCCAACCGAGCGGGTGCCTGGGCCTACTTCTGGGGAGGTCACCCAGCTTTCCTGGGCTCCTGACAGTCTGAGAAGGCTGGGTGACCATACAGGGAGCTGTTACATAGGTATCACCCAGCTTTCCCGGGCTCCTGACAGTCTGAGAAGGCTGGGTGACCATGCACAGAGCTGTTACATAGGTATCACCCAGCTTTCCCGGGCTCCTGACAGTGTGAGAAGGCTGGGTGACTATACAGGGAGCTGTTACATAGGTATCACCCAGCTTTCCCGGGCTCTTGACAGTGTGAGAAGGCTGGGTGACCATACAGGGAGCTGTTACATAGGTATCACCCAGCTTTCCCGGGCTCCTGACAGTGTGAGAAGGCTGGGTGACCGCTGCCCGGAGCTGTAACATAGGTGTCACCCAGCTTTCCCGGGCTCCTGACAGTGTGAGAAGGCTGGGTGACCATGCACAGAGCTGTTACATATGTATCATCCAGCTTTCCCGGGCTCCTGACAGTGTGAGAAGGCTGGGTGACCATGCACAGAGCTGTTACATATGTATCATCCAGCTTTCCCGGGCTCCTGACAGTGTGAGAAGGCTGGGTGACCATGCACAGAGCTGTTACATATGTATCATCCAGCTTTCCCGGGCTCCTGACAGTGTGAGAAGGCTGGGTGACCATGCACAGAGCTGTTACATAGGTATCACCCAGCTTTCCCGGGCTCCTGACAGTGTGAGAAGGCTGGGTGACCCCTGCCCGGAGCTGTAACATAGGTGTCACCCAGCTTTCCCACGCTGCATGACAGTGTGAGAAGGCTGGGTGACCATGCACAGAGCTGTTACATATGTATCATCCAGCTTTCCCGGGCTCCTGACAGTGTGAGAAGGCTGGGTGACCTCCGCAGGCAGCTGTTACATAGGTGTCACCCAGCTTCCCTGGGCTCCTGACAGTATGAGAAGGCTGGGTGACCATGCACAGAGCTGTTACATATGTATCATCCAGCTTTCCCGGGCTCCTGACAGTGTGAGAAGGCTGGGTGACCTCCGCAGGCAGCTGTTACATAGGTATCACCCAGCTTCCCTGGGCTCCTGACAGTATGAGAAGGCTGGATGACCATGCACAGAGCTGTTACATATGTATCATCCAGCTTTCCCGGGCTCCTGACAGTGTGAGAAGGCTGGGTGACCATGCACAGAGCTGTTACATATGTATCATCCAGCTTTCCTGGGCTCCTGACAGTGTGAGAAGGCTGGGTGACCATGCACAGAGCTGTTACATATGTATCATCCAGCTTTCCTGGGCTCCTGACAGTGTGAGAAGGCTGGGTGACCTCCGCAGGCAGCTGTTACATAGGTGTCACCCAGCTTCCCTGGGCTCCTGACAGTATGAGAAGGCTGGGTGACTACCACAGAGAGCTGTTACATATGTATCACCCAGCTTTCCCAGGCTGCATGACAGCATGAGAAGGCTGGGTGACTCCCAAAGGGAGCTGTAACAGGTGTCACCCAGCTTTCCCGGGCTCCTGGTCTACTGATAAGCTGGGAGATTTTGGCAGATAAAATGTAATTGTCAGCCAGATGTCCTGGTTTCCTGGCTACAGATCAGTGGTGCAAGCTAGTTGGTTGGTTGTTGCAAGGGGGGCTATAATGATAGGTGGGGGTCACCCGGCTTTCCCAGGATTCTGACTTCAGGCAATCAGCAGTGTAAGAAGGCTGTGTGACTGTCTGAAAGCTTGTAATAGTAACATAGGTGATAGTAACCCAGCTTTCCCAGTCTCCTGGCCTACCTGGCACCATATGCAGGATTGCTAGGTATCCAGGAGGCTGACATAGCTGTGTGATAAACCCAGGGAGCTGTATCAGTAACACAGGTGGTTTTCACCCAGCTTTCCCAGGCCCCTGATATACTGCCAAGCCAATTCAGGAGGCTGAGGAAACTGTGTGACCACCTTATCGAGCTATAATGGTAACAGCTTCCCCAGTCCCTGTTTCCCAATTTCTGTTTGCGGTACAGCTAGTTATTCAGGAGCCTGGGAAAGCTGTGTTTTAAACCCTGTACTGTACTAGTAACATATCATTGTCAGACAGCTCTCACAAGCCCCTGTTTTCTTATACTGTTAGGTGTTCAGGAGTCTGAGAAAGTTGTGTGACCGCCCCAAGGAGCTGTAATAGTAACTGGGTTGGTTGTTACCCAGCTTTCCCAGGCCCTTGACTTACACAACTAGACATTCAGTAGTCTGTGATGCCAGATCTGCTATAACTCCTGTACGTGTGAATGGATCCTTGAATGACTTTTCTGGGATTTAAAGTGTTCCTGTCATTTAAAGGGGTTATCCAGCGCTACAAAAACATGGCCACTTTTCCCCCTCTCTTGTCTCCAGATCACGTGCAGTTTGCAATTAAGCTCCATTTACTTCAATGGAACTGGGTTTCAAACCCCACCCAATCTGGAGACGAGAGGGGGAAAGTGGCCATGTTTTTGTAGCGCTGGATAACCCCTTTAAACAAATTTCGGACCTGTATGGGTGGGGGTCCTGGCGCTGAGACCCCTGCTGATGGTTGAAGGGGCAGAAGCACTCAGCAGCACATGCTCTTGCTGAAGTAACTGCTGAGCGCTTCTGCCCCTTAATTCTAGCGATCAGCGGGGGTCTCAGCTCCTGGACCCCCACCGATACAAACCTCTGACATGTCAATAGTTAGTTTAGTATCAGTATCAGATCGGTGGAGGTCTGACACCTGGCACCCTGCTGATCAGAATGGAGTGGGAAGCGGACAGCTCCGTACATGGTGTAGTGGCCGTGCTGGGTACTGCAGCTCTGCTCCCGTTGAAGGGGTTTGCTGATTTTATTTTGCCTTGTTCTCTATTAACAGGATAGGGGCAAGTATGAGATCACAGGGTGGTCCGACTTCTAAGCCCACTGGGGTTCTCTAGAACAACAGTGGCCTGACTATTGATTCTCTACGGAGCCCCCTGGAGATAAAAGAGATGGAATTCTGCACGGAACCGCCACCGCAGACTCCGTTTGGAATCCCGCCTGCCTCAGTGTGTCAAAGTGACATGTCAATTCTTTCAGCGGAGAGCGGAGGCGTGCGAGGTATCGCTGTGACACACTGAGGCAGGCAGGTTTCCGAGCAGAGTCTGCGGTGGGGGTTCGGTGCAGGATTCTGCCTGTTTTACTCCCTAAGGGCGGGTTGACACTACGGAATTCTCGCGGACAATGTCCGCGGAACTCCGTCAGCTGTCCGCCCGCACAGGCACGCGCTTTTCCGCCGGCCCCATAGACACCATTCTATGGGCCGGCGTATTCCGCGATCCGCTGAAAGAAGTGACATGACACTTCTTTCAGTGTATAGTGGAATACGCCGGCCCATAGAATGGTGTCTATGGGGCCGGCGGAAAGGCGCCCAGATGTGCGGGCGGACAGCTGACGGAATTCCGGGGACATTGTCTGAAAATTCCGTAGTGTGAACCCGCCCTTACTGTATAGTGTGACTAGCAGTGAGATGCTGGGTGTCGGACCCCCACTGATCAATCTTCTAGATGGGCTATCAATATGGTCATAATCGAAAAGGCCAAGAAATCAACTTTATGGATTCCAAAGCGCCCACAGAAATCAATGGGCAAGTTCTGTAGATGCTTTAGGTAATAGATAAACTTCCAGTTAAGGACCTGCATTACCACTATTTCTCCAGTGATGACATGCCAGAGGACTGGAGTCAGGATTAAAACAAAAAAATAGCTGCTTTCTTGAAGAAACAGCGCCACTCTTGTCCTTGTTCGTGTGTGTTATTGCAGTTAAAGGGGTACTCCAGCAAAAAAAAATAATCTAATTAACTGGTGTCAAAAAGTTAACGAGGCTGAAGTTGGTTTCTTATTTGTCCAGTTTCTTATTCAGGGGATTTTTCTTTTTCCTTTTTTAGCCATTATTCTTACAGAAAATTCATAATATTCATAACCTGCCCATAACTGAGGTGCCCTGAGGAGATTGGTGATAAAAATGGCCAAAAGGACCCCAAGGTTGGCGTAAAAATGGGCATCAAAGTGAAAACACAAAATTATGATTTAAAAATAAAATTGACTTCGGGCCACTGATCTCACACTGATAATACACAGAGAGGGATGCCCCGCATCACATCCAAGAGAGTCCGGCCTGGCCCAAACTGGTTCTGGGCATAAAAACTGGCATCAAAGTGGGCACATAGGCATTTTTCCTATTTTGAATATGTGCCCACTTTGATGCCAGTTTTTACACCCAGAACCACTTTGGGCCAGGCTGGACTCTCTTGGATGTGATGTGGGGCATCCCTCTCTGTGTGTTATCAGTGTGAGACCAGTGGCCCGAAGTCAATTTATTTTTATATCATAATTTAGTGTTTTCACTTTGATGCCCATTTTTACGCCAACCTTGGGGTCCTTTTGGCCATTTTTATCACCAATCTCCTCAGGGCACCTCAGTTATGGGCAGGTTATGAATATTATGAATTTTCTGTAAGAATAATGGCTAAAAAAGGAAAAAGAAAAATCCCCTGAATAAGAAACTGCTGAATAAGAAACCAACTTCAGCCCCGAATAAGAAACTGGCCGAATAAGAAACCAACTTCAGCCTCGTAAAAGTTATACAGATTTGTAATTTACTTTTATTTAGAAATCTCCAGTCTTCCAGTACTTACCAGCTGCTGCATGTCCTACAGGAAGTGGTATATTCTTTCCAGTCTGACACAGTGCTCTCTGCTGCCACCTCTTTCCATGTCAGAAACTTCCATAGCAGTAGCAAATCGCCATAGAAAACCTCTCCTGCTCCACAGACTGGAAAGAATTCACCACTTCTTGGAGGACATACAGCAGCTGATAGGTATAACCTGAAGCAGTTGGTACTGGGTTGTAATAGCACACACAACCTGAGGACTGGTGTGACACTCTTTCTGGAAGAAAGGTGCCATGTTTTTCTAATCTTGGATAACCCCTTTAATGGGTGCTATTGTCTAGCTAGGGAACCCTTCTGTCAGGTTTTGGGGTTATGTTTAAGGGCCTGGTTCCCATATGTCTGTTGATCCGACATAGTTGCCTTCCGATATGTAGGCACCAGACCAAGAACCATTCCAGTGGAGGGGGTAGTCTATGGGCATGGGTGAACACGTGGCTATTTTTTAGTATGGGCTCATGCACACAACTGATCAAAAGAGGCGGATTTTCGAGCGGATTCCGCACGCAATTCCGCCTGGAAATTCATCCGTTTGAATTGAGCAAAGCACTTTTCTATTGTTTTCAATGGGCTTTGCGCTGTGCATTTTAGATAGCGGGATTTCCGTCCGTAAATTTCATTCGCGAGTCCGCTTCCCGCCCAAAGAAGTGACATGTTACTACTTAGGCCCCGTTCACACTGAGCAAGAATGGTGGAATCCCGCCGTGCTCAGTGTGCTGCTCTGAGTGAATGAGAGGGTGCGCGCTCCTCTGCTGCCGCCGCTCTCCACTCGAGGAAGGGACATGTCACTCCTCCGGCAGCGGAGGAGCGCGCACCCTCTCATTCACTCAAAGCAGCACACTGAGCACGGCGGGATTCCACGACGGAGAGCTCCGCCGCGAAATTCAACCATTCTTGCTCAGTGTGAACGGGACCTTTGGGCGGAATCCGCTAGAGGAATCCTATAGAAGTCAATGGGGCTTGAAATTCTGCTTGCATTTTGCTCAAATTCCGCTCAAATTCAGCCAGAGCAGAATAGAAGAGGAATTTCAAGCAGAAATCTTTTCCTCTTCAATTCCTCGTCTTTTGCTCATTGTGTGTGAGCCCAATCAATGGAACATAGACCTTTATGCTCAGTGTGTATGACAGTGGTCTAGGGTTAGATCATACTATGCCTGGACAGCCAGTTGTAGATGAAACCAATGACGGCCGTCTCATCCGATGACCAGGTAGATGTGGCTGTATCACAGAGTCCGGGAGACACTATAGCAGCATGTCATGTGTGGGAGCAGTGTTATGACTGCAGCAGCAGTTGGTATAGCGGAGCTGCTTTGCCATGGGAACTCTTGTTTTCTTGCCTGATTTATGACAGGGTGCCAGGCCCTCCTCCGGATCCTCTGTCTGTACACAGTGGAGGTGGCATCACATTGCTCTGTAGGCTTTCTCTATTTTCTTAATAGTTTATCACACACAGGTTGTTGAAGTCATTTCATGCTGTGCACGTGTAGTGGACATGGCATCAAGCTAAATGTCATGGCGGCCACGTGGTATTGTGATTATGTAGCTGTTAAAGCTATGGCATATTGCATTATGCTACTTGTGGTATACACAGCTGGCATTGTGCTGCAATTCTTAAAGGGGTCCTCCATAGAGATGAGGGAACCTGGAGCATGCTCGAGTCCATCCGAACCCGAACTTTTGGCATTTGATTAGCGGTGGCTGCTGAACTTGGATAAAGCCCTAAGGTTATGTGGAAATCATGGATACAGTCATTGGCTGTATCCATGTTTTCCAGACAACCTTAGAGCTTTATCCAAGTTCAGCAGCCCCAGCTAATCAAATACCGAACGTTCGGGTTCGGATCGACTCGAACCTGAACCCAGTTCGCTCATCTCTAGTCCTCCAGCTAAAAAAAAAATTTTTTAAATCAACTGGTGCCAGAGATTTGTAATTTACTTCTTTAAAATAAATCTCCAGTCTTCCAGTACTTATCAGCTGTTGTATGTCCTGCAGGAAGTGTAGTGTATTTTTTTCAGTCTGGGGAGATGGAGAGGTTTTTAATGGGGATTTTCTTCTGCTCTGGGCAGTTCCTGACATGGACAGAAGTGGCAGCAAAGGTCACAGAATAAACCACTTCCTGCAGGACATACAGCAGCTGATAAGTACTGGAAGACTGGAGATTTTTTAATAGAAGTAAATTACAAATCCACCGTATATAACTTTCTGACAGTTGATTTGAAAGAAGAAAAAAAATCACCGGAGTACCCCTTTAAAATAAGACTAACCAAGTAGAGTGACATTATAGGTGATTTAGTGCATTTTTACAACACTTTGTGTGTACAACTTTTCTTTCTTCTTTCTATACCTGATACTTATGATTTTAGAAAACGCTAGAATTAAAGGGATTGTCTTATCAATGATCACCACTAGAGATGAGCGCAACTTGAGCATTCTCAAGTTCGATTGTTCAGCATTTGAATAGATGTGGCTGGAGAAGTTGGATGCAGCCCTGGGGTTAGGACATGAGTATATTAGTCCCAGGGTATTCCTAGTGTTCAGCGACCAGACAAGTCGTGAGATTCACGTATGTGAGGTCCTTGTATTGTCGTTGGTTGGAAGTAAACTTGTAGCCCAAGGCTAGTTAATAAAAAATAATTAATGTGGATGCATGAAAACTAGTATGAAGAAAAGTAAAAGTTGTAACCAGTCAGATCAGTGCTTTATTTTCCAAAGGGCCCATGAAAAATGAAATGTTAAATCTGATTAGCTACCACATTGCTCTAGGGAACCTTGGCTCTCCAGGTGTTGCAAAACTACAACTCCCATCATGCCTGGACAGCTTAAAGGAGAAGTCTGGCAAACATTTTTATTAAAGTATTGTATTGCCTCCCAGAAGTTATACAAATCACCAATATACACTTGTATATGCTTATGGGAAATGCTTATAAATAGCTTTTTTCCCTGCACTTACTACTGCATCAAGGCTTCACTTCCTGGATAACATGGTGATGTCACAACCCGACTCCCAGAGCGGGTTGTGGCTGCTGGAGAGGATGATGGCAGGGGGATGCTCAGTGTCCCTCCAGTGCCCTGTGTCCCCCTGCCATCATCCTCTCCAGCAGCCACAGCCCGCACAGCTCTGGGAGTCGGGTCTTGACATCACCATGTTATCCAGGAAGTGACATCACCATGTTATCCAGGAAGTGACATCACCATGTTATCCAGGAAGTGACATCACCATGTTATCCAGGAAGTGACATCACCATGTTATCCAGGAAGGGACATCACCATGTTATCCAGGAAGTGACATCACCATTTTATATAGGAAGTGACATCACCATGTTATCCAGGAAGTGAAGCCTTGATGCAGTAGTAAGTGCAGGGAAAAAAGCACTTTATAAGCATTTCCCGTAATAAGTGTATATTGGTGATTTGTATAACTTTTCGGGGGCAATACAATACTGTAATAAAAATTTTCGCCAGACTTCTCCTTTACGCTTTGGAAATCACTTTGGAGAGCCAAAGTTTTAGCTTTGGCTGTCCAGGCATGATGGGAATTGTAGTTTTGCAACAGCTGGAGGGCCGAAGGTTCCCCATCCCTGGGATACAGTATATAGTGTCTTTGGACCTACAAAGAAATCGAAAAAACTAAAAAAAAAAAAAAAAAAAAATGTTCTGAACATCACTCCTCTGATCTGTAATGTGGACAGCTGACATTCTGTCCTCATCACAGACAAGTATTGGAATAGAGTAATCCCACGTGTCACCATGACCGTCACTGATCATTGTGTTTCTTTCACAGAAAGCCCCGTTTGACCAGAACTCAAAGTGCCTTCTCTCCAGTCTCCTTCAGTCCCCTCTTTACTGGTAAGTGATGGAAAAATCTTATCCTGGTCATTGGTTTTCTCACCACACTGTCTAACATGTTTTCTTATGTGCCAGGTGAAACGGTATCTCTAGTGGACGTAGACATATCACACAGAGGTTCGTGCTCTACTCACCCCCCTACGCCACCCCCACCTCCTCGCAGGAGTCTGAGTCTTCTAGGTAATGCTCTTTCCATTGTCTCATGTCATTGTGTGGTTAAAAAAAGAAGAAGTCATCTTTGTATCCTTCAGCAACCAGTTGGAAATCAATTTGGAGAAACCTATAGCAGGGGTAGGGAACTTTGGCTCTCCAGCTGTTGTAAAACTACAACTCCCATCATGCCTGGACAGCCAAAGCTTAGTGGTATACAGGCTTATTGAAGTATACAAGTCCATACACATGCTGCTTGTGTCCCTTAGGATAGTCAAACACAGCTAAAAGGTGCCAGACTTGGGTCACCCGAACCAGTGCCGATCAGAACTTGACGTATCACTTTAACATTCTGTGAAGATGGAGGAACCCTTTAAAAGCATGGAAATAATAATGGATAGGTTCATTAGTATTATGTCCATTGTTTTTATATTTTAGTGTACTATAGTATGTGTTTGTTTTTTTTTTCTCTCTTCCAGATGATATAGGAGGTATACAACCAGCGTCTGTTCTAGTGGGTCCTATGGGGTCCTCTCTACAGTCATTCCCGCTGCCCCCACCACCACCGCCACATGCTCCAGGTCAGTCGACCGCTATATATTTTAATCGTATTGATTTTTCTATGAATTTTTAATTGTGCTTTCTAATAGTTTTATTATTTACTTAGTTTGCTGTACATCAGGTATTCTGCACCTTTAAATGGACTAAATACTCTTTTAAAGAGAGTAACATTTAAAGGGAATCTGTCAGCCTTCGGACTCGACCCAAGGTGAAGACAGTGCCCTAGTAGACATAGTATATTTTGTACATCTTCCCTGGAGGAGGTTCAGCACAATCTTTATTTTTCTATAGTAAAGAAGAGTCAAAGAGGAGTCGTGGCTTAGCCCTTGTGCCGCCCTCTGGCATGCCTCTCCACTCCTTCCTGCTATGAATAAACTTTCCGGCTCGGCCTCTAGCTGCTGATATAAAAGGCTGTGCGTATCCTTAAAGGGGTTATCCAGCATTAGTAAAGCAAGGACACTTTCTTCCAGAGACAGCACCACTCTTCTCTCCAGTTTGAGTGTAGGTTTTGCGATTAAGTTTCATTGAAGTAAATGGATCTTTATTACAAGCCACACCTAAACTGGAGACAAAAGGGGTGTTGTCTCTGGATGTGAGTAGCCATGTTTTTCTAACGCTGGATAACCTCTTAGGATATGCCATCAATATCAGATCGATAACTATCTCCCAGCACCTAAAGCATGGGGAAATAAAGCAAATGAAATAACGGCAGTATACATTGGGACATTTAGATTTACAAAGAGATTACCATTCTTCTGAAAGCAATTGAATGCAAAACTGTGTGTTAATTTTCTCGCAGATCCCCTGCCTCGAGTGGTACCCCTTCGGCCGCCTGAGTGTGCGCCAGTCCCTTTGGTACAGCCCCTACAATGTCCCATTCTAAGGCAAGATCCCAGTAGTTTTGCTGCAAGCCTGAGAGAACTGGAAAAGGTTAACATTTAATTCATATAATTCCTATTGTCTGCCTTTTGGGCCCTTGATTTTACTTTGCACATCTTTCTTCCTGCAGTGCGGTTGGTACTGGGGTCCTATGAACTGGGAAGATGCAGAAATGAAGCTAAAAGGCAAGCCAGATGGTTCATTCCTTGTGAGAGATAGCTCTGACCCTCGCTATATCCTGAGCCTCAGTTTCCGCTCCCAGGGCATCACCCACCACACACGCATGGAGCACTATCGAGGTGAGAGTATATGGCACCTATATCTAAAGCAGCAGGAATGCTGACTATATACAGTTCAACATAGAATACAATGTACCACTATCATTGGGTCAGGTTGGGCAAAAAAGTGGCAGTGGTGTTCATTTTGATTCAACATTTTTTTTTTTACTCTTTAAGGGTAGCTTCACACGTACCGTATTGCAGTGGATTTGATGGTGCAGATCCGCAGCAGATTTGATCTAAATAACTGAACACAGCATCAAATCTGCAGATCTTGTACTTGTGAATGTACCCTTAAGGGGTTATCCAGTTAGAAAAATATGGCCACTTTCTTCCAGAGACAGCATGAATCTTGTCTCCAGTTTGGGTGTAGGTTTTGCAAACTACACCTTAACTGGAGACGAGAGTCGTGCTTTCTCTGGAAGAAAGTGGCCATGTTTTTCTAACGCTGGATAATAACTGCGACCAGGAGTACGAGGCAGGAGAAGTCGATGCACAGTATGTTCTCTCCTGGCTCTGTGTTGTGTGACCTGGACAGCTGCGTAGTGTAAAAACCTATGGGGGAGACCAGGTTTGAAAATGACACGTCCGATGTGAACGTGTGGAGCGCAGACTTCTTGCAGCCTGTACTCTTGATCGGTTGTGGTCTGAACACGCAAATACCGACAGATCAAAACCTTTTGACGTGTCTTTCAGGTGCCAAATTTTAATTTTTTTTAAAAAAGCATCCATTTAATTTACGTTAAAATATTTGTAATTACATTTAGAATAGATTTTAGTGTTTGGGACATGCCAAACATGTAGCCGAATGTACTGCACGGTAAACTGTTTTGAAGCCTACCTTGTATTAGCAAATAGTTAGCTTTGCTTTTCAATATAGATGGGAAGTGCTAGTTAGGGGTATCCTGTGAACATTACATACCTATTTCATAGTGCATAAGCCCATACATACATGACAAACATGGTGGTCACACAGTGTTAGAGTAAGTTCAGAAGGAATGGCACAGTAGATTTTTATGTGTACATAGCATTTCCTAGCAGTTTGTTCCAGATATTAAGTGTAGAATGCACACACAACATCCATCCACAACTTGTCTGGACGTGGTTTTATGGTTACTTGTCACACATTGATCCTCAGGGCTGTGTAAGTGTTGACTAATAACCCTTGTTCTACTTTAACTTCTCAGGCACTTTCAGTCTATGGTGTCATCCCAAGTTTGAAGATAGGTGCCAATCTGTAGTGGAGTTCATAAAGCGAGCTATCATGCACTCAAAAAATGGGAAGTTCCTGTATTTCCTGCGATCACGGGTGCCAGGTTAGTAACTGAAGGAATCCTTAGGCAGCTATACACATCTTGTGTATATTCTTTCTGTCGCCGCATTTTCATGGTCCTGCTTTTTTCTCTATTTTGTTGCACACTCCCACTTCTGTATTCTACCTTTTTTTTGCATGTCTGTATATTTGTTTGTTTATGGTTGTCCTTTGTTGCTTTTCATTTTCCTTAGGATATATAGTTTGATTCCTCTTACCCTCTTTATTTCAGGTCTTCCGCCTACCCCAGTACAACTACTATACCCCGTTTCCCGCTTCAGCAATGTGAAATCTCTGCAACATTTATGTCGCTTCCGTATTCGACAGCTGGTCCGGATAGACCACATTCCTGAGCTCCCTCTACCCAAGTGAGTATTGAGGTCGTAGTTTGTGCCTGCGGCCGTGTCCTGACACACAGGTTAGAGAGTAGCTGGCATTGATTACTCTAATGTTCTTAGATAGTTATAGTCGCATCAGTCTGGAGAAAATTGTTGTCACTAACTTCTGGATGACAGATTTAGGGTAGCTTCACACATACCAGATCTGCAGTGGATTTCACACTGCGAGTTTGCAGTTAAATCCGCTGCAAATCAATGTAGTGTGAAGTTGATTGGGGTTACATACCCGCAACAGAATTTCCATTCCGCTGTGGATAGGTAACCCGCCCCTTTAACCCCCCGCCGCCTGCAGCATACATTACCTGCTCAGTGCTGCAGCTGCATGTGAGACTCCCGTTGGTCCCCATCAGCCAATCAGTGTTGCCGTGCCGTGCTGCCGGGGGAATAAAAATTCTGCTGCGGGAATTTAACCCCATTCAACTTCACACTACATGGATTCGCAGTGGATTTTGCTGCAAACTTACAGCATGAAATCCGTTGCCGATCTGGTACGTGTGAAGGTCCCCTTAATGTTCAGTAGTATTTAGTGGGAAGTTATTTTATGTTGATTTCAGTCTTAAAGTGACTCTGTACCCACAATCTGACCCCCCCCCCCCCCCCAACCACTTGTGCCTTCAGATAGCTGCTTTTAATCCAAGATCTGTCCTGTGGTCCGTTCGCCAGGTCCTAAAAAACAACTTTTAAACATTTGGTCCTGTTTGAACATTGCACAGGTGTCTTAACGATCCAGCCCATGTACTGTGTTCTCACAGGTGGGGAATAGGGGGCAATCTGCCTGGAGCATTCCTAATGATGAGGAGGGACAGAGAGGTTATGCCAGCCCTTGCATGCACAAACTAAACCACGCCCGTAGGGCACATGGCTGCCAATTTGAAAGTTGTTTTTTATGACAATAACTGCGTCACCTGCCGAACGGACCCCAGGACAGATCTTGGATTAAAAGCAGCTATCTGAAGGTACAAGTGGTTTAAGGGGGACAGATTGTGGGTACAGAGTCGCTTTAAAGGGGTTATTCAAATTCCAACTGTCAGATGCAATTCAGGTTCCAAACTGCTGACACTGTTGGATAGCTATTAGGTCAAGGATCATCTTCTCAAAAGAAAAATAGCATATGCACAAAAAATGGTTGCACATCACGAAAATCTTTATTATAACACTGACATAGATACAAAATACCACATAAATAAATGAATGTACAGGAGTAGTAAAATGAGGGAGACAACACCCCAAATACTGCTCTACATTAAAAACACTAAAATGTCACCATAAGTCCTGCTGGTGTTCCAGCCAGGGCTAATCTACCACTCTGACTCTGGACTGTATGTACAATAACAAAAATCCAACATCTCTACCTAGACAGAGACCCGGTAAAACAAAATATAACCACAAAAAATGGAGAATAGGAAAAAAATTGGAAAAGATCACCATATACAGTCCAACAGAATGAGAGTCAGATGGGATAAGAAATCACCCCACGCGTTCCGCAGTCTAGTGGCTTCCTCAGGGATGTGGGCAGTAAGGTGAGGGACATAGTATATATACCTATACAACATGTGAGAGCAATTACAGATTAGATGAAAAATCATACCATGTGCAGGAGTATCAAGCATCTCAAACATGTCCGGCGCCATCTTGGAAGAGCTGCACATGTGCAGTAGCATCAGTAAGCTGCCACTGGAGGCAGAAGTGTATGGGCTTCAAGAATATGGCAGCCGCATATATGACTACAAAAGCGACTGAGAAGCCGGCGCCATTTTGGAGTAGTCATGCATGTGCATTAGCATTGAAAGACATTGTCACTAGAGGTAAAAGTAACCAGACTTAACCAGACTTAGGTCAAGGAGACACATGTTACCTTTTTTATATATCTATTTGTGTTTACAGATTGTAAAAAAAATGCTTTTATTCACCAGTGAAAAGTTTGAGAGATGCATTCCCTAGCGTATCTAACACCTTCTCTCCTCCCATCCCTTACCCTGCTTGGGGCTTAGCTTGCAGCTGACTGTCAGGTATGGATGTAGGGGGTTAGGAGGTGTTCTAGCTTGCAGCCTATCAGGAGCTTGGAAAAGACTCTCTGACCCTCTTCACTGGAGGATAAAAGTATTTTCTATGTTCTGGAAGCACAGCTAGATATTTGGTAGGTACCATGTGTCTCCTTGACATATTAGGCATAATAAGGTATCTAATAGTGTCATCAATTTTGATCTGATATTCACTCTGTTATCCCCTTTCCACAGGATTGGTGGGTGTCAGACTGATGGATAGTATAGACGTTGAATGGAGCAGTGATGAGCATATGTACTAGAGCTCCATTTACTCTGGGAGGAGTGACTTCTGTTATAATCAGTGGGGTCCCAGTGGTCAGAGCCTCACCAATCAGCTAGTTATCGGGATAGGGGTAACATTTATTCTTTAGTAACCCCTTTAACCATAAGTCTGTTTTTTACAACTCCATCCACATACTTCACAGAATAAAATCACTGCAGAATTAAAGGGGACCATCAATGTCGATGCCTGACCTTTTTTTGGTGTTTCCCTCCCCCCCCCTCCAATTTCACAATCTATATTATAAGATAATCCTGAAATCTTGCAGTTTTGATTCTGACCACTAAGCCTAATATTTGTTAGTGTTAAACGGACCTTCCTATTGCCATATTTATGTTTTCTAGGACTCCCTAGGGCGGCATCCAACTTCTAAGAGCCGCGGGGAATCAAATGCTGAGCATTCAGGGAACATTGCTAATCTGAACAGTTTGACTGATAGTCACTTTAAAGGGAACGTAACGGTTAGCATGAATTTTTTTTAGCCTACCTTGTTGGTGCCGGCGTGAAGATCCTGGTGGCACAGTTCATTTCGTTGAAATTCTGCCGGGTTCCCGTGATCTTTGCTGGTTTTTTAATGGCGTCCCCAGTATAACGATATCCCTTCCCTTGGGAACAAGTCTGACTGCATCACCATAAAGAAACATGAAGAAACCAGCACCAATCGCGGGAACCTGTTTCGAAAAATAGACTGCGCCGACAGGGTAGTCTAAATAAAAAAAATTCTTATGTCATCTGGTACATTCACTTTAAGTGGATGCTTATGCTTTTCAAACTTTAAAGGGGTAGTGTGGCGCTAAAAAATTATTCACAGAATAACACACATTACAAAGTTATACAACTTTGTAATGTATGTTATGTCTGTGAATGGCCCCCTTCCCCGTGTCCCACCACCCCCGCCCGTGTACCCGGAAGTGTGTGGTGCATTATACATACCTGATACGTGTCGAGCCCGTCCGCCATCTTGTGCCAAACGTCATCAGCTGCTCAGCTGCGATTGGCTGAACATAACTGTGCTCAGCCAATCGCGGCTGAGCACAGTTATGACGCGGCGGAGGGGGGGGCGGCGGCAGGGATTCGGCCGTCTGTCCGAAGATGACGTTTGGCACAAGATGGCGGACGGGCTCGACATGGATCAGGTAATGTATAATGCACCACACACTTCCGGGTACACGGGTGGGGGTGGTGGGACACTGGGAAGGGGGCCATTCACAGACATAACATACATTACAATGTTGTATTACCCCTTTAAGTAATTTATTGTTTTGTTATAGTGAGTATAGGCACTTTTATTTCTTCTCTGGTTCAGATGTGTGAGTAATTTCATAACCTTCAGGGCTGTATAGAAATATTCTTACAGGGATCATGAGGACGAGATCACATGAAAAGAACTATTTAGCCAACATTGTCATCTGCTTCTGACGCAATGTACATCAGTCTTAGGAGCTAGTGATCATTACCTCACCGTGTAAGACTACAGGCCGGCTTCCATGGAAAGGTTTTTGTTACGATCTTACATAAACCTACAGATAATATTAATACCTGTAAACACTGGAGGGGAGAGATTATGACTCTGTTCACACATCGCCTTCAAATTTGTAGTATGAGGTGGTGTAAGGAGAAAGGCGCATCTAACATGTATAGCAAGATACATCAAATGTATCACAGTGTGCGCCGCCATGTAGTTAAATGACAACATCTCACCCCTGTGTGCTTATGGGCACAATCCCTTCTGTGCGGGGAGTGTTATCTGGTCCATTTAGTATCTTTTTTTTCCCTTATGATCTTTGTAGTTGGAGCATGTAGATGTAGACCCCCATCGTGGAGAATAACAGCGTTGTAGTTAGCGATTTCCTCTAAAATGATCTTCCTTTGTCGGTCATACTCCATATCCTTAGTGTGTATGTAGAGAAGCCCTGCCTGCCATGCCGTCTCTTCCCCACCGCTGTGTGTGTGTAAATACAATTCCCCATCCTATGTAATTATCATCTCCAGCGTCAACACTAATTACTAGTCCCGGGCGGGCGGAGCCCCTGCTAAGTGCTGTTTATGTTGCACTGGGAGGTCTGGGGGCTGTACTGTCGTCTGCTGCCGCCTGGCTTTGTGCTCACCCCCTGTCAGAACATAGATGACATCGCTGTGTAAGGCCCACATTACAGGAGGAGGATGAGGCCCTGTGTGTGCAGACACTGCCATGTGCCATCATTAAATTACTTGGATTTTAGTCTAGATTCTTCTTTCTATGGATGAGAAAGGGGTTTGTGACAACATGACAATATAGAAACCCTCTCTTTATGAAATTAAAGGGAATTTGTCAGCAGTTTTGAGCTCAGAACTACTAATGTTTCCATATAGAGGACAGAGTGAGGAGTTATACCTAAAGTTGTATCATGTGAAAAGGAATATTCTGAGTTAGAACACTTATTCCCCATCCACCATCCACAAGAGCCTGATCACTGGGAGCCCAGTGTATTTGGTATAAATGTGGTGATGGAACTATTTAAAAATCTCAAGTGTTCCAGTACTTATTAGCTGCTGTATGTCCTGCAGGAAGTGGTGTATTCTTTCCAGTCTGACACGGTGCTCTCTGCTGCCACCTCTGTCCATGTCAGGAACTGTCCAGAGAAGGAGAGGTTTTCTATGGGGATTTGCTCCTGCTCTGGACAAATCCTGACATGGACAGAGGCGGCAGCAGAGAACACTGTGTCAGACTGAAAAGAATACACTACTCCCTGCACGACATACAGCAGCTGATAAGTATGGTAAGACTGGAGATTTTGAAATAGAAGTAAATTACAAATCTGTATAACTTTGTGAAACCAGTTGATTACAAAGAAAAATATTTTTGCCATTTAAGACTGCGTTACTTGATTTTGGGCTCCATGTAATTAATTCAGAAGAGCATGGATAATTTTATATTTGCATATGTGATTATCGGCCAGGAGCATTGCTAGGTTTACTACTGTCGCCCCTAAGCGGCCCTTGTAAAAGTGACACTGATCAGCTGAGGACGGGGAAAACGCCAGATATTTGGGTCTTTAAAGCATGCAATAAAATTTATCTTTGTCGGCCACACGTCTTCCTGTGTAAACAGGGTTGGCAAGAAGATGGGAGACTTGGATGCTTGATCACAAGCAGCATGGATGGTATACACTGCTGCTTGTGATCTTTAATGGTGTAGTTCAACAAATAAATTTTTCTTTTGAATCAACTAGTGCCAGAGATTTTTAATTTATTTCTAAAAAAAAAAAAATCTCCAATCTTCCAGTACTTATAGCCTGCTGTATGTCCTGCAGGAAGTGGTGTATTCTTTCCTGTCTGACACAGTGCTCTCTGCTGCCACCTCTGTCTGTGACAGGAACTGTCTAGTGCAGAAGGAAACCCCTACTGCTCTCCAGACTGGAAAAAATTTTTTTACACCACTTCCCGCAGGACATAAAGCAGCTGATTAGTACTATTAGTAAGACTGGACGTTTCCTAATAGAAGTAAAATTACAAATCTCCGGCACCAGTTGATTTGAATGAAAAAGCTTTTGCTGAACTACCCCTTTAAACTGGCAGCACAGATATACACTATACATACATGTGCTGTCAGTTTCCTGGGCTGCACGAATAATACAAGGATTGTTTATGCAGCCTGGTAAATTTTTCGTGCTGAGTAAAGGCACTGTAAAGAGCGGCTATCTCGCTGATTGGTGCCCATTTGCGGCCACACTGGCCGACAAATCTACAGTGGCCTCAGGTTACAATGTTTTCAACATACAATTGTTCTTTTTGAATCATCCTAACTTTAGACCAGACTCGACATACAATGCTATAGACAGGATCTGCAAAACATGGGAAAAGTGGCCATTTTACTGGTATTAGTAAAGTGCCTGCAGTGATTGTACTCCTCTCTATAGTACAGTGTGATACTACATGTCCTGTATCGCTGTGTGTCTAGTATCTCCTCCCTACAGTATAGTGTGATATTACATGTCCTGTACTGCTGTGTATGTTTAGTATCTCTTCCCTACAGTACACTGTGTTACTACATGTCCTGTACTGCTGTGTGTCTAGTATCTCTTCCCTACAGTATAGTGTGATACTACATGTAATGTGCTGCTGTGTATGTCTAGTATCTCCTCTCTACAGTACAGTGTGATACTACATGTCCTGTACCGCTGTGTGTCTGGTATCTCCTCTCTACAGTATAGTGTGATACTACATGTCCTGTACTGCTGTGTGTGTCTAGTATCTCCTCTCTACAGTATAGTGTGATACTACATGTAATATACTGCTGTGTGTGTCTAGTATCTCTTCCCTACAGTACAGTGTGATACTACATGTCCTGTACCGCTGTGTGTCTGGTATCTCCTCTCTACAGTATAGTGTGATACTACATGTCCTGTACTGCTGTGTGTGTCTAGTATCTCCTCTCTACAGTATAGTGTTATACTACATGTAATATACTGCTGTGTGTGTCTAGTATCTCTTCCCTACAGTACAGTGTGATACTACATGTCCTGTACCGCTGTGTGTGCCTAGTATCTCCTCTCTACAGTATAGTGTGATACTACATGTCCTGTGCTGCTGTGTATGTCTAGTATCTCTTCCCTACAGTACAGGGGGATACTACATGTCCTGTACTGCTGTGTGTGTCTAGTATCTCCTCTCTACAGTATAGTGTGATACTACATGTCCTGTGCTGCTGTGTGTGTCTAGGATCTCCTCTCTACAGTATAGTGTGATACTACATGTAATATACTGCTGTGTGTGTCTAGTTTCTCCTCTCTACAGTATAGTGTGATACTACATGTCCTGTGCTGCTGTGTGTCTAGTATCTCCTCTCTACAGTATAGTGTGATACTACATGTCCTGTACTGCTGTGTGTGTCTAGTATCTCCTCTCTACAGTATAGTGTGATACTACATGTCCTGTGCTGCTGTGTGTCTAGTATCTCCTCTCTACAGTATAGTGTGATACTACATGTCCTGTACGGCTCATTTTATTTTTCTGGTACCCTGTGTGATCTGTACAGGACCTTAAAAGCGCTCTAGTGTTCTACATAGAAAGTAACCTAAAGTTGCTCTCTCAGACTGTTGTATATAAGGGCTTGCATATTCGATATCTACACTTTTTTTTCCCCTTAAATCTAAGGGTACAAACACACTGGGCAGATCCGCAGAGAGTTTCTCACTGCAAATTCGCATCGAGACCTGCTGCAGATCCCTGCCCTTTACTCTCTATGGGCAGACAAACTCGCAGCAGGATAGACCTCCTGCTGTGAGTTTGTCCGCAGCCCACCCTGTTAACCCCCCGGCCGCCGGAGCCTATACATCACTTGGTACCCGCTCCGGCTTTCTTCCGGGCTCCCGATGTGGGAACCCCCGAAGCAAGCTGGAGCCGGGACCAGGTGAAGTACATGCTCCGGCGGCAGGGGAGTTAACGGGGCGGGCTGCGGAGAAACTCACAGCGGGATGTCCATCCTGCTGCGAGTTTGTCTGCCCATAGAGAGTACAGGGCAGGGATCCGCAGCTGGTCTCGCTGTGGATCCGCCAAGTGAGTTTGTACCCCAAGGGGTGGGTTCACATTGAGCAATCAGCACAGAAAAGTTCGGATTCTGCCGTTCGCCAAAAGAATTGACAGAATTCGACTGACCATACCCTTAAAGTGACTCTGTACCCACAATCTGTCCCCCCAAACCACTTGTACCATCGGATAGCTGCTTTTAATCCAAGATCTGTCCTGGGGTCCGTGCGGCAGGTGATGAAGTTATTGTCCTAAAAAACAACTTTTAAACTTGCAGCCCTGTGCCAAACGGGAGTATCTGTGCCCTAACTTTGCACCACCCCTCCGTCCCTCCTCCCCACCCTCTTCATCATTAGAAATGCCACTGGAACATTTTCTCCATGCTGAACATGTGCTTAATGATCCAGCCCATGTGCCGGGCTGACACAGCTGATGAATAGGAGACAATCTGCCTGCAGCATTCCTAATGATGAAGAGGGCGAGGAGGAGGGACAGAGAGGGTGTGCCAGCCTAATGCACACACACTCTAGGCCACGCCAGTTTGGCATGGGGCTGCCAGTTTAAAAGTTGTTTTTTAGCACAATAACGGCATCACCTGCTGAACGGACACAAGGACAGATCTTGGATTAAAAGCAGCTATCCGAAGGTACAAGCGTTTTTTTTTTTTGGGGGGGGGGGGGGGGGGGTGTCAGATTGTGGGTACAGGGTCGCTTTAAGGTAGGTTCACACTACAGAATCTGTGCGGGTAAGTTCTGATGGATTCCCGGTTCTCGTACCCGTTAACAGCAGCGCGCATATCCGCCTGCTCCATATACACCTTTCTATGGCTGGGCCGATTCCGCTGTCCACTGAAAAAATAGACATGTCCGTTCTTTCGGCGGAATGCGGAACAGGCACGTCGCCATGAACAAGCAAGAGTTATGGAATCCACTGGAACTTATCTGTTCAGATTCAGTAGTGTGAACCTACCCTTAGGGGGAAATTTATCAAGGGTTTTGTGCATCTTTTTAGGTTTATTTTAATTGGATTTTTCTTCCATTTTAGGTCTAAGTTCTGTTATATTATTTCACGTTAAAGAGCACTAAAACTTTATTTTTCTCTTTCTTCAGGCCTCTCATCTCATACCTGCGTAAGTTCTACTACTATGACCCACAAGAGGAAATATACCTGTGTTTAAAGGAGTCCCGGCAGATTCCCAAAATGGAGTCCGGGACAGAGAGCTCCACGTAGCAAGGCTCCCACGTGTAACTTATTGTGTTGGACCCAGGTAAATAAGAACTGAATTGTCAGCTTAAAGGAGGAGTCTGTCATCAATTATATGGCATTTTATGTCATTGCATTGCTGTGTCTCCGTTTGGGTTTTGGGAAGATCTATTAATCAAGGTCAGTGGGGCAGGCAGAAGCCACTGCGAACCAGTCTGATTGGTTCAGACAGCATGAGCGAATCTCAAACCGCTTTGGTCCATCCAAACCTGAGCCTGTGGCATTTTAATACTGGTAGCAGAAGTTGAATGCAGCCCTAGGGAACCTTGGAAAACATGGTTACAGCCATAGGCTGGGTTCACACTACGTACATTTCAGGCAGTATTTGGTCCGCAAGGCAGGTCCTCCTAGCAACCAAAACCAGGAGTGGATTGAAAACACAGAAAGGCTCTGTTCACACAATGTTGAAATTGAGTGGATGGCCGCCATATAACAGTAAATAACGGCCATTATTTCAATATAACAGCCGTTGTTTTAAAATAACAGCAAATATTTGCCATTATATGGCGGCCATCCACTCAATTACAACATTATGTGAACAGAGCCTTTCTGTGTTTTCAATCCACTCCTGGTTTTGGTTGCTATACAGCCTCAAATATAAGTAGTGTGAACCCAGCCATAGGCTGTATCTGTGTTCTCTAGGCAGCCTTAGGGCTGCGTTCATCTTCTGCAGCAACCCATATTAAAATGCTGCTCGCTTGGGTTTGGATGGACGAGAGCTGCTCAAGATTCGCTCTCACTTTTTTTGTAGGATAGTTTTTGTGATACAGGGCTCCCATTCCTCTGCATTGACACACAGGTAAATAGATAGTCTTTCTAGAGACAACAGTTTCGGTAACTTCTAGTAGCGCATATGAATAGTAAGGTGGGGAGATTCTCTGGCAAGATCCATATCTATCTGTCTGTATCACATATCTATCTATTTATAACCTCCTCTCTTTCATCCCATGTCCCTCCCTGTTTCTTACTTCTGATCTCTCGATCTATCTCTTTATATTATCTCTCTATCTCATCTATCTCTCTCTATCTCTCTCTCTATCTATCTATATCTATCTCTATCTCTCTCTCTCTATCTCTCTCTATCTCTCTCTCTCTATCTCTCTCTCTCTATCTCTCTCTCTCTATCTCTCTCTATCTATCTATCTATATCTCTATCTATCTATCTATCTATCTATCTATCTATCTATCTATCTATCTATCTATATCTATCTATATCTCTCTCTATCTATATCTCTCTATCTCTCTCTATCTATCTCCTATATAAATTGAAGTGCTGGGTTTGTATGACTTATTGTTCAGGTTGCTTTTTCCCGCTGGACTAACTTTCAGCAGGTCTCTTGTTTCTTGTTAGGAAACTTTGTGCTGGTATGTACACTGGACCCGCCCCAGGGGATGGAGGAACATGAAGGGGGAACAGACCTTCAGTGGACCACTTCTAAGTCTCCCTCCATATTGCCCCCTATAAAGACTAAGGGGTGATAATATAACTTGGATTTGGGTGTCACACTGCCAGCACCCTGACGTACCCCCCTGATTCCTGAGAGCCCCCACTGGAATGTAAGTTGCTGGTCACACACCGGTCTGCCAGCATCCTTACTACGTTACAGTATTGTATTTTGATGAAGTTTCATTGTAATGAAATTGAACAACCAGGGGTACTTGCCCCGTCATAGCTACTGAACAACTGGCCGTCATCTACTGCATTGTCTTCAGGGCTTCCTGTGTGTTGAGCACCACTTGATATTCATTCACAATACAGGGGGTCTTCAACCCTCTTACAGAGAAAGGACAGCTATTTATTTTATTAGTGAAGGTCCGCAGAGACCCGTACATCTCCTGAACAGAACTGGAAGTCCTCTTGACCCATTTCCACATTGCAGACAGACTATATTACAATCGACCGTCTTGCCCTGAACCTGCTCAATGAAGGACACGTCCGAGTTTTACTACTGATGGAAAAGAAAAAGATTCTACTTTTTGAGCGCTGAATGTCCTTCCGTCCTGTCATGTGACTTCTCACAGTTTGCTCTGTCGACACAGGTCTTTACGACACTGGAAAAAGGTTACCACTGGAGATAATACATTCATCTCTACCAGGATGGTTATGGCTACACGGGTTAAGTAGACCGGTAATTGTTGCACCTGCCATGAGTGCCACCTGACTGCCGTAGCCAACCCATAAGCCCACACAGAATTGATTGTGGTGCCGCAACTGTTTATCCTTTTTTTTTTTTTTTTTTTTAATTATTATTTAAAATTTTTATTTTTTTATTATTTATCCTGAGGGGTAAGGATTTTTCGTTCTTTTGTTGCCCTTAAAAGGGAAAAAATGTAAAATGAAAACTCATGGAGGAAAGTTATTGAAAATTATCTCCAGCACAACCTTAACTCCCCTTCCCTCCTTAAATTTACTGAAGTTTTGTGTATATTTTTGTTTCCGCGCTTAATTTATTGAAAATAGTCTGTGTAATTTATTTTATTGTCTTTTGACTCTTCTTCCTTGTTGGATTTTAATATATGGAAAAAAAAAAAAAAAGCACTGCAGAACTGGCCCTGCGAGCGTATTCGGGATGTTGGAAGAAAACAGTTCGAGGTGTCCTTCAAGCCCTGTTTGTATATACTGTGTTATAGGCATGAGAGGGACACATTCTTCCCAAGTTAATTTTTATTTTTTAAACCTATATTTTGGACCCCCCCTCCCCCCCCAAGAATTATTTCTTTGTAGACGTTGAATAGGAGATAACTGCAAAAATTGTTTTGTGTTAGTGATCGGTCTTTCTATTTTGTCTCTTCCTTCCCCTCCCCACCCCAAGACATTAAAGCATTCACCTATGTCTTGATTTCAGCTCCTGTCTTTGATTCTGATGACTAGACTTTTTTTTTTTTTTTCCTTGCCATGTTAAATACTTAAAGACGGGTGGAGAGTGGGTTAAAAATAAAAAATTTAGATATAACTTCATCCCTTGCTTGTCGTCTGTTTTACTGGTTTCTGTGAATTGTGTGTGTAGGAGACTAACATCATGGCTCTGCGGAAGGCCCTTTAACACAGGCTGGTTAGGTGGAGGAAGGCTCATTCCCAATAAACGGACTGTGTTAAAGGGCCAGCGATCAGATGACATATGGGTAGGCAACCTCAGATACTAATGTAATGGTGTTTGAGGCAGCTGTATTACTTCACATAGTAACAGTGGCCCCGCCCATAGAGCAGTTATGCCCAATAAGTGCCTTCAAATAATAGGCCCCCCTCTGTGCCCCCATATAGTGGGCAGGCCCCCCTCTGTGCCGCTATATAGTGGGCAGGCCCCAAGTTGCCCCTGGCTGTGCTGTCCATAGCTCAGGCACAGCTGTAAGACAGAGCACAATGTTATTTAATTATTTTTATTTTTATTTTTTGTTGTGATTTAAAAAAAAAAAAAAAATCCAATTTCAAATCAAATTTTAAATTCTCATTATTGGCCGCACATCGTCCTGTGTAAACAGTCGATGCTCAGCTCACAATAAATTTAAAGAGCCACACAAATCATACAGAGATCTTTAATGCAGCGGGGTCGCACGATTGATCTAACTTAACGCATTTGTCCCCTTCCCCCTCTATAAACTGACAATATACTGTAGTCCCTTCTTTGCTCCCTGCAGGGCGAGTCTTTTCAGATATTCTGCTATACTACGGCACAGACTCTTTTCCTTCCCTCACTATCATGGTAGAAGGTTATATCTATAGTAAATAGAGGATCACTACACACACATGTCCATGGGTAGGGTGACTGAGCATGTGTGTCCTCCTGCACTCACTATAGTTGGTGGACATGTACATTGCTATACACTCAGAACACCAGGTGGCGCCATACCATGTAAGTAAATAACTGCTAACTGGATTTTTTTTTAATACCATGTAAATAGCAAATGTTATCTTTTTATGCTCTGTGAAATGAATGTGATATGTAATGGTGGACAGTCACTTTTAAGGCCTTGTGGGCCATAGCTGGACTCCGTATGGTGCAGTAGGCTACACAGTGGTATTCTTAATTCCCTGTTCCATCTATGCATCCATGCTCTGCTGGGTGTCAGAGATTACTCTTGTTGGGTGTCCTTCTACAACTAATAGCTGTAATGGCTTTGTGAATGTGGCCTGAGGCCATGATATAATTTTGTGAGTAGTTTAGTTAGTAGAATGCGTCAAAACAGTGGTCGACACCTTCAGTATGTGGCCTTTTGTCTTTGCTAGAAATACATGTCTTTCAGCACACTGAGCACATATCCGCTGCATGTGTATAACAGATGTCGTCAAGGTTAAAGATATATTACATGTAAAGTTTACACTGGTAAAAAAATGTTTAGGAATAAAAGGAAACTGATCTGGGTGTATTAAAGTACTGCATTGTAGTCCTGCCCCTTCTAATATATATTGGGGAGGCACCCTGCAGTAATGTCACTCCAGCGCTCATCACTACAGAGTACCGGATGTGTGCGGAGGGTGGTAGCCCCGCCCCCAGTGCACCAAACAGCCTAGTTTGCATAGGCAAATAAACTATTAAGTAGGCATTAAACTATGAAGTACATGAAAACGTACCTTTATCCTCAGCGCCTTGTGCGCTATAGGGATATATTAGCAGGCTAGATGTTTCTAACATGGGCCTTTTACATTGGAAAATTATCCAGTGAGTGAAAAAATGCTTGTTGGTCAGCTGACTGCTGGGATCATATGCCACCAATGTCACTATGTGAACAGGGGATGTGTGGCTGATGGATGTGAATGGCTGCACAAATGATCCTGTGATTGTTCCTGTGTCCCTGCACTGGCAGTAACTGGGCCTCATAACACGGGCAGTGTAACAGGGATTGAAGAATGACTGATGATATACTAACATCTAAGGGCCTTATTACACAGAGCGTTATTCTTCCGAATCATGTAATAAAAACTGATCAGCTAAAGAAACGATCATTGGCTGATGTTTGAAGGGGTTATCCAGCGCCACAAAAACATGGCCACTTTCTTCCAGTGACAACACGACTGTTACATAGTTACATAGTTAATACGGTTGAAAAAAGACACATGTCCATCAAGTTCAACCAAGGAGGGGATGGATACAGGGAAGGGGGAGGGGTGATAGGTTCTATACATATGCATTTATATTATTGTTGTCTCCAGTTCAGGTGTGGTTTGCAATTAACCCTTTGAGGACCAGGCCCAAAATGACCCAGTGGACCGCGCAAATTTTGATCTTAGTGTTTCCATTTTTCCCTCCTCCCCTTCTAAGAGCTCCAGCACTTTCAGTTTTTTATCTACAGGCCATGTAATGGCTTATTTGTTACAGGAATAGTTGTACTTTATAATGGCGTCATTCATTTTACCATAACATGTATGACGGAATCCCAAATATATTATTTATGAAGATATAAATTGGTGAAATCGCAAAAAAGAATGCAATATGGTAACGTTTGGGGGGTTCCTGTGTCTACGTAATGCACTATATGGTAACAGCGACATGATACCATTATTCTATAGGTCAGTCCGAACACAACCATAAGCAGGTTTACGCAAATTCTCTAATGTTATATATTTTTTTTAAATGAAATCCTTTTTTTTGGCAATTAATTATAAATAAAATGGGACTATTGTGACGCTTATAACGGTTTTATTTTTTCACCTACGGGGCTGTATGGGGTGTCATTTTTTCCGCCATGATCTCTAGTTTTTATTAATACCATATTTGTGAAGATCGGACGTTTTGATCACTTTTTATTAATTTTTTTATATATATAATGTAACATAAAATCGGTAATCCGCGCACTTTTTTCCCTCTTTTCGTGTACGCCGTTTACCGTTCGCAATGACGCTTGTTATATTTTAATAGATCGGACAATTACGCACGCTACGGTATATTATATGTTTATCTATTTATTTATTTTTATATGTTTTATTTATATAATGGGAAAGGGGGGTGATTTAGTGTAGTGGGTAGTGTGTTAGTGTTTTTAACTTTTTTTTTTTTTTTACACATTTGAAGTCCCTTTGGGGGACTTGTACATACAATACTTAGATTTCTACACTGATGAATGCTATGCCATAGGCATAGCATTGATCAGTGTTATCGGCGATCTGCTCATTGAGCCTGCCTGTGCAGGCTCAGTGTAGCAGATCGCCGATCGGACCGCACAGAGGCAGGTGAGAGACCTCCGGCAGTCCGTTTTACCGATCGGGACCCCCGCAGTCACACTGCGGGGGTCCCGATCGGTAAGTGACAGGGGACTCCCCCTGTCACTTACACTTAAACGCCGCGGTCGCGGCGTTTAAGGAGTTAATGACACGCGGCAGTGCGATCGCTGCAGCGTGTCATTACCGGTGAGGTCCCGGCTGCTGATTGCAGCCGGCCCCCACCTGCTATGAAGCGCGCTCCGCTCCGGAGCACGCTTCATAGCGGGAGAAACACCCAGGACGTACAGTTACGCCCTAGGTCGTCTGGGGACAGACTTCCATGGCGTAACTATACGCCCTGGGTCGTCTAGGGGTTAAAGTGTCACTGTCTTTGTTTTTTTTGCAGAAATCAATCGTACAGGCGATTTTAAGAAAGGTTGTAATTGGGTTTATTAGGCAAATATGCCATTATCTGCAATCAAAAAGACTTTCCCCAGGTCCCCCCCCCCCCTCCTTCTCTCTCATCCACTGCTCATTATCAGGAAATCTGAATTCTTTTACATCAGTCGGGCCCTGTGTAACCTATGGAGAGGGGAGGAGGGAGATTAGTTGCCAACAGAGAACAAAGGATTACAAAGTGGGAGCTGTGTGAAAGCTGGTATTCAGAGGTCAGAGAGGTCAGTGCTGACTTCAGAGGAGATAACCTGGTGATGTAGCTATAAATTAACTCTCTATTGTCCGGTTTTGGTGCCTCATCTCCCTCCACCCCTCACCTCTTCATCGAAAACTATGAAGACAGGGGGGAGAGCTTCAAACTGCTTTTTCATAAAAATGCATTTTTTGGCTAATAAACCAAGTCACAAAGTTTCTTAAAATCACCCATACTATTGATTTCAGCAAAAAAAAAATAAATTAAATGACAATGACACTTTTAAGCTCCATTCACTTCAATGGAAGTGAATTACAAAACCTGAACCCAAACTGGAGACGAGAGGGGCTGTCTCTGGAGCAAAGTGGCCATGTTTTTGTCACGCTGGATAACCCCTTTAAAAATTGTCGGCCACGCATTGCTATGTGTAATATCAAAGTACGGCTGAGGAATGTGTGAAGAAAATAATTAACTTTAAAAAATAAATATTTTTATTTTTTCAAAAAGAAATCTGAAAAAAGTCATCAGAAATAACAGAAATAAATTCCTCAATAGATTTTAGCAAATCCAGACACGCGAGAACGCTCAACAAAGAAAATAATTTACTTAATACTTACCTGTCCATACTCCCCATACTTCCTGCTACTGTAGTGACACAGCAGCGGGAAAATTTGAATAGGTTTTGAGTTCCCGACGTCATAATGATACATGACCCGGGAGTTCTCGATGCAGGTCCACGTCTTCGCGTGTGCATGTGGCCTTAGGCCGTGTTCACACATGCAGTAATGCAATCAAAATGCAGTCTGAATGCATCACTTAATTGAAGAAATTGATGATTTCTTTGCCGCCCTTTATTGCGTAACATAATAAAACTTCAATGTGTGGGAACATACCCTTATAAGTCCACATCTTGTATATGGGATTCAGTTTTGGCCTCCACATTGTAGGGACGGGAAGCAGAAAGCGGCCAAATAGGCAATTTCCTCAGTGTATGTAACTCCCTACTATGTTTCTTTAACTGAGGAGTTATGTAAACAGCTTAGTGTTATTCTGTTTATGCAACTCCCATTAACTTCAGTGGAGTTATGCAAACGGCGTAAACAGCCACCTCAGCTGTTTCTGACTTCCTGACCACCTCCGGCTTCCACAACTACAGTGGACGGGGCCAGGAGCCTCTCGGTCTTGAGATGACTTCCTGACCACCTCTGGCTGGATGAGGCGGGGAGGCCCTCAATCTCCAGATAAATGCATTTACTCTAATCATAAATGTCCAGAGGAAACGACCCCTTTAAATACTGAGATATCTCGGTATCCAATTTGTTTAATATCTGCATAGAGGATGCTCACAGTCATTCTGGTGGTGTAACTGGGTTTATATATATCAAATGATACCACAATAACCTAAATCATGATGGAAAAAAATATAATAACCGCAATGGCAGGACCTCCCCTGGCACACAGCACCTACACCCCACGCCCCCATAACTTCATCAGGAGTTGTCTACAACTGTTGACGAACTGTTGAATCGTTTAGATTCGAACGATTTAACGATAATCTGAATGATAATCGTCTGGTGGAATAGGGCTCTTAGAGGAGGAGGCCACACAATTTCCCAGTAGGCCTCCTGGTAGGTGATTGTGGGACTGGGATGGTGAGTCTATTGAAGGCCTCAAGACCTGCTATGGTAGTACTTCTGATATACTCTGCCAGAGACAGGATGTAATAGAAGATCAGTAAAACAATAGTATACTGCAATATAACTGTATTAGGTGGACTAAAAGTTAAAAAAAAGATTCTTAAAAAAGACACTGCTCCACCTTTTCCCATTTGTCATATAAAAACCAATTGGAAAAACTAAAGATTTTTTGCACACAAAATGTCCATGTTGAAAATCTGCAACAAAGTAGATGAGATTTCCAAAATCGGACTTCTCTAGGAAAACATTTGGAAAAAGCAGAACTTTTTTTTTTTTTTTTTTTAAGACAGAATGAACGGTCTGGCGCTGCTTCAATTTCCGGTTCGTACTGTAATTTTGCTCCTCTCTGGTGACAATAAAAAAAAAAAACACAAATCATTCCAGGAAAAAAAGACCACTCGCACAGCTCCATGGACTAAACAATAATAGAAAAAAAAGTTTAGGGTCAGAATATGGAGGTGCATGGCAGTAAAATATATATTTTTTGTCTAATCAAACTGTAAAAACCATACAAAAAATGTTTGTTACTCCCTGGTATAGTGATGACCTGAAGCAGTTTTATGCATGATGGGATGTAAAGCTGCTGTTAGCTTTCACCACTAGAGGGCAGTATGTTACATGTACAGTACTATATTCAGTGCTTGCAATACATTATCATCTGCAATAATGAGGCTCGTCAGGCTAATTTGAACTATTACAATTTTTTTTTCTTTAAATTTAGCTTAAAATAATAAATACCATGACTTTTCTCTAACTATGAAATTTTCCACGCAAAGGCTTAGTCATCATCAGTCGTTTCTTAGTAATTGTATCCTGATAGGCAAAACACTTCATATAAGGACCTCATTTTGCGATTCATTTAACAAATAGATAGCCGTAACACAATCGCTATGCTGCATTCTAAATACGGCGACCTCTCCCCTAGATGACCTGATGGCTCCAGACTGGAAATTCCATTTTGTGGGATCTGGTTGTCATGGAAACACTTCCTCCCTGATGTGTTTTGATGGTGGTCTGACTGGTAAAGGATATGAGTCTGTATTCACCTTACTTCATGCTGCCAATCAGTAGCCACCCCGCGTTACAATCCGCTCATTCATTCCTGAAGACGTCACATCCTGAGATACAGGCTGGCATGTATGTGTGGGAAGATATATATATATATATATATATATATATATATATATATATATATATATATATATATATATATACACACACACATCAGGATATGACGTTCTCAGGAATGAATAATAATTCCTGTACATTATTCACATACATATATATTTTATTTACATGTTAAAGTAACCAGCTCCCGTATACAGATGTAACGGGAAAAGACGTCTATGATAAAGCACCTTAGGTCTCGTCACGTGGCGGAATTTGATGCGATCTTGAACCTTGAACTTGATCTTGAAATATTGATTGGCAATCCATGTGCAGAGAAAATATAAGTGATGTCGCACATTGATGTATTTCCGCACCGAAATGTGCAATATGTTGCCAGAAACCGCGACAGGATCTGCAGTATAGACCACGCCTGTATTTTAAAGGGGTTGTTCACCAAATTTTTTTTTCTTTCAAATTAACTGGTGCCATAAAGTGCCAGAGATTTGTAATTCACTTCTATTAAAAAATCTTGTCTTCCAGTACTTATCAGCTGCTGTGTGACCTGCAGGAAGTGGTGTTTTCTTTCCTGTCTGACACAGTGCTCTCTGTTGCCTCCTCTGTCCATGTCAGGAACTGTCCAGAGCAGCAGCAAATCCCCATAGAAAACCTCTCCTGCTCTCCAGACTGGAAATAATACAACTTCCTGCTGGGCATACAGCAGCTGATAAGTACTGGAAGGCTTCAGATTTTTTAATGGAAGTAAATTACAAATCTCTGGCACTTTATGGAGGCAGTTGATTTGAAAGAAAAAATTTTTTGGTGTACAACCCCCTTAAGTCTGTTAAGTGTCTGCTTTTTGCTGTCTGTAATACAGGGCTAATGCTAATCTCACACGGCCCTATAAAATACAGTGAAACACCTATGAGCCGACCACCTTTTATGGGGGTGGTCTGGTCAAAGAACAAAGTGAAGAAAATGTAGAATTATGTGTCTAATTGAAACAGGAACATGCACAGCATACATTTACACATATATAATGAAGGAAGAGCACAAAGTCATATATTTTATGTGTTTAATGAGACGTCATTCATACAGCAAACAGTACTGTATTATGAGCTTTTTTTGGACATCCCTACATAAGGGAAGGATTGCCCAGCCCTAAAACTATTCTTGGAACTGATTACAGTATCCATTACTGGTATCAGCTCTGTACACTATTCTATTCCATCACTGGTATCAGCTCTGTACACCATTCTATTACATAGCTGCTATCTGCTGTATACACCATTCTATCTAATCACTGGTATCAGCTGTATACACCATTTTATTCCATCACTGGTATCAGCTGTATACACCATTCTATTACTTCACTGGTATCTGCTCTATACAATATTCTATTACAGTACATCACTGGTATTAGGAGCTCTATAAAACATTTTATTACATCAATGGTATCAACTCTATATACCATTCTATTACATCACTGGTATCAGCTGTACACACCATTCTATTACATCACTGGTATCAGGATCGATACACTTTTCTATTACATCACTTAAATCAGCTCTATACACCATTCTATTATGTCACTGGTATCAGGAGCACTATACCCCATTCTATTACATCACTGGTTTCAGCTGTATACACCATTATATTACAGTACATCACTGGTATCAGGAGCTCTATACACTATTCTTTTTTTTTATTTTTTATATGGAATGCTTCACGTATTTGATGGTCATCCTTGCGCAGGGGCCATGTTAATCTTCTCTGTTTCATTCCAATTTTAGTATATTTGCTGCTGAAGTGAGCACTCTATACACCATTCTATTTGAGTACATCACTGGTATCTGCTCTGTACACCATTCTATTACAGTATATCACTGGTATCAGGAGCTCTATACAACATTTTATTACATCAATGGTATCAGCTCTATATACCATTCTATTACATCACTGGTATCTGCTGTATACACCATTCTATTCCATCACTGGTATCAGCTCTATACACCATTCTATTCCATCACTGGTATCAGGATCTATACACCATTCTATTACATCACTGGTATCAGCTCTATACACCATTCTATTCCATCACTGGTATCCGGATCTATACACCATTCTATTACATCACTGGTATCAGCTCTATACACCATTCTATTCCATCACTGGTATCCGGATCTATACACCATTCTATTACATCACTGGTATCAGCTCTATACACCATTCTATTCCATCACTGGTATCCGGATCTATACACCATTCTATTACATCACTGGTATCAGCTCTATACACCATTCTATTCCATCACTGGTATCAGGATCTATACACCATTCTATTACATCACTGGTATCAGCTCTATACACCATTCTATTCCATCACTGGTATCAGGAGCACTATATAGCATTCTATTACATCACTGGTATCAGCTGTAAACACCATTCTATTACACTGGTGGGGGGTTAGTATACACGGTAAGTCCCGGCACTTGCAGGTTGCTGTTGAACTTTTTTGTCTGTATTTTTGCCATGGCAGCATGTACCTGCATAGTGTGACTAGTGGTATTGCTGTGCTGGCCTTTTTTTTTTTTTTTTTAAAGACTTTTGACAGTGCTGAGACCCCTGGAACGAGTGGGAAGGAGCATGCGGTACTGCACTTTACTCTGATCACTGATCTATTAAGGGTATGTGCACACTACGGAATTAAGCAAGGAATTTCAAACGGAGTCCGTGCGGCAGGTTCCGCCTGTCCTATTGACTCTATGTGATTTTTCAAGTGCGATCTGCCCAAAAAATTGACATGTCCTCGCCAAATTCCTCACCTATTCTGTAGTGTGCACATACCCTTAGGCTGGAATCACACAAGGCAGGGTTTTTTTTTTTTTTTTTTTTTTTTTTTTTAAATGGCACTGCTGTTTCTTGTGCCAAAGCCAGAAGTGAATCCAATAGAAAAGTTAAGTCCTCCCTTTATATTTTCCATCCCATTTCAATCCACTTCTGGCTTTGGCACAAAAACGGCAGTGACAGTTTAAAAAAAACCAAAAAAACAGCAGTGTGTGAAACCAGTCTTATGAAGCCGTCCAGCGAAACAAGATAGTTGCGAGTAATGATCAGTGGGGGTCTCGGCACCAAGACCCTGACCGATGAAACCGTTTGACATGTTAAAAGCTTTTCTACACATATGACACCTTCATCTGTTCTGTGGATGGGATACATCCATTGAAGCCTATGGAGAGGGATACACATGTATCTGTGTATGATCTGTATTGTATCAGTATTTCCATTTATTTTATCAGCCATTTTTCAAAGTGTAATTCAATGTCCCGTTCAACAGAAGCCTGTCTTCTTCTGATAAAATACTGTTTTTTATTTTAATTTGACAAACCCCCGCACAGATTTATATTATGAACGTTGACTTTCTAAATTCTGGGCTTCTTGTTTGAGTTGTGTGTTGCACATTATAGCACTGGATTCCAGCTAGAAGAAGGAGTCCTTTCCTCTGATGGCAGACAGAAGACATAACTATAGGAAGAAGAGATGGAGTCGGGCAGTGTATGTATAGCATGCACGGGCTGTATGGATTATTGTTTGGATTATCCCTTATACTCAGGGTTGCTTTGTTTGTATGTGTTCCATGTATGTACCATGGTTACAGGACCTGTTCTCCATCATATTGTATTGGTGGTGACAGTGCCATCTGGATGAGTTCTTTTTCTGTGGATTTGAACCCCTGAATCAGTTAACAAGAGGGGCGATGAGCTGATCAGATGATTTTTAAAATTTATAAAGCCATTTGGATGGTTTATAACTTACATTACTTTCACTAACTATATGGATAAAGAGAATATGTTGTACTGACCATATATATATATATATATATATATATATATTTAGGGACCAGAGACAGATTAGACTAAAGCTCCCCATATACCGTATACTTTTGTTAGTTGTACCTGCCATTGGCATTGGGTTGGGCCGTTGGTATTAGGCATATGAGGCCCTCTCGTCTGACCACCGACAGAAGATGTGGGTGGAGATAGGGGTCGGTCGAGATTGAAAACCACCACCTGACTCCCTTTTTCTGGCAGAGATAAGCCGCAGTGAGAGCTCTGTAGCTGCAGCTTATCCCTCCTCATAGAGAACACAGAAACGCTTGACCACGCTGAACGTTCCTGTATATGGGGAGGACGGGAGAGATAACTGATGGTCAAACAATCATTTGGCCGTCAGTTATTGAAAGTGTATGACCACCTTTACTTCTTCCTTCAACTGCACCAACATATCACCAAGAGTGGCCACATTGTCCACCAGGGAAACATGCCAGTACAACTATATCCAGGTATTATGAAGTCAATGACTATGAATTTCATGCCTTATTTGTCCTGGTATTAAAGGGTTGCTCCACTTTAATCATTTATCAAGGGGTTTGCTCCTAATTTTTGGTGAATAATTGTATTTTTCACCCATTTTTGGTCTAAGTTCTATTTATGAACCAGTATTCGACAGGTGAATATTTTTAGATGCGACTTTTTTTTTAAGTATTCACCCAAAAGTTCACATAATCCGGGATTAGCGCCCAATTTATCATTTGCGACTTTTTAAAAAGTCGGATAAACAGGCGTAAGTTTACGTCTGGTCAGAACCAGGTGACTAAAACTGCGCAATTTTTTCATAGTTGCGCCTTTTTATTTAGATGCATTTACTATGGCAGTGCTACATTTTAATGAATCAGTCACAAGATATTAGAACAAAATACACACCAATCCCCATTAGAATAGTTGTACTTATTAGACTAAATGTCCCTCAAAGTCTTTTTCTATTTTGCCTTTAACTTAAAGGAAATCTGCCATCCTGTTCATGCCTGAACCACAAGTCATTGGGACGGTCCCTGGCTTCTCCCCACCCCATTCTCTGATTGATAGATATATCTCTGTTTGGGTATAAGGGCCCTAATACATGAAGCGATAATCTGCCTGATCAGGCATATTTGGCAGATTATCGCTCAGTGTAATAAAGACTACAAGGAGCCGATCATCAGCTGATCGTTGGCATTTTAACCTGCTAAAAAATAATCAGCCGCCGGCTGCGCATCGCTACGTGTAATGGTGCACGGCCGACAGCTGATGACAGTGTAAAAATAATAAATTTGATACTTACCCGTTCTCCCTCCTCCAACCTTTCGGTGTCCCGTCTTGGCGAGTGATTGGCTGAGCAGGGTGTCACTGAAGAGACCAGGGCAGAAGTGTCAGCGGTGCACAGGGAAAGGCTGCAGGACAGTGGAGGATCACAGGTAAGTATGAGGTTTATTAAAAAAAAAATCAAGGGCTGCACAGACTTTAATATACAGTATAAACAACCCTTGCTGCACAATAATCGAGCTGTGCGTAGGCTTGTAGATGTGCGCCAATCGAACAGATCAAGCCTGGTTTTCGTTGCAAAATACTGAGCAAAAATATGGTGTGGGAACAAAGCCTAATGCTGGGTTTACACAGAACGATTATTGTGCGAATTTGCATGATAACGATCGAATTCGAACGATAATCGTACGTGTAAACGCAGCGAACGATCGAACGACGAGCGACAAATTGTTCATTTTGATCTTTTAACTTGTTCTTAAATCGTCGTTCGCAAAAAATTCGCCCATCGTTCCATGTAAACAGTCGTTCACTGATTTTACCTATGTGTGAGATAGGCTTAAGCGATCGCAAAACGATCGGAGAACGAATTTTCTGTACGATATATCGTTCCATCTAAACGCTGATCGTTATAAAAGAAAAATCGTTACTTAGAAATCGTTAATCGTACGATTGGGCGATTTATCGCTCCGTGTAAACCCAGCATTAGGGTGCGTTCACACGTACAGGATCTGCAGCAGACTTGATGGCGCAGATTTCATGGCCCAGAATTGATTTGCTTTTAATCTGCTGCAGATCCTGTATGTGTGAATGCACCCTTAAAGGGGTACTCCAGCGCGGGGGGCACTTTTTCGCTGGGCGGGTCCCGCATCGCAGTGCTTCGGTGCCCGGCCGCTTCCTGGTATCTGACGCGGCCCGAGACGTGACGTCTCAGGTCCGCTCAGCCAGTCAGTGATAGAGGCGGGATCTGAGCGGACTTGAAACGGATCCCGCCACCTTCACTGACTGGCTGAGCGGACCTGAGACGTCACGTCTCGGGCCCGCGTCAGACACCAGGAAGTGGCTGGGAACCGGGCACCAGAGCGCCGTAATGCGGGACCCGCCGCTGGAACCAGGGAGGTGAGTGGACGTCTTTTCCCTCAGCCACCTCGTCCCCGGTCCCAGCGAAAGAGTGCCCCCCCTGCTGGAGTACCCCTTTAAAGAGATCTAACAATCAAGGCGTGGTGTGGAAGGGGGAAGCCACCAAGGACCACCCTGACGAATCGTGGTTCAGGCAGCATGAAAGTGAAGACAGGATCCCTTTAAAGCTTTTGTAATTGTAAAAAGGCTGTATCCACATAGTGCTTCGTTTTTATTGCATTTTGACGGTCAGACAGGTGAAACATCTTAAAAATGTTAATTCCACGCTGCCTATAACCACAAAACCACCGCAGTTCATGGTAGAAATACTTGTCTTTTTTATGATGCTTTTTTCCCCCTGACCTTCAAAACGCAATTAAAAAAATGTAAAAAGTAAAAAAAGCAGGGTGTGAACCTAGCTCATAAATTGCACAATTAAGGAGCTATAGGTGGTCCACCATTTACAGGGTACTAAAACACACATTGATAGTCTCTCTATACGTCAGAGCTCTGGCATTGTGTGCCGTGTTATAACGTATTCATACAGCACTGGGTTATGGAGATGCTTCTTGAAAAATACCTCTGTATGAAATCAGAAACATATGGAGGTACAGCTGGACCTCATAGACTTCTATGGTGAGTGCGGCCAACTCGTACACAACTCCATTGTGTGTTTTCACTGGAGATGAGCCGAACATGCTCAAATCTGATTGTTCGGAATTTGATTATCGGTGGCTAATGAAGTTGGATGCAGCCCTAAGGAGTCCTGGAAAATATGGATACATCCTATGGCTGCATCCAACTTCTTCAGCCACCGATAATCAAATGCCAAACGATCAGATTCGAGCATGCTCATATCTAGTTTTCACTTGTTCATGTTATATTTTTTTCCTCATTTATAGAATGACTAGCCTCTGAATTGACCCGGTTATCACCAAAACTGAAATATCTGACCACATGAAGACCTCTTTTCCCTCCATGTGACAAAGAACCAGCCATCATCCCGTATAGTACCCAGGCCCCGCTCCATTCGCCCCACCCATGGTTAAGTATTTTGCCTCTTTTTGCCATGATGTTTTACTGACTGTTTAACCTTGACCCTTGTTATTCGCACATATTTTGTGTGACACAGGAAGCCTTCTGTCCGGAGAAAGGAGATGGAGGTTCAGGAAGAGTTAATATGGAGAGTGACGCCCTTTTCCTGTTTTACAAATGATTTTTTTGGCTCAAGGAAACCAGAAATTCCTCCGCCTGTGACGTGTGCATGTGTGTGGCATTGAGAATTCTTCTCTAAGGATGAGGGAAATTATTTATACATACAATACATATGGACATACTGCATATACATATATATATATATATATATATATATATATATATATATATATATATATTAGTCCATTAATGTTGCACACTGATTTCCCCCATACTTTTAGGAGCAATTTTGGACGTTGTTAAGTTTCCTTTGTTTTTCAAAGGAAAGAAAGTTGGATGTCAGTAGGAGAAACTCCTTGAGCAGAGAGAGAACATAGAAACTGTATATAGAAACTGGCCAGGTAGTGTCCAATGCTACGTCTCATGCGGCAGCTCACACCAGGAAGCAGCCGCGGGACGGGTGTACTGGGCGGCGTGATCCAGGAACCGGTGCTGGAACGGGGTAGGTAAGTGACCTCCGCTGTCCATAACCACCCCATTCCCGGCCATTGCTGAAAAATACCCCCGGAGTACCCCTTTAAGGCAACCTTCTAATGTTTATGGTGGTCTTCTGACACTCCAATGACAGCTGATGTATCTCAGCATGCCCGATCCTTTTTCTCAGGGAGTCTGGCATCAGCTTTTTCTCATTTTCTATTCAGAATACAACACTTTATAAAGGGGTTTTCCAGGGGTGCATTAGGAATAAAAATGTCATACTCACCTACCCCAATCTTTCACAGCTACTGTTCCTACTCCTCCCCTAATCCTATTTGTCACCACCGCCTGCTGGTTCCAGTGCCATGTTGATCACTTCCTGTTCAGACAATCCATCACAGGAACCCACAAAGTGGCAGAGACAAGCCGGGACCGAGAGGCATTGGAACAACAGCTGCAAGAAAGCAGGATAGGTGAGTATGACTTACTCTTTGTTTTTAACATGCCTTGAACCATACTTTTTGAAAATGTGTGTCCCTGGGCAACCCTTCAATAAGGATTTTCTATTTGAAGCCATTTATACTTTAAAGTGTACCTGTTGTTATAACTTTCAGGCTATGTTCACACTACGTAAAAGTACAGCTGTACTTTTGACGCGGTGGAACAATGCCTGTTTCTTTATGGGATCCCGGCCGGAGCGTGCACACATTGTATACGCTCCGGCCGGGATCCCATACGGGGCTGCAAATAACTGACATGTCAGTTTTCTGCGATTGGATTTCAGTGAATTCCGGCCGCAGAAAGCCCCGTCAGTTCACACAGTGAAGCGAGCGGCTTCAGCCGCTCCCTTCACTGTGTGCCATGGGAATCTCTGATGCGGGCGGACGGATGATCCGGCAAGAGACCGGCTGTTCCGTGACCCGGCTGGGGTCACGGAATGGCCAGTCTGATACGTAGTGTGCACATAGCCTCAAAATGTAAATCAACAGTAGATTTGATATAAAGCAAGTTTGCAATTTTCATTGATTATTTATTTTTTAGTTATCATGGAAAACATGGCACTTCCTGTTTTCTGACTTTTTTCTAAAAAGAAAACAGAAAACAGTCATAAAACAGGAAGTCCTGTGTATCCCAGGCCATCTGAGAACTCACAGGGAGAAGGCAGCCATGTGATTGATGGACACATTGAGCCGTGACTCTCTGTACTGGCCGGAATTCCTGTGTTTAGTCTGTTTTTTACAACCAGCACAAGTCAGAAAATCTGCCTGCAGGAGACCGGACCTGGATTTCTGGTAAGTTCAGCTTTGTTTTACAGCAGGATAAGAAAAAAATAATAATGAATGTAAATCGCAAACTTGCTTTATATCACATCTACTGTTGATTTAGATTTTGAAAGTTATAACGACAGGGACACTTTAAAGTACATTATATCCATAGTACTGCATGTCTCTGAGTTAATACTGAGGGTTTTCTGACTGATTCTATTCACATTCAACAAAAGGAATGCAGTCTCTGGAGCTGTTGTCCAAGGAAGAATATATTGCATAACATAGAGGCACATGTTGAAGAATTTTTTTTCTTACTTGAATACTGAAGGCAGAGTTTATGTGCAATATTTTTTTCCATGCAACACCCCTTCTATCTCGCTCCATGGCTTATATATTTGTTATGAGATGTTGTATGGTGGATAGATACATCATACTGATCTTGCAGGTGCTGCTACTGTATCTGCGAGATGAGTGTAAGAAGCAAAGTTAAAGGGGTTATCCAGCACTACAAAAACATGGCCACTTTCTTCCATAGACAGCACCACTCTTGTCTCCAGTTTGGGTGCAGGTTTTGTAACTCGGTTCCATTGAAGTGAACGGAGCTTAAAGGGGTTATCCAGTGCCACAAAAACATGGCCACTTTGTTTAAGAGACAGCACCGCTCTCCGCAGTATGGGTGGAGTTTTGTAATTCAGTTCCATTGAAGTGAATGGAGCTTAATTGCAAACCTCACCTGAACTGGAGACAAGAGTGGGGCTGTCTCTGGAACAAAGTGGCCATGTTTTTGTAGCGCTAGAGAACCCCTTTAAGACACATAGCTGGCTCCTGTGGCAACAGCCAGGATCAGAGATAACTCTGATCTCACCAATTTAACCCTGATCACAGCAACCATGTGACTGCACGGTTCCCTTGTGGGACTAAAAGTGAAAAAAAGTTTAAAGGGGTTATCCAGCGCTACAAAAACATGGCCACTTTTGCCTCACTCTTGTCTCCAGGTCAGGTGTGGTTTGCAATTAAAGGGGTAGTGCGGCGCTCAGAAATTATTCACAGAATAACACACATTACAAAGTTATACAACTTTGTAATGTATGTTATGTCTGTGAATAGCCCCGTTCCCCGTGTCCCCCCACCCCCACCCGTGTACCCGGAAGTGTGGTGCATTATACATTACCTGATCCGTGTCGAGGGCCGTCCGCCATCTTGTGCCAAACGTCATCTTCGGACGGACGGCCGAGTCGCTGACTCCCGCCCCCCTCCGCCGCGTCACAACTGTGCTCAGCCGCGATTGGCTGAGCACAGTTATGCTCAGCCAATCGCGGCTGAGCATCGGATGACGCTGCAGAGGGCGTCCGGCATTCGGAACAGTCGGAGCTGTTTGCCGTCCGCCCGAAGAAGACGTCGCTGAATGAAGATAGAAGACTGGTGTCTGCACGTGACAGGTAATGTATAGCGCACCACACTTCCGGGTACACGGGTGGGGGTGGTGGGACGCGGGAAGGGGGCCATTCACAGACATATGTATAACTTTGTAATGTGTGTTAGTCTGTGAATAATTTTTTACCGCCGCACTACCCCTTTAAGCTCCATTTACTTCAATGGAACCAAGTTTCAAACCCCAACCAAACTGGAGACAAGAGCGGGGCAAAAGTGGCCCTGTTTCTGTAGCGCTGGATAACCCCTTTAATAAAATGAAATGAAACACAAAAAAGTATTGTACACGTAACTTTATTGGGTTTAAATACGTAAAAAAGACACAATGGGCATCACTGTCTGTAATGATGTTATTTAACTAGCTCAGTTGCTATTTATTTCGCCTACTGAGAAACAGAAAGTGTTCAAAAGTAGTAGGAATAAAACTACAGATTGTCCCACAAAAAAAGCCCTGGCACAGTATAGTCAAGAGCATGCTGGGAGTTGTAGTTAGAGAGCCACGGATTGGAGACCACTCATCTGTGAAATAGGTGTCAACTTTCCATAAGGTTGTTTGCCTGGTTTCTTTAAGCAGGGATGGGAAACCTTGGCTCTCCAGCTGTTGCAAAATTACAATTTCCATCATGCCTGGACAGCCAAAGCTAAAGCATTGGCTGTCCAGGCATGATGGGAATTGTAGTTTTGCAACAGCTGGAGGGCTGAAGGTTTCTCATCCCTGCTTCAGAGAACTAAAAGTATTTTACAGGGTGCAGGAGAGTGCTGGAAGTTCCACAGTAGTTATACTTGGCCAGTACTGTGAGGCAATGGTCTCCAACCTATGGGTCTCCAGCTATTGCAAACTACAACCCCCAGCATGTTCAGACAGTTGCCTGTGAAAATCATGTAAAAATCAAAACTCGCATGTAAAAATCGCACCAAACATGCAGTGAGAATACACATACATTGGCTTGATAGCAATCAGTATCACTGTGGATTTATGTGCGAGAAACTATCAGCGATAAATACGCAGCGAGTCTGTACGTGTGAACAGACCCTAAAGAGGATATACCTGATGGTACATTCTCTTTAACTTGATCTACTGCCTTGCAACCAGACTCCAACTTATATCCTAGTTCAGGTTAGAAAATTAACGCAGTTATCTCATAGGTTGCTATGGTAAAGTTCTTTGCTTTTTGCAACCAATCAGATTCCAGCTTGTTACTGTTCTGTTAAAGGTTAGAACATGAAAGTTGCGATCTGATTGGTCGCAGGGTTTTGTTTCAGCCAATCAAATTCCAGCTTGATATTACTGCGTTAACGCTCGGAAAAAGAAAGCTATAATCTAATTGATCGCTGTGTTTTTGTTCAGCCAATCAAATTTCAGCTTCATATTACTGCATTAACACTTGGAAAAAGAAAGCTATAATCTGATTGGTCGCTGTGTTTTGTTTTAGCCAATTAAATTCCAGCTTGATATTACTGCGTTGAAGCTCGAAAAAAGAGAGCTATAATCTGATTGGCCGCTGTGTTTTGTTTCAGCCAATCAAATTCCTGCTTGATATTACTGCGTTTATGCTTGGTAAAAGAGCTATAATCTGATTGGCTGAAACAAAACACAGCGACCAATCAAATTCCAGCTTGATATTACTGCGTTAATGCATGTAAAAAGAAAGCTATAATCTGATTGGTCACTGTGTTTTATTTCAGCCAATCCAATTCCAGCTTGGAACACAGCGACCAATCAAATTCCAGCTTGATTTTACTGTGTTAAAGCTATAATCTGACTGGTCGCCGTGTTTTGTTTCAGCCAATCCAATTCCAGCTTGATATTATTGCGTTGAAGCTTGGAAAAAGAAAGCTATAATCTGATTGGTCGCTGTGTTTTGTTTTAGCCAATTAAATTCAATTTTGATATTACTGCGTTAATGCTTGCAAAAATAAAGCTATAATCTGATTGGTCGCTGTGTTTTGTTCCAGCCAATCAAATTCCAGCTTGATATTATTGTGTTGAAGCTCGGAAAAAAAGAAAGCTATAATCTGATTGGTTGCTGTTATTTGTTTCGGCCAATCAAATTCCAGCTTGATATTACTGCGTTGAAGCTCGAAAAAAGAGAGCTATAATCTGATTGGCCGCTGTGTTTTGTTTCAGCCAATCAAATTCCTGCTTGATATTACTGCGTTTATGCTTGGAAAAAGAGAGCTATAATCTGATTGGCTGAAACAAAACACAGCGACCAATCAAATTCCAGCTTGATATTACTGCGTTAATGCATGTAAAAAGAAAGCTATAATCTGATTGGTCACTGTGTTTTATTTCAGCCAATCAAATTCCAGCTTGATTTTACTGTGTTAAAGCTATAATCTGACTGGTCGCCGTGTTTTGTTTCAGCCAATCCAATTCCAGCTTGATATTATTGCGTTGAAGCTCGAAAAAAGAGAGCTTTAATCTGATTGGTCGCTGTGTTTTGTTTCAGCCAATCAAATTCCAGCTTGATATTACTGCGTTAACGCTCGGAAAAAGAAAGCTATAATCTGATTAGTGGCTGTGTTTTGTTCCAGCCAATCAAATTCCAGCTTGATATTATTGCGTTGAAAGCTCGGAAAAAAAAGCTATAATCTGATTGGTGGCTGTGTTTTGTTTCAGCCAATCAAATTCCAGCTTGATATTATTGCGTTGAAGCTTGGAAAAACAAAACTATAATCTGATTGGTCGCTGTTTTGTTTTAGCCAATTAAATTCCATTTTGATATTACTGCGTTAATGCTTGCAAAAATAAAGCTATAATCTGATTGGTCGCTGTGTTTTGTTTTAGCCAATCAAATTCCAGCTTGATATTATTGTGTTGAAGCTTGGAAAAAAAGAAAGCTATAATCTGATTGGTTGCTGATATTTGTTTCGGCCAATCAAATTCCAGCTTGATATTATTGTGTTGAAGCTCTGAAAAAGAAAGCTATAATCTGATTGGCTGAAACAAAACACAGCGACCAATCAAATTCCAGCTTGATATTACTGCGTTAATGCATGTAAAAAGAAAGCTATAATCTGATTGGTCACTGTGTTTTATTTCAGCCAATCAAATTCCAGCTTGATGTTACTGTGTTAACGCTCGGAAAAAGAAAGCTATAATCTGATTGGTGGCTGTGTTTTGTTTCAGCCAATCAAATTCCAGCTTGATGTTACTGTGTTAACGCTCGGAAAAAGAAAGCTATAATCTGATTGGTGGCTGTGTTTTGTTTCAGCCAATCAAATTCCAGCTTGATATTATTGTGTTGAAGCTCTGAAAAAGAAAGCTATAATCTGATTGGCTGAAACAAAACACAGCGACGAATCAAATTCCAGCTTGATATTACTGCGTTAACGCTTGCAGAAAGAAAGCTATAATCTGATTGGTGGCTGTGTTTTGTTTCAGCCAATCAAATTCCAGCTTGATGTTACTGTGTTAACGCTCGGAAAAAGAAAGCTATAATCTGATTGTTTGCTGTGTTTTGTTTCAGCCAATCAAATTCCAGCTTGTTATTATTGCGTTGAAACTCGGAAAAAAGAGAGCTATAATCTGATTGGTCGCAGTGTTTTGTTTCAGCCAATCGAATTATTATTAGGTTGAAGGTTGAAATCAGAAAGCTGTGATGTGATTGGTTGCTATGAGCAACTGCTGCTCGTCTTCTCTGGGGCCTGGTCTCTATGGTGAGGCTGAGGCGTAGTGTCCCTCAGCGCCGTCTCCATCCCGCTCCCGCTTATCAGCTGCCATTCTTGCCGCCTATCTCCCCGTCTGGCCGGTCTCCTTCCTCTCCCCTGTGTCCTCTCTCTCTGTCAGTGCCCCCAGTGTGACAGCTCGTCGCCCCCCTCCTCCCAGCAGCAGCAGCGGCGGCGGCGGCTCTGCCCTGTATCTCCCCCTCGCCTCCAGCAGCAGGAGGAGGAGGGGGAGGGGAGCTCCTCTGTCATCCTGTGAGGAGGGAGAGACTTATACACACACTGCCGGAGAGAGACACAGGAGGAAGGCTCCGGCCATTGCCAGGGATTCCCGGCCCCTCCACCTAAATGAATGGCGTGGCTTTCTGCCTGGTGGGATCCCCGTCTTCCCCCGCCGCTCAGGTAAGGGTCGCCTGGCACCGGGTGCCCCCGGACGGGCAGGGGCTGGGGGCAGGGTGGGGTTGGGGTGGCAGCAGATCCCACAAGTAGACAGAGCTCTATGTATTATACATAGACCCAGCTAGTTATATCTGCGTTATTTCATCCTCAGTCCCTGTTCACACCTCACCCATAGTATATGTGATCTGCTATGGATGTGGTATCCCCTTACAGGATGTGTATACTCCCTGTACAGCGCTCGTTCTCTACTGCTGTTTGCCTGTATACACACTTACATGGAGTGATCAGACATACCGGGGTCATGTTAGAGTCGCTATAGGAGCAGAACAGCGACAAAAATGGCGCCGATGTATCCACGCCAATATCCATGACTATAATGGGAGTATCCAATGCCCACATAACCATAGATGATCCGATTCTCCATTGACTTCCATGGTAAAAGTAAAGGAGTGTTGGCTTGTAGACCTAGGGCCCTATTCCACGGGACGGTTATCGTTAAATCGTTCGAATCTAAACGATAATCGTTCGGTTGAAATGCAGTTAACGATTAGCGACCGAACGAGAAATCGTTGATCGCTTTATAAGACCTGGAGCTATTTTTATCGTTGCTCGTTCGCATTGAATAAGACGTCGTTCGGTCGTTCGCAATAGATACGAACGCAATAGCGAAGAGAAAACTATGGCAAATACGATCATAAGTAACGATTATCGTTCCATGGAATTGAGTGAACGTTTTAAGGTCTTTCCTAATAGCGGTCGTTTGAGATTGTTTATCGTTAACGATTATGCGAACGATAATCGTCCGGTGGAATAGGGCCCTAAGGGCCCCATTCCACCGGACGATTATCGTTCGCATAATCGATCCAAACGACCGCTATTGCGAAAGACCTGAAATCGTTCACCCATTTAGATGGAAAGATAATCGTTACTTATGATCGTTCTTGCGGTCGTCTTGTCGTCGCTATTGCGTTTGTCACTACTGCGAACGACCGAACGACTTCTTATTCAATGCGAACGAGCAACGACAAAAATAGGTCCAGGTCTTATTAAGTGATCAACGATTTCTCGTTTAGTCGTTAACTGCTATTCAAACGAACGATTATCGTTTAGAGTCGAACGATTTAACGATAATCTGAACGATAATTGTGCGGTGGAATAGGGCCCTTAGATTTGTTCACATGGGAAAAATCCCAATGAAATTGATGGGTGGTTATCAGGTATGATATGGTAGAGACCAACACCAGTGTTGGGGGATTCTATAGTCCAGGGGTAGGGAACCTTGACTCTCCAGCTGTTGCAAAACTACAACTCCCATCATGCCTGGACAGCCAAAGCTTTAGCTTTGGCTGTCCAGGCATGATGGGAGTTGTAGTTTTGCAATAGCTAGAGAGCTAAGGTTCCCTACCCTTGCCATAGACCAGGGATGGGGCACCTTCGGCCCTCCAGCTGTTGCAAAACTACAATTCCCATCATGCCTGGACAGCCGAAGGCTGTCCAGGCATGATGGGAATTGTAGTTTTGCACCAGCTGGCAGGCCGAAGGTTCCCTATATTTGCCATAGACTAATAAAAGGGTTCCACTGTGGTGTCTATTGTTTAGATGGGGAAAACTAGTCCTGGGTTTGGCAAGGCTCCTCCAGACATATGACATGTTCTGAGGCTGTGAATGGAGCGTATGAAGCAGATATGTTCAGAGCCGAATATATAGATGTCAGGTAACTGGATTGTGCATGTACAACATGAATATCCGAGCGATCGCTGATGATTATATAGGGGTTTGTGGAAGGAAGGATTTAGTTGATCTAGACCAGTCGTCCCCCCCAACTAACCTGTGGCTCTCTGGTTAATACAAAACCTTCAGCTGTCCTGGTTAGTTTTTAAAGGGGTTGTCTTTTTCCTTCAAATCAACTGATATCAGAAAGTTATATAGATTTGTAATTTACTTTACTATTAAAAAAAATCTCAAGTCTTCCCATACTTATTAGCTGCTGTATGTCCTGCAGGAGATGTTTTATTTTTAGTCTGACACAGCGCTCTCGGCTGACATCTCTGGCCGAGAGTCTCGGTTTTATGCGAATCCCCATCGAAAACCTCTCCTGCTCTGGACAGTTCCTGTCTCGGCCAGAGATGTCAGCAGAGAGCACTGTGTCAGACTGAAAATAAAACAACATTTCCAGCAGGACATACAGCAGCTGATAAGTATGGGAAGACTTGAGATTTTTTAATAGAAGTAAATTACAAATCTATATAACTTTCTGACACCAGTTGATTTGAAAGTAAAAGATTTTCGTTGGACAACGCCTTTAACAGCGGGGTGAGTATGAAGTGGATGTAGATCAGTGTTCCCCACCTTTTGGTTCTCCAGATGTTGCTATAATTATACAGGTTGGGGAACACCGGTGTAGATTGCTAGAAACTAGTATCCTCTCTAGAATACTCTAGGCTCTATTCCCCAATGTATCCGTAGACCCCCAACCGCCTCTCAGAGTTTTTTAAAAGTGTCATTTTGGCCTCCATTCAGGTGTTTTCCACCAGGATTTCTGTTGGAGTCACTCAGACCTCATGGCTCTCAAGCTGTTGCAAAACTACAACTCCCATCATGCCTGGACAGCTAAAGCTTTGGCTGTCCAGGCATGATGGGAGTTGTAGTTTTGCAACAGCTAGAGAGCCAAGGTTCCTTACCCCTGGTTTATACATTCTAGTATAGCATTAGAACCAAGCTATGGCTCTTCAACCGTTGCAGAATCCCATCGTGCCCCGACAGCTTTTGGAATAAATAAATCAGTATGTGCCCCAGCGATGGCAGCCGCAAGTGCTAAAATCCTACCCAGCCTATCCATATAGATCCTCATATTCCGAAGGAACGAGACTCTGGCAATCCTTGCTGTGTAGTTTTCCATAGACAGGATAGTTTAGATGACTTGCTAGACTCCCACATAAACATCTGCTTGGTATGTCTATGGAGGGAGGGGGGACAAGTAGCTGCCGCATACATCTGGCACCACTTATCCCCATTGGATTGGATTGCTTTTCTTGTTTGGCGATGAAAGTGAGATCATTTTACCTCCGCACACGCACAAATAGGGGCGAATCTTTGTCATTTCCAGGAATGTCTCTGTGAGTATATGAATAGTAAGCTATGGGGCAAGGATTGCATTTCCCTCTATGTAACATATAAAGATCATGTTTTTGATCGGCCTGCTACGACATGTACAGTATGTTTCTTGGCCTCTATAGTTCCTATGGTTTCTTGTGCATTTTTGTGGTTTGCGTTAAAGATGTCTTCATCATTTGCTTGCACAGTCTGTAGTTGTCATGGTAACAACTCCCCCCCCCCCCCCCCCTTTCTTTTCCGTCGTGATCCAGGTATAGACAATTATTGTACTGTATATGTGGAGTAGTAGTGAGCGCCGCCCTCCCCCAAGTGGTTTATCCCACTTACAATAACGTGGCCTGATTTCTATCTGCGAGACCATTGGGGCCATGTACAGAACAACTTCCTGCATCCCATTGCTCCCTGCCCTCCTTACAATGGGATCTCACAGCGGCCCAGCATTAGGATGCAGCATGACAATGTGCAATTTGCACAAAATAGATGTCAGGCTAAGCGAATAGGGTAATAATGAGAACAAATTATTTTTCTTCCAACAATATAGGCTTTGTGTGCCACATGTGCTGCGTCTGAGTTTTACTCAAAGGTCGCCGGTCTGGAATGTTTAGCGAGCATTCTGCAATATTTCATGATAATTTGGCCAGTGGGTGGCACTGTTGTGTGTGTTTTTTTTTTTTACTATGGTTTATCTATTCACAACACACTAGTGACTGCCTGAAGTTTATCAAGCAGGCACGTCACTTCACGTGGGACAAAGATACAGGCTTGCAAAATTGTATTAGATTTAGGGTCGTATTACACGGAGCGATTTTTAACGATTAACGACTAACGATCGCAAACGAGATTGTTTATAGTTAACCTGAAATCGTTCACCATATTACTCAGAACACAGAGTCGTTAGTTACGATCGTTTTTGCGGTCGTTACTATGATCGCTTATGGTGCGTTTACACAGGCAGATTTATCTGTCAGATTTTTTTAAGCCAAAGCCTGGAACAGATCATAAACAGGGAACAGGTCATAAAGGAAAGACTGAGATTTCTCCTCACTTTAAATCCATTCCTGTCTTTGGCTTTCAAAATCTGTCAGATAAATCTGCCTGTGTAAACGCACCATTATTCCTTCTGATCCCAGCAAAACAATGAACAATGTGCAATTACACTGAACGATTAGTGAACAAATGCGGAACTTGAGCGAACGAACGTGGAATTACAGTGAACGATTAGCAAACGATTAAAGATAAATTTAGGTTCAGATCTAAATCAACAATCAACGACATGCAAACGATTTTTCGATCGTTGCCTGCAATTACACAGAACGATTGTCGTTTAAATTCAAACGATTTAACGATTTTTCGCACGATAATCATCCCATGTAATAGGGCCCTAACTTGAATTACATATGTTTTGTAGTCATTGGGATTTGTCTGGTTCTTTTAGACCACTAGGATTCTGCAGGTTGTAGGAAGGTGAATGGGAGGTTTGGTTCTACAGTAAGTACTAAGTTCGCTAATCAGGGTTCCCCATCATTTAGCAAAACTACAACTCCCAGCATGCCTTGAAAACCACAGGCTGCCCTGGCGTATTAGCAGTTGTAATTTTGCATCAGCCACAGGTCAGGGAACATGGATTTAAATCATCTAAAGGCTTCCTTACACACATTACTAATGTATACACTACAACATTCGGCAATAGAACTATATAATGTATACACTATACTACATTGGGCTATAGATGCCGTACAATCATCTGGTAAATCTTGCCTGCTGTGAGTTGTAGTTTTGCATCAGCTGCAGCGCCGCAGATTGGAGAACACTGTTGTAAGGGCATATCTAGGTATGGCAACAAAAGCTGGCTGCATGCTGGGAGTTATAGTTGTACCACAGCTCTACACTTGTACTCTTTTGTACTATTTAAAGGGCTATTAAAAAAAAAATCAGATCAACTGCTGTCAGAAAGTTATACAGATTTGTAAATTTCTATTTAAAAATATCCAGTTTCCTGTACTTATCAGTTGCTGTATGTCCTGCAGGAAGTGGTGTATTCTTTCCAGTCTGACACAGTGCTCTCTGCCGCCACATTTGTCAATGTAAGAAACTGTCCAGAATAGGAGAGGTTTTCTATGGTGCTCTTTTACTGCTCTGGGCAGTTACTGACACGGACAGCGATGGCAGCAGAGAGCACTGTGACAGACTGGAAAGAATACACCACTTCCTGCAGGACATACAGCAGCTGATAAGTACAAATTACAAATCTGTATAACTTTCTGGCAACAGTTGATTTGAAAACTATTTCTTTTCACCGGAGTACCCCTTTAACAACCCATCTGTGCGTTGTGTAATTCTTCGGTTTTCTATAAGAAGATGAGGCTGGTATTACATGGGACGATTATCGTGCACAAAATCGTTATGTTGTTGGAATTTAAACGATAATCGTTCTGTGTAATTGCAGGCAAGGATTGGAAAATCATTTGTGTGTTGTTGATCCGTGATTTAGATCTGAACCTAAAATTATTGTTAATAGTTTGTTAATCGTTGGCTGTAATTCCACGTTCGTTCGCTCAAGTTCCGCATTTGTTCACTAATTGTTCAGTGTAATTGCACATTGATCATTGTTTTGCTGGGATCAGAAGGAATAAACGATCATAGTAACGGTCACAATAATGATCGTAACTAACGACCATCGTTCTGTGTAATATGGTGAACGATTTTAGGTTAACGATAAACAATCTAGTTTGCAATCATTTATAGTAAGTCGTTAATCGTAAACAAACGCTCAATGTAATAGGACCCTAAGGGTGCATTCACATGCACAGGATCTGTACCAGATTTGATGGCGCAGATTCAAAGCAAGTCTGCAGCTTCAGATCTTCTGCTGATCCTGTACATGTGAACGCACCCTAAAAAAATCGTGTTGTCTCTCGTAAATGTAATGTCATGTGACCTCCGCTCATAAGAAAACAAAATTAGCGGTCACATGATAAGTGTTTAAAGTACATGGGAAATAGAAGATTCCTTATGTCTTGTTGCCCATAGCAAACAGAGCTGCAGGGCTGTAATGGGGCATGGACCCCAGTCTCTATGGGCAGCCGGCCCTTATCAGTCACCAGTTTGGATTCGGATGACACAACTTGTGTAATTCTGGAGGACTCGTGCTGTGAGCAACAGCGAATGCAGATGGGGACGATGAATCAAAGGACCCTACTGTGCACAGACCCTAAAATCTAGTACCACTTGGCGCTGCGAGCTCTGTGCCCAGCTGTCCGCTCTGGTCGGAGAACAGTATTATAACATTGTGTATGTGGCGGAGCCTCATGCTGTGGTGTTCTATGATGCGGTGTGAACAGCACTGAGCACATTCTGCCTGTGTGGCACTAAGTACATGTTGTAACGCTCCCATGAGACGCTCTGTGTGGCACAGCATAGCGTCCCTCTGCCTGTGTGGCACCCTATGTGTCACTACTATACAGGGCCAGAATGATCCTTATGAAGCCAGGGGGGATTTTTGCATCCTGACCTCTAATACAAACTTGGTCACTGATCTCAAGTTCTTCTCTAATAAAAGAGGACATATGTGGTTGTCATAGACAGGATCTCCTGCTCCGGACCCTGGAGCGTTTTTGCAGCTCCTATGTGGGCCGCTCTATGGACCAGGCTCTTACATATCATTATTTATTATAAATGACTTCCGTTACTTGAGTTGCCAGAGCGGATTTACATGAATACAGAATTTTGTAGGTTTATTGACTGCATCGCTGAGCATGGGCCTGTGGTATTCGATTGTTTAACGTTATCCGGCACAGGCTGATAGCTGAGTACAGAGTGTGTCCGCCATGGTACATCCGCTTGTGACTGAACATATGGCTATCTGAAATGATAAAAATGTATCTGTGCGTCTGCATCCCACCTGGATCGGCCACGTTGGCAGCATTAGTTTTATTTTTTTTTAGGATCCGTGGGAGGGGAAAATGGTTCTCATAGAAGATCAGAACAGGACTTAAAGGGGCACACCATCTCCATATTTCTTATTAGAACATATAAATGGCATAGTGATCCAGAGCTGCTTGCCCAGTGTGACTGTGACACGGCTGGTGCAGCCCAAGAATGCCTGCATTGCAGCAAATTAGGTAAGTGTGGACGTGTTGTGACCTGACACTGACCAGAAGTCCATCCAAGGTCCCTTCCATAGGGTGTTTATCAGCTAAACAAGCCTATATTGCCCCTTACAGTTGGGTCAGTGATTGGGTAGTGTAGACCTGCTTAAAAATCCTTGGCTGTAAGTCTTCCCTTGTAATACATGCTGCAGGAGAGGGCTGCACAAAAAGCATGGTGCAACCCTTCCCATGCCATCATAGGCTCTTTATGTGGGTGCCGATCCACAAGACTGCTGCTCACACAAACTAATAGGGCCTGAGCTCTCCAGCTTTTCATTAGCTGCGATAGATGCTACAAACTAATCTGAAATACTCTGCGCCACTGTATGTTGTCATAGGAACGTTCCTGTTGTTTGGGTTATGTTCACACACATTGGAAGTTTCATTGCGTTAACGCAATGAAAAGATTAGGTACTGCAATGAAATTATGCAACAAGGCACCACACATGCAGTAACACAGTGTGGCTATGTTCACACTACGTATATATTTGTGTAACTACGGGTGTTGTTACCGATTGCAACAATGGCTGTGATTAATAAGAAAATATATGTGACGTCGCCGCCTATGGAATCCCGGCTGGAGTGTATACACATAGTATACACTCTGGCCGGAATCCCTAGCAGCGCCGTGAGAAACTGACATTGAATAGCAGCCACAGAAAACCCTATCAGTGCACACTGTGGAGCGAGCGGCTCTGGCCGTACAGTGTGCAGTGGAGAGTTCAGATGCGGGCGCGCACGGGTGCACCCGCATCAGAACTAAGCAGCACTAAAGATCATCCGGCTGGTACTGAACATGGCCTGAGAATGCATCATTTCATTGCCGTCCTTCATTGTGTTAAATGGCTAGTTGAGCCCAAAAATTTTTTTTTTTATTCAAATCAACAGATTTGTAATTTACTTCTATTAAAAAAAATCTCAAGCCTTCTAGTATCAGCTGCTGTAGTGGTGTATTATTTCCAGTCTGGAGAACAGGAGAGGTTTTCTATGGGGATTTGCTATTCCTTTGGACAGTTCCTGACATTGCCAGAAGTGGCAGCAGAGAGCACTGTATCAGACTGGAAAGAATACACCACTTCCTGCAGGACATACAGCAGCTGATAAGTACTGGAAGACTGAAGATTTTTTTTTAATAATTACCAAAGTAAATTACCAAAGTCTTTCTGGCACTAGCTGATTTGAAAGAAATAAAATAAATAAATAGGTGAACTACCCCTTTAAGGCAGTTAAACTCTGTGTGTGAACCGTAACGCAATAAAAATTGTATGTGTGAACACACCTGAAAGATCCAGTGCTGATTCAATGATCTCATGCAATTATGTAATTTATTCTTTTAAAGTGGCTTAAAATGGGAAACGTCCCTAAATAATGGGCTAATAAACCGTGCCCCAGCAGTAATGTGGCTCCGTCTCATTGCTGTAGGTGTAGTTGTTGTGTCCGGGGTTGGATGTGTTAAGCTCCATAGAGCTGCGTTGCTTTGTGAAGAATGCGCTCCAGCCTGCTCGGCAGAGGTTACTCGTGTCAGACGGGCATTTTTGTGGAGTGCTTTTCAAAAATGACATGTGAGTTTCAGAAATGACATGTCCCCTCCGAGAGCTTCTTGTTATTGGGTGTGAAGCCTCGGTGAAGTGGAGGAGGGGTTAGGATTCTTCCAGCTACGTGCAGGTACAGTGCAGAGGAATTAGAGGGGAGCTGAGTGACTTCAGTATCCAGCATGTCATAAAGTGTACATTTACATGGAGGCATATACATCCATCAGCCATAACATTAAAATAATATGATGTAGGTGTCCTGTGGTACCATCACCAAGACGTTAGCCGCAGATCCGGGAGAAGTCTGCTTGGTCATAATGTAAGAGCCCTATTACAAGGGACGATCGTGCGAAAAATCGTTCAAATTTAAACAATAATCGTTCTGTGTAATTGCAGGCAACGATCGAAAAATCGTTCATATGTTGTTGATCGTTGATTTACATCTGAACCTAAAATCTTGTTGGTCGTTCGCTGTAATTCCACTTTCACTCGCTCCTTTACACAGAATGATTCAATCGAATTTTCGCAATAATTATCGCATTTGAGCGATAATCGGCTCGTGCAAACACAGCGAACGATCAAGCGACGAGCGAGAAATCGTTCATTGTGATCTTTCAACATGATCGTCAGTTGCTAAAATTTCGCAGATAGTTTAGTGTAAACAGTCTTTCACCGATTTACCTTATGCGTGAGATGGGCTTAAGCGATCTTAAAAACGATTGCAATAACGATTTTTCTAACGATTTATTCATCTAAACGCTGATGGTTATAAAATACAAATCGTTGCTTCAAAATCGTTAAACGATCGATTGGGCGACTTATCGCTCCGTGTAAACGTAGCATAATAGCACATTGTTTATTGTTTTGCTGGGATCAGAAGGAATAAACGATCATAGTAACAATCGCAATAACGATCATAGTCACGATCGTAACTAACGATTATCGTTCTGTGTAATATGGTGAACGATTTCAGGTTAACAATAAACAATCTCGTTTGCGATCATTTATCGCTAGTCGTTAATCGTTAAAAATCGCTCCTTCTAATAAGACCCTTAGTTAATGGGGCTGTCTCATACATAAACACTTTCATACTGGTCAGTCGGGGTCTGAGACGGACCCCTTACGTAAAGGCTCTTTTATGTGGGCCGGTCATCAGCTAGATGGGCACTAGTAGGCCATGAACGAGAAAATAGTAATTCACCAGATCATTGCATCGTTTGTGCAGCCAATAAGCTTATCGCTTTCGGCCACACATCGCTTTGTAATGATGAGGTTACTGGGAGCACAAACGATCTGCCGCTCGATTATTTGATCTGTGTAAAGGCTTTGCACGTGAGTGCCGATCCCTGTGAGCGGAGCTCATCATCTGTAGATTGTCAGTGTTAAAGGGCCCCCGTACATCTTCAATAACTGATCGTTCAGACGTCATTTATGTGTCCTGACATCCGTCCTCCCCATACACACCATGTAAAAACAATAGACATATTTCATAACTGCCATTGTTTTTTCATAGTGTGAACCTAGCCTTAGGCTATGTTCACACAACGTATCTTTTCGTAAAAGTACGGCCGTTGTTGAAATTGGCAACAACAGCCGTACTTTTTGAGAAAAGATACGTTGCCTATTCTTCTATGGGATCCCGGACAGAGTGTATACACATAGTACACGCTCCGGCTTGGATCTCTCACTGCGCCGCAAACAACTGACTTGACAGTTTTCTGCGGCCATTATTCAGTGAATAGCGGCCTTAGGAAACCCTGTCAGTGCACACTATAGAGCGAGCCGATCCGGCCGCTCGCTCCATAGGGTGCAGTGGAGTGTTCTGATGCGGACGCGCACGGATGCGCCTGCATCAGAACTCTGTGACCCGAAAGATCATCCGGCCGGTACTGCAGTACCGGCCGGGATGAACTTTTCAGAGACCGGCCGTTCCGTGACCAGGCCGGGTCACGGAACGGCCAGTATCTTACTGCATGTGAACATAGCCTTAGGCTGTATCCGTGTTTTCCAGTCCTTCCTAGGGCTACATCCAACTTCTGCAGCCGCGGAGAATCCAGCGCCGAGTGTTTGGCCTCGGAGAGTGTTGCTGAACCCGAACAGTTAGTGATGGTCTCTCATATTAGGAGATGAAGAGAGTTGTAAGCATTGGAGTCTATGGGAATTATATAAAACACTGGAGGTTCCCGTCCCGGAGCGTTTATCGTTCTCCGTTTATCGTTCTTTTAGAGCGTTAGCATGAGACTAAATATTTCTCTATATGGGAGACTGAAATAGTCTGCCCAGTAAACAGCTGTCATCCTAGCAGTGCTCGTATATATGTATGCCTGCCATTGCATATTACAGGCTGTTCTATACACATCTATTGAGGGCGAGGAGTCAGTGTTGTTGTTCTGCCTTCTCTCTGCTAACATTTATAAAGCAGGGCTAATCCCCATGTGGCAGCCAGGCATGTGTACATGTATATACATGCAAATCTGCAGAGGAGGAATGTCATCTGCACATAACAACCAGCCTCTCAGACATGTCCTTACCCAGTGTGGGACGTGCACTATACAGCCCTGTGCTATTGTATATTGTTCCCAGACTTCATACCAGCTGATGAAACTCACCATCCGCAGGGACGCCAGATCCCTGGAGAAGCTAACCCTGTGCAGAACGGCTGGAAAATGGCCGCTGGTGTTTGCCTGTAGGGCTGATTATTGTTTCTTACTAGTTATATGTGAATTTATTCATAAGACTACATGGGTCATGTGTTGCAGTACTGCAGCGCTCCTGCCAGCAGTTTTCCAGGTTCAGCATAGTCTTCTATGGCCTGGCAGAGTGACAACTGCTGCTCCGAGCCAGCAATGTGCTCATAGTGGTTGTCACTTCCCTTTCCCCACTTGTCTGTGCAGAGTAAAATTACATCATTGTATTGATCCATGTTACCAGGGGCTGTGCAGGATTATTTTCCGACATTGTACTTGCTTTCAGGCCTGGGATTGGGTCGCTTCCATCACGCCATGGGAGGCCTGGTGTGCCATCAACACCTGCCCTGTGGTTAAAAGGGGACTTTAGAAAAAAAAAAGTCTTCCAGTACTTATCAGCTGCCGTATGTCCTGCAGGAAGTGGTGTATTTTTTTTCTTGTCTGTCACAGTGCTCTGCTGCCACCTCTGTCCATGTGAGGAACTGTCCAGAGCAGGAGAGGTTTTTCCATGGTGATTTGCTCCTGCTCTGGACGTAGGTGGCAGCAGAGAGCACTGTGACTGGAAAGAATACAGTAAGGTGGGGAGGGGTGACAATATCCTTTAAAGGGCCGCACAGGGATCCAGTGATTGTTCATGCCGTGCGGCTACATGATTGATTGAGGAAAGGCTCTTCAGTCGATCACTGATCACAGAGATTGCTGCTGGTTATCCTGTCTCTATTGACCCGTCCCTATTAAGAACAAGTGCTCGCACCGCAGCCCATCTAGTTGCCCTCAGATTCTGCCCATTACTCAATTTTATTTTTATTCATTCTATTTCTCCTGAATGACAGTGGAGCGGGCTGTGTGCATTATGTCACTGTGAGAGATCAATACATGTAAATGACTTCTAGCTGCTCCATCCATCTCTTTCCTAATGAGTCCAGTAAATCCACCAGAGGGAAGAAGCAGCTCAAGCTCTTTATCCTAAGCATTTGCACCTATATAGCGATTCCTCCTCCTCCTCAGGGAGGGGTGGAGCGGGGACCCTTATCTCTCTTTCCTGACCTGACACAAGAACCCTCAGCCTGGGATTATGTAAATGTCCATGAATAATCTAATACACAAGCAGACGTCAGGTCTTCCTTATCTGTTCTCTGTGTTGCGGAGTTTGTGGAATGGTTGGCAAGATAGTCAGGAGCCTTCTGGTTGAGCTGGTCACGCATTAGGGTTATGCCACGTTTACACAGAGCGATAATTCGCCCAATCGAACGATTAAGGATTTCGAAGTAACGATTTGTTTTTGTTATAACAATCAGAGTTTAGACGGAACGATGTATCGTTTGAAAAAAATTGTTATTGTGATCGTTTTAAGATTGCTTAAGCCCATCTCACACACAGGGTGAATCTGTAAAGGCAAGAAGCGATCTGCAAATTTTCAGTGAACGACCAACGAGGATTTGAGAACATGTTGAAAGAACGATTTATGTGTTTACACGAGCCAATCATCTCTCAAATGCGATCGTTAATTCAAAATGATAAAACGTTAATTTAAAACGAAAATTCAAATGATAATCGTTCTGTGTAAACGCACCATTAGTCTGTGGAGGTTGTTGTCTTGGGGCTACAGCACCATAAAGACCCTATTACACGGAACGATTATCGGCCGTATTCAGACGATATCGGCCGTTACAACCAATAATCGTCCCGTGTAATAGAAGGCAACGATCAGCCGACATGAACGCTGTCGGGTGATCGTCGCTGTGGTTTGTCTTTCAACATGTTGAAAGACAAATGACTGTGATGGCAGCGATCTGCTGCTGTCGCTCTGTGGAATAGGAACGGCGGCAGCAGACCGCCACTATCCTCTATAGGCTGCCTGGACGATCTAGTGATCACCCGGGCAGCCCCCCCTTAGCATGGGACATAAGAAGAATAGTGAACGCTGAAGTCCCTGATCCCCCTGTATAGTTTAGGTCAAGGCAACATATGCAAACCATTTCCAGCAGTATGTAAAGCCGCAGTGTGTGCCATTTGTTCCTGTTTGTTCTACTTGTTTTCTCAGCGATTGTATACGTTTGCCCTGATTACCTTTCCCCAATGCATAGTTTCTTCTGCCTCTATTCTTTGATGTGTGCGCTCGCATTCTTCCTTGGATTTCTTCAGTAGGGAGGCCGCATTGTGTTGCAGTCATGAAATCTGGGAACCACTTGACACATTTCCGTCCCATTTACAAAGCACAAGGAGAGCTAGGCTACAAGGTAAACTTTTATGGCCACAACTTCCTAATAAATACCTGCAGTGGTTTACGGAGCACAAGCTGCGTTTACAGGCGCTCTACAGTTTATGTAGTCAATCTCGCTGTGTTCTTTCATATACGTAGGGTCCATGGTGGTCCATTGGATTCCTGTACTGAGAGGGCAGAAGGATGATGTTAAAGGGGTTATCCAGCGCTACAAAAACATGGCCACTTTTCTCCCTCTCTTGTCTCTGTGGTTTGCAATTAAACTCCGTTTACTTCAATAGGACTGAGTCCCAAACCCCACCCAATCTGGAGACAAGAGAGGGGGGTAAGTGGTCATGTTTTTGTAGCGCTGGATAACCCCTTTAATCTGTCCGATCCTGCGTTCCTCTGAGATAAGCGGCATCAGGGGTGCCTGACTGACATTTTTCTCCTGTCTAGTAAAACAAGCCTGCTTACTCAGCCTTTAGCATACGTTTATTGGGGAGTCTGACAGGCGGTTTTGACGGACAGTTTTGTAAGGTCTATTCTCAGAATGCAAATGACCAAGAGCAAGCCCTGTACAGAAACTGAGCAAGCACGAAAGGCTGAGAGATTTTCTTTAGTAGCCAGCAGAATTATAAATGCAGCTCTTGGTGGGAAATGGCTATGAAACCAGTGTTCTTGCAAAATCCTTCAATTTTCTATTTGGTATGAAATGTAGAAAAATTAAAGGGGCTGTTCATTATTTTTTTTTCTTTTAAATCAACTGGTGCCAGAGATTTGTAATTGACTTCTACTAATAAAAAATGAAGTCTTCCTGTATTTATCAGCTGCTGTATGTGCAGGAAGTGGTGTATTTTCTCCAGTTGGATACAGTGCTCCATGCTGCCACCTCTGTCCATATCAGGAACTGTCCAGAGCAGGAAAGGATTTCTATGGGGATTTGCTACTGCTCTGGACAGTTCCTGACATGGACAGAGGTGGCAGCAGAGAGCACTGCATCCAACTGGAGAGAATACACCACTTCCTGCAGGACATACAGCAGCTGATAAGTACAGTACATTTTTTTTTAGTAGAAATAAATTACAAATCTCTGGCACCAGTTGATTTAACAGATAAAAATATTAATGAAGTCTTCCTGTACTTATCAGCTGCTGTATGTCCTGCAGAAAGTGGTGTATTCTTTCCAATCGGACACAGTGCTCTCTGCTGCCACCTCTGTCCATGTCAGGAACTGTCCAGAGCTGTCACAAATCCCCATAGAAAACCTTACCTGCTCCGGACAGTTCCTGAGGTGGCAACAGAGAGCACTGTGTCAGAATGGAAAGAATACACCACTTCCTGCAGGACATACAGCAGCTGATAAGTACTTGAAGACTTGAGATTTTTTAGTAGAAGTAAATTACAAATCTCTGGCACTTTCTGACACCAGTTGATTTAAAAGAACATGTTTTTTGGAGAACAACCCCTTTAAGCAAGTGATCTTTCATGTGTATTTCAACCATAGAAAAGTAAATCTTTATTCATGGGATGCGTCATTAATAAGTGAATATTCCCGAATATATTTTTTCCTATATTGATATAACCTTTCCTCTCATCCCTCTGGAGCTGTAATGGTTTTGAGTCATGGCGGGATGAGGCAGAGGAGCCAATGTTCTGCCAGCACGGATGAATAAATGCCGTGTATAAGCAGAGAGCCCCATCTACATTGTGTGTTACTCTCCCTTCTCCCTGGTGTGTGGGATCCAAATGGGAAAAGTCAGGTCAGCAGCTCTCTGTTCTGATTTCCTGTCTCATTGGATTGAACTTTTCCTGCTTCTCCAGATGTCCACATTACATCCATAGCAGCAAACAAAGGAGGATGGAAGCTCGGGATCTAAAAGTCTAGAAGAATTGTGGGTGCTGGGGTAGTGGTAATATTTAAAACTATGTTGACTAGGTTTTAATGGTGGATCCTGCTATTTTATATCTTGTTAGAACCTAGCACCGGCAGCGAGCGGGGAACGAGGAGCAAGAGAGCGCTGGCCTGACAGGGGCTGCCCAGTTTTTTAAGGTTATACAGTTTATTTGGGAATTCTCAGGGGGTCCCACAGGGTCCTAATCTCTTCAGAGGGGTGACACGGATTATTACTCTGGAGAAGGGTCCTGCATTACACACACAATCCTTTCGGTACTATTACACGGAGCGATTTTTAACGATAAACAATCGCAAATGAGATTATCGGCAACCTGAAATCGTTGACCATATTACACAGAACGATAGTCGTTAGTTACAATCGTTACTATGACCGTTATTGCGATCGTTACTATAATTGTTTACTCCTTCTCATTCCAGCAAAACAATGAACAATGCGCAATTACACTGAACCATTAGTGAACAAATGTGGAACTTGAGCGAACGAACGTGGAATTACAGCAAACGATTAGCGAACAATTAACGATAATTTTAGGTTCAGATCTAAATCAACGACACATGAACGATATTTCGATCATATAATATCATTCGAAATTAAACGATAATCGTTCTGTGCAGGCAATTACACAGAACGATTATCGTTTAATTTCGAATGATATAATAATTTTTCACACGATAAATCGTCCCGTGTAATAGGGCCCTTAGACTTGAATAGACACACTATAATGCTTAATCTTCCCTGTGGTGGCGCTGCAGGGGAATTGAACTTTTACGGCCATCTCCCCCCCCACACACCTATTACAGCTAATCGCAGGGGATCAGTTAATTGTCACAGTAGGGATTGTCCAAAGTGGAGAACTGCTCAAAAGGCACAGTAACCTTTAACTTAATCCAATTATATATGAAGCGGGAAGATGGCGAATACTAAACACAATGCACTGGGGCTGCTACCACATGGGAATCCTGAGAGCAGGCACACTGTGTGGGATGTTTGGAGTAAGCGTGTCCCCTGACATAGGGAGGAGGTGGGTAGACAGGGGACAGTAGAGCGGAGAGGAAGGTGCTAAACCTGCTAGTAATATCCTGTGCTGACTCCACAGGAACCTTCAGCCTGCACTGCCCCTTCCTGCTCACACAGCCCTGACACAGGAATTTCATTCACTTTAGTGCGGGATGACCGCCAGTTACCCGCATGGTCCCTGCATCGCCACAAGAGCTAGAGATAAAATATATATATATATATATATATATATATATATATATATATATTTTATGTTACACACTAATAGGTTGAGAAATATAGTCTGTGCAGTCTGTATCTGCTTGGATATGATGATGTGATCAGTCAAGCATCAAGATAGCAAAAATATTCCCCAAATGCAGGATTTTTTTTTAAATGTTAAACTATATATAAATATATAATGAGAATAAAAAGACAGTTCAAGGATAACCTTTCGTAAATCTCAGCTTTTTCTGGGCAAATTAGTCGAGTAGGTGGGCCTAATCAGATTGACTGTACTTTATATGCACACTTATGCACATGTAACTCGGTCACTGGTTAGCCCCACCCTCTTGACTTGTCCATCCAGAGATTTGCATGAAGTGACAAGTTATCCTGGAACTTTTTCCCACAAAACTCTACATCAATCTGCTCATTCTGGGCCAAGTAGTCAAGTGGGCGGTGCCAATCAGTGTATACGAGCACTGTCAATCATTGAATAGGTCCACCCACTTGAATACATTGCCCATAATATGCTATCTAATATATATATATATATATATATATATATATATATATATATATACACTGTGTATGTATATATATATATATATATATATATATATATATATATATAGTGTGTGTGTGTGTATATATATATATATATATATATATATATATATATATATATATATATAATTTGATTAGCCTCTCCTGCTCTGTTACATACACGGTGCTGCATTTCCAGTGTGACAGGTTCCCTTTAAGAGCCGTATCAGAAATGTTCCTATGTACAGCACAGGTCTTATATTGGGGTTCAACGATAGGATTCATTGTACCCAGCCCCCGCCTTGCTGAGTCCTGTATGATCCCATTGTGAGACCAGTGAGAGTGATGGGTGTAACAGGTGCACCTAGCTCTTCCTACACACATCTCTTGTAATTTACGCACACGCCCTGTTCGGCTTCATTCCAGGGCCACGCATTCTAAACCCCCATCATTGTCTGTGCCTGCTCACCCCAAATAATGCGCTCATGTGTGGCCGGCCGTGCGGGTTTTGTTGTCACCCACCTAGACATGTCAGCTAATCCCAGGTCACTGGGGAGATAGAGATCTATTCCTGTGCATGTGGCCGTGTGTGCGCTCGGCCTTTTATCCTTCATCTAGTAAAACAGAGCTGGAAGAGAGAGAATTTTCCAGAAAATACAGGACCGCTTTATAACATTGTCACTGCATGGTAAAGGAGGGTGGGAAAAATACTTGGGATATGAACATTGCAATATTTTTCTTTAAGAATTTTATTTTTCGTTTTTGCATTTTATTTTATAGCTTGAGGGTAAGAACAGAGAGTGGAAATGCAGGTGCTTCATACAAAACATATCCTGTAACTATAAGTATATGCTATTAATAACAGTCCATTACTGTAGGAACGGCCCATAAGGCCAGATAACGTTCATGTTGTATTTTTATTGTCATTCTGCATATAAAGACCATAGAGTCAGTGGTGCTGTACAAACTAGTAAACTACAGGGGGGTCTGTGCGGGGAGCAGAAAAGGGGCAAACGTACCGGGTTAGCTTAGGGTGGTATTATACGTAACGATTATCATTCGAAAAACGTTATATGTTCGTATTTGAAGGATAATCTTTTAGAGTAATCACAGACAAAGATTAAACGACCAAGAAGAAATCGTTTGGACTTATTTTTATCGTTGATCGTTCGCAAATCGTTCGCTCTTTTCTGTAATAAGGTGTCGTTCGCAGTAGCGAGAATAGGACAAACGCAATAAAGATCATAAGTAACGATCATTGTTCAGTGTAATTGGGTGAACGATTTCAAGTCATTCGCCATAGCGATCACTTGAGTTAGTTTATCGTTAATTGTTGATCGCCAAAAAATCGCTTAGCGTAATAGTACCCTAGTATCGGTAGTATCGGTGGGTGACCGATGATTTTAGGTTTGGGCCCAAATAAACGATCAGCCGATGACACGATCATCAGCTGATCGTTTTCTCTATTCCACCGAGCGATAATCTGCCAAATCGGGTTGATTCGGCCGATTATCGCTCCGTGGAATAGGCCCCTTAGTCTATACTTTAGTTATGCTTTGTCCTTGTAACAAATAAAACAGATGAAAGAATTCTAAAAGAAGGAGTAATGGGCTCTTAGGCTTTTGTTGTGTTTTATAAGGTTGGGTTCACACCTGCATCTGAAGCTACGCTGTTCTCTACTCTCATTGGAGTAATATGCTGGGGGGTCCATTACACGTCAGACATTAACAATGCCCCATGGACCCTGTTGAATTGATTTTAATGGGGTAAATAGTGTTCTAGGTATTTTGTCCTAAGCATGGCACGGCATACAGACATACCCTATGGAGGCTCCAACACAGGGGTGAACCCAGGTTGTCATATGTTTTTGGCCTACAGTTATCTCTCCTGGCTTTGCTATACACATGATTGTTGGGTGTGACTGAACATTCATGTGCTCCCTTTGAGAAGGAGAGGGGTAAGCTGCTGCCAAAAAGCTCTGGTGCTGGCTTATCCCTCTGAGAACAATAAGGTTGGTTATTGAAAACCCATCACTGACCTTTTAAAGAGGTGTTATTATGCAATGGGAACCGAATGGGGACAATGAAGCAACCGTAAAAAATGTTAGAGACGTGTAATGTAAACGTTAAAGCGAATGTGCCATCAGATACATTCACTTTAGGATTTGCGCATGAATAGAACGGCGTCTGCGTGGGGAAGCTGGTGCCGCTATCCTTTTTTTGAATTGCGGCCTGGTTACCCCGCACTGCGTCGTTATATTACTGAGCACCAGCCTGGGCTAAAGCACTGGAGGCGGGCTGGCCTGCCACCAGTGGGAGCAAACCCCCTCCCCTCTGTGACATGGCTCCATAAGCTGCCGGGGTTTTCCTCCCACTGGGGGCTGGCAGGCCGGCTCTCCTCCAGTGCTCCAGCCTGGGCTAGTACTCGGTAATAGATAGACAAATAGAAATGGGCCTTAGTTTAAAAAAAAAAGACTGCGGCACCAGCTTTTCCATGCCGTTCTATTTATATGCAACCTGATGGTACATGTACCTGATGGTACATTCGCTTTAAATAAGAAAGATAGATATATATCTATCACTGGGGCATATTGACCATAGTAAATTGCCCGATGTGCGGTGTAAGCACTTACTTACCAGAGTCTGTTATCCATGTCTGTGCAGCCCTTGCTTTATATAGAAAATAATAAACATGTTCCTTACCTGTCCACTTTCTTCTGGTGTCCTCTTGGCTTGTTTCTGCATTCCCCGCTGACTGCAGCCAGCTTCCAAAACCTGTCTTGGAAGTGACAGGCCGCTCAACCAGTCACTGTCCGAGATGGGACAGCGCCGCAGCCAGTGGCAGCTGAGGGGAATTCCTGAAACAAGCCAGGAGGACACCAGGAGAGTGTGGACAGGTAAGGAACATGTTTATTATTCTCTTTACCCTCTCATCGGCCTTCTCTGCGCTACACTATTAGGGTCCACATACACCTAAAAGCCCTATTTCACAGAACGATTATCAGCTGTATAATAATCGTCCCGTGGAATAGAAAGCAACGATCAGCCGACATCCTTCATGTCGTTTGTCTTTCAACATGTTGAAAAACAAACGACTGTGATAGCAGCAATCTGCTGCCGTCGCTCCGTGTAATAGGATCACCGGCAGCAAACCGCCACTATCCTCTGTAGGCTGCCCCGACGATCTAGCGATCACCCAGGCAGCCCCCCCACAGCTCCCCGTGGCCCCTCCCACACTCACCCACTCGCTGCCGCCACGTGTAATAGCTGCGGCAGAGAGCAAGAAGCAAACAAGCGCTAGCAGCACTCCTTTGCTCCTCACAGTCGCCCATAGAATAGGGGCTTTAGAGTTACAATGCTCACGGCTGATTTGGCCATCAGTCTAATGTGTATGGAGCTGTCTAGAACCACTCACAGATTGTTGTTTTTGGGGGTCAGGCGTCATGGAAAGTCACAACGAACCCCTTAGTTCAGAGCAATATAAGTCGCAGCTAGAGCTCCTTCTCCATAGAGAACACAGGAACACTCGGCCGTGTCGAACTCTGCTTTATGTGGGGAGGACGGGAGAGGTAACTGACGGACAAATAACTGTTTGGCCGTCATATATTGAAAGTGTATGGGGGGCCTTTACACGTTGCATGTCAATGATTTCATAACATGTTGAGAGACAGCAATCTGCCCATGATCGTCCCCTCGGCTGATCATGCTCTTTATTACATGGGGCGATATCTGCCCCAATTCTGAGTGCAATCCAATTAATTCCAACCAAATGGAGCACTTATTGGGTGTCAATGATCCGACGCTCAATACTAATTTTCCATTAATGTTAGTCTCATCCATGTAGACTGAATTAAGCTGACATGAAACTTATGTATGTGCCCAGATTGTCCTTATTGTGACGTCTAGTAGTTGGAGATGACATTTTGTCTACAGACCTTCTGATCTCTGGCTGGATTAGTGACTTCACACCCAATATATTTAGTGGTATCCAAAACATTCTCTAGACGTGTTTCAACTATTTTATAGGTAAAAATCTACATCCGAAATTCTCTGCACCATGGTGGACAGCCGCCGTAATGGTCAGAATAACTAGAAAAACTGTGGTGTAATATTCCTGTAAATTCCTGCCTATTCTTGACCATGAGAACAGTTGAGACATATTGCGCATAGTTTCTCTGATGGGTTAACAGTCCCGGCCCACCTCGCCCACTCCCCCTCTATGGTCTTTGTCTTGCGTCTGTATGAATAATTAATGTCAGACTCCCACTTCTGTCAGGGGCTTTGTGTTGTGTTTGCAGGGAGATGAGTTCTCTCCGCAGACCCCTTTCTAGAGTTTTAGGACTTGTGTCCCAGTCCTTGTGAAGTTGTTTTACAGTCTGTTTTACGGAGTGCTGGACAATTGGCAGCTTGTATAGAGTGGTGGTACATGAGGGCAGGAGAATTCACTTCAAAGCCTTCGCAAGGGTTTTGTGCCAGCACTTTTACTTTTTCAGGACTGGACTATGAAGGGCTTTGTACGGACCCATTACTCACACATGGTGGACACTACCATGCTGATAGAGGAACCATTATTTATGAGACTGCAGGCTATTGATTCTCATTGACTTAAATGAAAGGTGCAGCAGGCCTTAGTGATAGCAGGGCACTAAATGGTGTAAACCCTTAAAAATGGCCACTTGTGTATTTTGTGGTGGGACAAAACACCAATTACCGATGACAAAAACTACGTCCTAATGATGGTTACTGGGACCATCTGCAACATTGGGCAGCTATTAGTGGACACATAGGGGCATGGTTTCACGGTGCAATAATTGACCCCTCTGGCTCATAAAAAGGCCCTTAAAAAATCCCTTTGAGATTTCTAGAATAGTCGGTAATAGTACTGAGCTGTGGCTTGGCCTTCACCAGACAGGTAGTGACAATGGAGTATAGACAGAAGTCAGGATTAGAAGTAGCACAATAAGTACCAGGCTTAGCATCCAAAGGGCTAAGCAGGATCTTCATCAGGCAAGGATCAGGATCGATGGCAATAGCAGCAATCCAGGACAAGAAGCATCCAGTTGGGTAGCATTGGACGTGGCCATTGTCAGGAGCTGTGAGCTATGATACAGCACTGAAACTGGGTGAGACATCCCTTTCAGGGTCACATCAAGGGTCTGCACAGCGCCGCTCTTGTCTGGCAACACTGCTTAACCCCATTTACTCTAATAGGGTTGAGCTGCAATGCAAGACTTTACCCCTAGATGAGAATGACGCTAAGCCTATACTGTGAACGACCCTTTTAAGATGCTCTTAAGGCCTCCGATTTTGGTGCCCTTTGCTTGACTTCTCAGTTCATTTTGTCCTTGTGTCCAGTCCCCCCCCCCCTTTTGATTTTTAGGCTAGCCTTTCTTCTACTCTTCCAGCATCCCTGGATTTAGTGAGAACATGCTTAGGAAGGAAGGAAATGTGAGAAAGACGGAAAGCCATAGAGAACAGAGAGAGGGCTATCTACGCACACAGGGAGCCCAGTGAGTGACAGAGAGGTATGCGCAGGAAGTGACAGGGATTCTGTAAACTTTCTATAGAGCATTTAATGGAGCTGCGGCAGTGCCCTGATCTCACATGGACGGACATCTTTTCTGTCAGGACCCATCATGGGGCTCCTAGCTGTCAGGCACACATTTCGGCTGACCCATTGTAAGGTGCACCTCTTGCCTTAGGCTACTATTACACAGTGATTTTTTTGCCGATAAACGAACTCAAACGTCCACTATGGCGAACGACCTGAAATTGTTCACCCAATTACACGAAACGATGATTATTACTTATGATCGTTATTGCGTTCGTCCTGTCGTCGCCACTGCGTTCGCTGCTACTGCGAACGACCGAACGACATCTTATTACATGTCAACGATCAACGATAAAAATAGGTCCAAATACTATTAAGCAACCAACGATTTCTCATTGGTCGTTCAATTGTTGTCTTCTATTACACTAAACGATTATTGTTCAAATCCAAACGATTTAGTGATTTTTCAAACAATAATCGTTCCGTATAATACCACCCTTAATCCTGACCTTGCATGGCCTGGCAAGCTCTGCATGAGTCAGGATGTCATCTTGGTACAGTTCATATAGCCTGGCACCCATAGATAAACATACAGTGTGCACCCACAGACAGGCAGTGTCCTGAGCAGACAGTCTAGGCAGTGCTGATGGGCAGGTTAAGCCTCATTCCCCCCCAGCCAGCCCCCCCTATCAGCGGCCTGCCAGCCCCCACTTGTGCTGCTGTCAGCTTTGGGGCTGGAGAGAGACAGTGGTAGGGGTGTGGAGAGGGACAGGGTAGAGGGGGAGAGGCACATGCAGGGTGGGGTGAGGGCCCGTGGCAGCTGCCTCACAGGCGACCAGGAGTTTTCCCCTGTGTATGTGGATGCCTGGCTGTGACTGTTTCTTTGTGTGCCGAGGACCTTCCCCTTCCATGAGTTGTGCTTTTCTGTTGTCTTTTCTGTGTTTTCTTTCATCTATCTGTCCGTCTATCTGTTTTCTTGTCCTGCACTCTCTTCCATTCAGTGTCTGTCTCTCGTGTACTCCAGCATCTGTGTCGCAGCAGATCTGTCATACAGATAGCTGATCCTTGACACTCACTTTTCGCTTTGTGTCCGAATGTGTCAACTATTTACCGTGTCACCCCCTCACCTCCCACCCTGTGTCCACTATCGCTTCAACTCTACCCTCATCCTTGGGAATGACAGTCAAATGAAGACAAGTTCAGGATAATGGAAGGCGCTCTTGTCCCTTCCAAGCGGATTTTACGTTTCATCGCACCATGCCTGTCATGCAGAGAAGCATGTCGGGCCCTCAGGGGCCAAACTGGTGTTGGGAGAAGGTAGTGGGAGTGGATTGCAGTTCGCCAGAGCCATGTTGCATTTGGCTCGCAAGCTCAAGGAATGGAGAACGAAAGTCGGCAACTCTTCCCACCAGGACAAGGGGTTCCCATTGGGGTATACAGCAAGGGGTAAGCTGCATGGCCTATTAACTCCTTAATAGCAGAAGTATGTGCGGCTGCGTGTTTACACAGTAATGTTGGACTGAAGTATGCAGACAATGTCTAACTGAATATATATATATCCTCTCAGAGTAATGTGTAGTATGCGGAGCAGCATGGAGTGCTACTTATAGACCGTCTCTTAGCAATGCAGAATATTTGGTCTCGGTGTATACGTATCTTCATGTATCCAGGACAGTGCACATCTCTCAGCACCTGGTATTTCGGACTATCGGGGCCTGTAGTTTCCTTAGTTTCATGACTGTCAGCTTTGTTTTTTCTCTCTACAGCGTCTGCTTCCGCTTGGATGAAAACTGCCTAGTTCAGGGAGAATAAGTTTGGGAACTGCTGATCACTGCACACTGGCTGAGCCAATGACAGTATATAGGAGTATACGCCAGCCATAGGTGTAACAACCCCTCACCACGTAATGTGACATATATCCAGCACTGTAATGTACATTAAACACATGGGTTGTGGATTTTTAGTAGACAGTGGAGCTTGTGCTTAATCCGCCATGCCTTAGCTATGTTCTCATTGTGGCGCTCATCGATTTGCTTTAAAATAGAGAAGTAATAGAGAATTGTTCGGCTCGGGTAACATAAATCGACTGCCTATAAATATTGCAGCTAAAGAAATATAAGACCCTGTAATTCCCATAGATGCCAGTGTGCAGGCATGTGCCGCCAGCTGTCCTCGCCTTCTCCTTGGTACTATGAGGTCTTGGGACTGTCATTTACCGATAGGTGAGGGACCCCCCCCCAGTTATCAAATATTTATTGCATATAAACTAGATGAGGCCTTTATTGTATTGCAATTGAAGCGATAGTCCAACTAAACTTACGAATGATGGAAAATCAGCAGCAGCTTTCTTCCCTCTCCCCATTGAAAACACATGCCTGCTTGGCCGAGCTGAGTGTGCATTTGTATAGGGGGATCGGGAGAGATGGCTGTGGGTTATATACACAGAAAACAGTGACTTGGATGCAATCTGTAATGACAACCATCTGACGTGTATCTGCCATTGTCAAAAGATGTCAGAAGGGTCACGTTACAGAGCCACACGGGACTGCGGATCCAGCAGAAAGCTTTGCAGTGGAATAAAGTACCAGGCTGTGTGGGTGAGATCAAATGTCATCCGCACCGTATAGAGTTATTCCGCAAGACAATTGACCCGTATTGATTGGCAATTTTATAATCTACTCCATATCCATTCCTGATGCAGATTTCCCATGTCCTAATAGTAGCAGTGCCCCATCCCGGTATCTCCTTCTCCAGGACCTGACCTTGGCCCATAGCAGCACATGCCTGAGATAAACCCTTATAAAACATTCGGGATGTTACAGAATGTGCTTGAATATTTTCTGGAATGTACTTGACCCTCGCTCAGCCAGCAAACTTCCAGGCAAAACGTGAAGTTTCTCAATTCTTTGTTTTTCATTAGTTGGAGAATTTAGGTCATTCTTTTGTTGCTGAAGGCCACATTTAAAGCAACATCCTGATGGATTCCATTAGCTGGGGACAGTAAGGCTGGGTTCACACGGGACAGAGCTGCTGCCGCTTGCTCCAAGTAATGTAATGTACCGTTGCTGAGATTAATCCAATTATCCATTTTTTTTATTACTAAATTTGGTGCAGATTTGTCTTTCCCTGAGGATTTACCACTCGTAGAAAATCAGATCCTTGCGATGATTAGAAAAACAGTCAATGGGACTGTCTAAAGCTGGGATGGGGAACGTTCGAAGGTTCCCCATCCCTGGTCTAAAGTCAGGAGACAGAAGGATTGGGCATGTTGGATTTCACCTGCCTGATCCTATTGTTCTCAGAGAGAGAAGCCCCCTTTAGAGCAGCTTACCTTTTTTCATTCCATTGAGAACAAATGAACGCCCAGCCAGACTGGACATTCATGTGTATGGCGGGATGGCTTACCTTTGGAAGGACAGGGGCTATACACGTTCCTATAGTGGGTTTACTTGCAGCTGTTCTGAATAAATAAGGTTCCACAGATATCTGCCCCTCGCCCCTTTTGCCAAATCTTTTCACAGTTATAGACTGAGTAGAAGGTGTGCAGGTAATGCTTGTCTTCTGCCACAGCCCTCGGGGCGTTAGGGGCAGAAGACATCAGAGAGAGAATGGTGGAAGTGGTATTCAGGGAGTAATGTCTTAGATGTGTGAAGTTCATACAGGACATACATTTGGTGCCCATCCCTCTGCAATCACTATACCGCAGTCTGGAAGAGATTACAATGTTCACTGTATTCTGTAATCCTGACCAGATTATACTGCTGGAAAATGTTGCCCGCTTTGCCCTTGAGCACACAGGACACAGAATTTTTTTAAATTTTCCTAGAGATTATGTCGTCTGTAGTTTCCACTGTGTAGATGAGGCGTCTGACCAACACCTAACAGAACGCCACATATTATACATAAATTAGGTGAAATAGTCACATGAAAACTCATTGTCTAATACCCTACCTTATAATATAATTTCCTATTGAGGACCTTCATCTACTAGCCAGAGCAAAGAGCGGCTGCAGAGAACGTCTCTTGAATATTTCAGCAATGTAACCTATAGCCCATTGATTTCCATAGTAACTTTGTAATACTTTGTTTGCCCCATTGGTGATGCTGAAAGGTAATTTTTTCTGGGTTCCGAGTTTACAGCCGGTAGTAGCAGCAGCATGGCGCCCTGTGATTTTTTTTTTTACCATTAGGAGCTCTTCTAGTAAATTGCAATAGACCAATATGGATTCCCAAAGTCTATAGAGAGTCTGATGAAGTGCGCAAAATGGCCGTCATGTCTACGTTGTCTTTGTGAAGTGGTTTGGCGTCTGCTAAAGAGTGATATGTATGACTGAATTTTAGCATAATTGGTTCCGGGGCCGCGCTTGTAATCCAAATCACTCTTAAACCAAAGCAAATTTTCCCTTAAGAAATCATAGAAATGCAGACAATTGGTTCCACACCCCAAAAATAATGATTTATTATTCTGAATAACATGTAAAAATAATGAACTAACAAACATTCAGAAACAGCTGAATACGTGATATTATAAGTTAGGCCCCCTTCACACGTCCGGAAAAAACATCCGGATTTCCTGATAGGATTTCCGGACCCATAGACTTTAATTAGTCACGGACACCCTTCCGGATTTTTCCGGAAGGGTGTCCGTTCCGAAAAATAGATCCGGAAAAAATAGGACATGTCCTATTTTTTGTCCGGAATTCCGGCTCGGACGCCCCCATGGAAGTCTATGGGAGCGCTGGAATCACGGGCACTTTCCTGATGTGCATCAGGAAAGTGCCCGTGATTCCGGACTGGTTGAGAGCCCGCCGGTACCCCCGCACACCTCTCTGCCCTGTACTTCTGCAAGCTGTGGCCATCCAGTTTGCAGAAATACATCTTCCACCATGTCCTATTTTTCCTTCTGATCAGGAAATCCTGAATGTTTTTACTGATGGTTTCCTGAAGGTAAAAACGGATTACTGTCAGGAAATCCTGATACTTTCCTGATGACATTCGAGGTCTCCTGATCAGGATTTCCTGACAGTAAAAACTGACACGGACGTGTGAATGGGGCCTTACTGTACAGTAATGGAGAGGATGGGAAACACAAGGGCTGACAGAGACTGCAGGGAGCATGAAGGAATGAGCAGGGCAGATGTGGGCACGTTATAGCAGCACTCTCTGTCCAGGGATAGAGGGGTAACAGCTATGGAGAGATTACCTCCACAGTCCTGTCCCCTGACGTAAGCCGCAGCCTGAAGTAGATCTGCCATGAGTTGGAAGGTGAGGGAGACTTCCTGGGTCAGAGTACAGGGCTGTAGACCCCGCTATGCAGACCATGCCCCTCCCAGACTTTCCCTCCCACCCAGTACAGGGAGCTCTTTAACCAAAGCAATGCTCTTAAACCAAGTCACAATTTAGAAAATCTGTGAGCTCTTAAACCAAAACGCTCTTAAACCAAGGTACCACTGTATTTTGTAATAAAGTAAACTGCAACTGATCGGTGAGTGCCCTCAGCTTTCTACTGTGTTTGCTGCTTGGACAATATGGATTCCACCATCAGTCTAAAATGAATGAAGAGAAAGTTAGGATCGGTACATGGGATAGTGTCTGATATCATCCTATGGAATGAATGCGCGCTCAGGCGATCTCATAGTTGATATTTGTAGCTCATCTTGAAATGTACCTTATGACAGAAGTACAGTCTGGCTGACTAAAGGGTATTGACACCTCCCTGATTTCTAATTTACTTCTATTTAAAAATATCAAGTCTTCCACAACTTATCAGCTCCTGTATGTCCTGCAGGAAGTGGTGTATTCTTTCCAGTCTGACATATTGCTCTCTGCTGCCACCTCTGTCCATGTCAGGACCTGTCCAGAGCAGCAGCAAATCCCCATAGAAAACATCTCCTGCTCTGAACAGTTCCTGACATGGACAGAGGTGGCAACAGAGAGCCCTGGACTGGAAAGGATACACCACTTCCTGCACGACATACAGCAGCTGATAAGTATTGGGAGACTTGAGATTTTTAACTAGAAGTAAATTACAAATCCGTATAACAGTCCTCACACCAGTTGATATGAAAGAAAAAAAAAATTACCGGAGTTCCCCTTTAAGAGAGTGACTATTGTGTGACATTGGCATAGTCCAGTACAGAATACATAGATCAGCAGTTTAGGAGGATGCGTTGCCCCCTCTGTTGGCTTAGAAATTATAGTTCCCAGTCAGCCAGAGATTACACTCCCTCCATAGTAAGGTGTAATTATACCAGCCACGTCCCGCTAGACATAATATTGCTCCTGTCTGGCTGGTGCTGAGACTGTTCTGTAAATGTTAGCACGCTGCTAAAACACGCCATGTTCAGTTTTCTGTCTATATATAACAGAGATGGGGAACCTTCCGCCCTTCAGCTGTTGCAAAACTACAATTCCCATCATGCCTGGGCAGCCGAAGCAAGGTCGAAGTTTCCCCATCCCTGGTGTATAATCTACATATACAAGTATACCCCGCAGTAGGGGCCTTAGCAACCTTACTGTCTAATCTACTATAGTTAAATCTTCTTGGTTGCTATGAATTTTATTTGCTGTCATAAATATATGTATCACAATGTACTGCAATGGTGAAAATAAAGCTAGGTGTTCTTTTTTTCTTCCTCCTGACGCAAACAATAATGGGATTTCATTGTGTCCGTTGTCTGGTGTCCAGCATTTTGTCTCATAAAGATAAGTGTCCATATTGCCTCTTTTCCCCCGCACGGGATCCCCCTTCCATAAAGCGGATTGATGTGGCGGGCTTGGAGCAACTCTGCATCACATGGAGGGTCATTTGTGTGAATGGCTTCCTTGTGATACCAGACAAGGCTTGGTAGTAAGAGCTGACTGACAGGGGTCAGAGGGTTAGACCTGCAAAGATCAGGCGGAATCTGATTAGAAGGTGGTCATTATAAAGAGGCAAGGACCGGCCTCCTTATACTTACTACAGCTTGCACTGTGCTCGCCCTTAGAATGGTATTACACTGGACGATTATCGTTCGAAAAATCGTTAGATCGTTCGGATTTGAACGATAATCGTTTAGTGTGATAGCAGACGACGATTAAACGTTTTCTCGTTGGTCGTTTGGTAGAATTTGGACCTATTTTTATTGTTTGCAAATCGTTCGCATGGAACAAGACATTGTCCGGTCGTTCGCAGTAACGATGACAGGGCGACCGCAAGAACGATCCTAAGTAACGATCATTGTTCTGTGTAATTGGGTGAACTATTTCAGGTCGTTCGCCATAGCCGTCGTTTGAGATCGGTAATCGTTGTTCGTCGAAAAATCGCTTAGTGGAATAGTACCCTTAATGTCAGGGGCTTAGGGTACTATTACACGGCCCGATAATAACTGTAAACAAGCGCCGATCTGCTAGGTTGGTGCTTATTTACTGGGCCTATTACACGGTCCCGATAATTGTTTAACAAGGGCTGCATGGACATAGTTACCGATGCCCTTGCTTAAACTGCATACATTACCTATCCATGGTCCAGGGCTCCTCTTGTGCTCTGCTCCCCCCCCCCCCCCGGGTCTCGCGCGCTCCAGCTTCAGAGCGGCCTATATTAACGATTAGCCGATGATCGTTGTCATCGGCTGATCATTGTGTTTATTACACAGAACGATAATCGGCCGGATAGGGCCGATTCGGCCGATTATCGTTCCTTGTAATAGGGCCCTAAGTCAATCCCTGCTTCCCGCCTGAGCCCCCTTTGGGTATCGCTTACCTCATTTGGGCCCCTTCATAGACAAGTTTAGGGCACATTCCTTTGCAGTAATCTCTCCCCCTAGTTTTGATAGAACATTGTACTGTTTACTTGTGAAGGCCCCTTTTAAATGTGGGGGTTTAGCATTGTATTTGCACTACCTCTGCTAGCTGTGCCTTTGCAGACTTCTTGTGGTTGCTGTAAATCTTGGGCAGGTTCTTCCTCGCAGGCCTCGGCCCTCTGGACGGCTCTTGTATAATTTTCCAGGCTCCTGCGGTGCAGATGATGTAGGACGGTTGTGTAGATCTGGCTGTGTATATGTGTAACCTGTGCTTTCTTTCCCCATATATCCCTGCAGCCATGGCTGACACTGCCGGCATATTCTAATCATCTAATCTTTCTATGAATTTGTGTCCCTGGCACGGAGCGAGACACCCCAGACAGCCCGTGTGACATACCGTCTGCCCAGAGCTGCTTCCTATTATGATCACATAGCCGGCTGTACGCTGTATATTCCTTGTACCTTATCCAGGGAGCGGAGGTGCGTGCTGTCAGGCCTGTGCCTGGTCGACTTAACTTAAAGCCTCAGCATCCAGCTACGCCCTAGGATAGTCACATTACCAGCACAAAGCTGTATGGCCGTGTTCTCCAACTTCTGTCCCACTGGCTGTTGCTAAACTACAACTCCCAGCATGTCCAGACAGCTTTTGGCCTTTGGCTATTTGAGGGCATGCATGGGATTTGTATTTTCCGTATGTAGATATCTTGTTAAGTTGGTAATAGGTCTTTGAAGAGCTCAAAAACTGAAGAGTATGACAAAAAGGTGTTTTTTTTTAGAAGTGTCATGCACATTCAGTGCATAGTGTCACTGTACTATGATAACACTGACTGTCATGTAGCTGACCAAGCTGTGTTTTCATAGTACAGTCACACCATATACGATATACAGTCATACCAATAACTATATCATAGTGATTACAGTCATACCAGTAGCCATATGACAGGGATTGTTATCATAGTACAGTCACACGTACATTAATATGTACACTGTGTTATCTTCGTATAGCTGTCTGTCTGACAATGTCTTTCACTATAGTACAGTTATGCTGATAGCTGTATGACAGTGTGTGTTATCAGAGCACGGTCATACCGACCAGCACATAGCTGTATGACAGGGATTGTTATCATATTAGTCACAGGTGTAGTATATAGCTGTAGGACAGTGGGCTTTACAGCATTGTACACCTCAGTATGACTGTAGTATCATAGGATTCACTAACACACCGCTATGTGCTGACAGTGTGACTGTACTATGATAACACTCATTGTCATACACCTCTGTACTGTAATTATGGGATTTACCACACAGTCAAGGTTTATCATAGTGTTTGCACAGAGGTGTGTACCTGTGGGGGTTCCCATAGTACAGTCACACTGCTGTATGACAAGAAGTGTTATCATAGGACAGTGACGCAGAACACACAGTGCTTTATAGCCTTGGGTAATCATAGTACACAGCATAGGATAACTTTATAATACCAGTATGGAAACTGTGTACAGACATTGTACATTTGATGGACGGCTACACAGGGAGTGATGGGGTGTTACATGCCGCCCACCCCTGGTGATGTTATCTGCAATATGTTAGTGATACAATGGCGCCTACAGAAAGGAGCGGGGTTGGTGGCCATGGGATCACTGGAGTTGTGATGGAGGTAGCTATGTAGCCGGGTGTAGAAGGAGACTTCAATAGCATCACAGTTTGTCAATGCTATTGACTTATCAGGGGCTTCTGTGGTGCTGGTGGGATTGGGAGCCTAGTCATCCTAGGTAAACCATGCCTGATATAGGATAAAGCTGGGATGACAGGAAGCTCTTTCACACCCCACCCCATGTAATGTGATAAATAGTACAAGAATAGGACAGGGGCCGTGTTCCCTCCATCAATGTGCTGGACGTGTGGGTGTGATCGCTGCCGGCATTGTGTCTGATAGTTGGGAGGAGACATTCACATCCCGGGGGACAGAGCCATATGATGGATGGGAGAAATCTTATAATGTTTGTATATCAGGACGATGAAGATGCATGTAAGGCAGATCATCCATGTATAATGCTATCACTTACAAAGGGCGTGGTGAAAGCCTGGGGTCCAGCTGCCCCCCCCTGTGTCTGTTAGGCTGTCTGTGCCAGTCGGGCATTGTTTGCAGCTGTGTCCTTTGGGCCCTCTCTCTCTTTCATTACCCCCCTCCCATATAGATCAGCTGTATGTGGAATTGACTCATTTCCAGGATGTCTCTGTCTGTCACAGCCCCAGCCTCCCCCCCTCCCCATATCATGTCATCATCCCAAAGATATGTCCACAGGGTGGAGGTAAATCGCTTTATAAACGGGCAAATAATCCATGAAAAAGATGTGACCCCCTCCATCTGGTGCTTTGCCAAACCGGGCAGTGATTCCCCCCCAGTCTTTGACAATCTCTTTAACAAGGATAGGCCTGGTGCATGGTGCAGGATAGTGGATAAGGCCTGCCGTATAGACATGCTTTAAGATTCAGACACCAAGATCTTAGGGCTAGCTACTTCTAGGAACCGAGTATTTGGTAGAGCTGTAATACCAAATACAGCCTATGGACAAAAGTGGCGCCATTCCTGGGCGGGGGGTGGGGGAGGAACCATGCATTTCAAATCTTATACATGTGATTTATGTTCTGAACAGTAGGGAGAAATTAAATAATACCTGTCTCATTGCTGTTTACAAAGTTAGAAAATCATGTTTTCCTTCTAAGCTCAAGAGTCATCATGAGCTGCAGCATTCACGCCTGTTCCCTTTCCCACCCCTACATGCTTGGAGGCGGGAGGAGTAGTCAACTCGGTACAGCCTTGACAAGTTTTCAGCTTAGAAGGAAAATGTGATTTTATAATTTTGTAAACAGCTAAGTTTTTTTCTCCCTTTCTCCCTATTAGCTTTCTGCCTGTTTCTCCATCTCTGACAAATTCCCTTTAAATAGCAGTAGAACAGCCATTGCACCTTACTCCCTCTATACACATGCTGTGTGTGTTTTTAGTGGGGGAGAAAGCTGCTGCCAGACACCTCTGCCGGTGGCTTCTCTCTCTTGAGAACAAAACAATCAAAGATTGAAATTCAACGTGCATAGGCCTCCCCCCCCCCCTCTATATTAGTACTACAACATGCCATCATGTTTTTTTATGCTAATATCTACATTTCTTCCTCTCCTTTGTTTTCAGACCCCCTTAGCCCCACGAGATGGGGGTCGACTCAGCAGTTCCCCACCTCCTGATGAGCCCTTTACATGGGTGGGACCCAGGACGTTGATTATCAGGAAGACCCGGCAAGGATTTGGCTTCACTCTGCGCCATTTCATTGTGTATCCACCCGAATCCGCAGTACATGCCTCACAACAGGTAGAACCCTACCCACCTATACATGCCGAACCATCTGTATTGCTAGGATAGTAAACAGTAGCTTGGCTTGCTTACAGTGTAAGGCTATGTTCATACACAGCCAGCCGGGTCACGGAACGGCCGGTCTCATTAAAGATCATCCCGGCCAGTACTGCACTACCGTCCGGATGATCTTTAGGGCCACAGAGTTCTGATGCGGGCGCTTGCTCCACAGTGTGCACTGACATGGTTTTCTGCGGCCGTTATTCAATGAATAGCGGCCGCAGAAAACATGTCAGTTGTTTGCGGCGCCGCTAGGGATCCTGGCCGGAGTGTATAACATGTGTATACACTCCAGCCAGGATCCCATAGACGAGGTAATGAATATATTCGTAATAATCACGCCCATTGTTTCAATGTGCAACAACGGCCAGAGTTTTACAAAAATATATGTAGTGTGAAAAAAAAAATAGTTGTCCTATCCAAGGCCTACATATTACATTCACTTTAGCTCAGATGTGACTTTATAAAAGATTACAGTGGCGCTAACATTTTTTTTTTCCCTTACAGGAAGAAAATGGCGACACAGGTATGTGGGGAAAGCCGGTGTAGTATGTTGTTCACGAAAGTAGTCTCTGAACTGGTAAATCCTTGGTTCAGATTGGTCCTGATCTTGGTCTTTCTCTGTTCATTCCACTTGTCTTGTACTGAAACATTGCTAGCAATAAACAATAGACACGCCAAAAGGTTTGATCAGTTGGGGCCTGGGTGCCAAGACCCCCACCGATTGCTAGAACGAACAGGGAGAAGCACTCAGCTAAGTGCTTTTCTTGTTGCTGTAGAAGATGGAGTATGTAAAAAATCTACAGAGTGTGACTGGGTTCTTCTTCTCTGGATTGAAAGATTATGCCCATACATGATACTTATATACGTTATTTGCTGTTCACATCCCCACTGTTTCTATTTGCACTATGCTGCATAAATTATGCAATAATTCTATTAGTCTTCACTATGTTACTAAGTGTTATCTTTAACCCCTCACTTTCTACAAGTCTCTCTGTATTGTGTTGTATTTCAGATTATCCTTCTGCATCCAGCCGTCTGGAACCAATGGACACCATCTTTGTCAAGCAGGTGAAGGAAGGTGGACCTGCCCAGCAGGCTGGATTGTGCACTGGTGGGTGAAGGGATAAGAAAGAGTAGAGTGCTTAGAAGGATTTGCCATTGACTGTAGTGCGCTATTCAATTTCTGCTCGTTATATAGCACCAGCGTGTACCACAGCTTTGTACACTCCATTGGAACTTCCTTAGTTGTCACTTTCTTGCATTTACATAGTATTAATTTGAACATGTGATGACTAAAGCTCTATGGCTGTTTGTTTTTCAGGTGATCGACTTGTAAAGGTTAATGGAGAGAGCATAATCGGGAAAACGTATTCACAAGTCATTGCCCTGATACAAAACAGGTGTGTCACGGGGCATGTAAAAGGACAAACTAATGACTATTCTAGTATGAATTTATTTTTGTATATTAGATTTATTATGTCCTTTTCCTCTTTAACATACTTTTTCTTTTTTTTTTTGTCTTTCCCCAGTGATGATGTCCTGGAACTCTCTATTATGCCACGGGATGAGGACATCCTCCAGCTGGTAAGTTACATATACGGTAACCTTCAGTTATGACCACACCATTCAGCAAGAGGGGGGTTTTTTGCCCGCTATTGTTTCATGTTAAAATATATAGATTACTATTGGACAGGATTGAGTAGCGATGCAATATTAAGTCATGGGGGTAATATATATACTGTTCAGCTGTAACATTAGAGCCTCTGACAGATGAAATGACTAACATTGATTATCTCATGGCAATGGCACCTCTCCAGGGGTGAGAGACATCAGGCAGTGCGTGGACAGTCAGTCATTGAAATCAGACATTGATGTGTTGGAAACAGGAAAAATAGAGCAAGTGCTCATACGGTGCTTAGTATCTACGAAACGTGGAAAGGAAGAAAAACTGTTGGACAAGCGACAGTCATGAGGACCCAAGACTGATTTATGTACATAAGGAATGAAGAATAGTCTGTCTAGTTAGAGCTGAAATTGCTGAAAAAGTTCCTATGATAGAAAGGGGTCAGAATACAGCGGGTATCATAGCTTGCTTTTTATGGAGCTTTTCTCATTGGTTGGCATGCTATGCTAACCCCTGTCAACCAGGTCTGATGAATGCTGTGGATGGTCAGGTGCATGTATGTCACTTACCTGGGGAAGAGATGGTAATAGGATGCGCTATGAGAAGAAGGCAAGCCCGGGGAAGCAATGCTCTGAACACTGTTACCCAATCTCAATCAGATCCATTATTTGTAGGAAGTCATATCTACGGAGGGAACAAATCATAACATAGAAGACTAAAGGATATGCTGCCGACATGTTGGTGCCGGGTATCACAGGACACCTTTTCAGTTTAGTTGAGGTGTAATTGCTGGCACCTTACCAATCCCAAGAATGGGGGGGATGCGTGCGTACTTGGCTATCTCTTTGGCTTCTGTAGAGAATGAATGGAACAGCAATGTGCATATGTGTCCCACCGCTATAGGAGAGCCAAGTCCCCATTCTCAGGATGGATGGGGGTCCAAACATTTAGACCCCACAAATTATTTTGTTATCCCTCATAATATAGATAGTGGATAACAAGCTGAGATGGGAATACCCCTTTAAGTGTATTTGTTGGCATATTTGTGCAGTGAGTTTCCACTAGTTGTTTAAATAATCTGGGGCCCTAACCCCATTTTATTGGCCTTCACGCTGCCTCTAGAAGAGGAGCTTAAAATGTATCTGTGTACTTAGCTTTTAAGGTATACTTTATTTTGGCATGACATTACTAAGTTACTTGGAATCACATTTAAGTTCCTAATATATTTTTTTACTGCTTGTAATTTTACCTCTAGGCATACTCACAAGATGCATATCTGAGAGGGAATGAGCCATACCGTGGAGGTGCACATAGTATCCCTGAGCCACCCCCTGTGTTCTATCCATGGCGGGGACAGCCACCTGAACCCTCTCCTGGGTATCCTCTGAGCTCCAGAGTGCAGCGCTCCAACTATGAGGACTTTCCTTCCCGCAGAAGCCCCATGCATGGGGATGTACCAAGGAGCAGCCCTTCTCACCATGACAGCTATGCCAGACCTGTTCCCAACCCTCTCCCTCCTGCCAGACCCTACATGGCATCTCCATCCTCATCTGACAGGTTCAGAGGACCAGGCCCTCCATGCAATTCAGCATATGGTTGGACTTCACGATATCAGCCAGAACCACCGATTAAAAGTCCTGTAGACTCATGGGAACAGAAAACGAACACCCGCTTTGTGAGTCAATGGGAGAGACACCAAGCACTGTGCAACTGGATGTCCCAGCAGACCCCTCGAAGGAGGGGTTCCGCTTTGCCCCCAAGAAGACGTAGTGCCTCACAAGATCGCCTAGGAGAAGTCTCCCATCATAGTTGCTGGCCTCATAGTGTGTCACAAGATACTCTCCACCATCCTCTTGATAATGATTCTTGGGGCCATCGGGCACAGTCGGACAATTTTTTGGCCCATTATGGAAGGTCTACAGACAAACTGGAGCTGAACGCTTTAATATCTCCACCTTATGAACGCCCTATGTGGCCTTCAGAGAGACCTCCACGGACAACTCAAGTAGTGTCTCGTCCTTCTGCAAGTCATACTGTGCCATCTGTCCCAAGAGAAGTAGCCAAACCTCCAACCCAGCACTCTAGTTCTGGGGATTCTGGGTACATAGGGTATCGGAGTTATAGTCCATCTTTTCAGCGTCGGACTGAGCTGATGCATGCTTTTTCCTTTAGGGAGACTGCATTTAGTGGCCTCCCTACATTTAGGACAGCACAATATCCAAGTTCTCCCCCATCTCCAACGGAAAGGAGAGAACCATCTGTAAGTGTCAGCTCCACAGATGACAGCAGTGCCACAGATGAGCGGAGGGAGGAGGTGGTATTGAGGCAAAAGCCCCCATCGGGGCGCAAGCCACCAGCAGCTGCACGACAAGTCAATGTGCTCTTTCCTGAGGAAGGCAAAGACTTGGAGTTCCCACCTTCTCCTGCTGGCAGTGAGGAGACAACTAGTGAACGACCATTGCAGAGGGTACCCCCCTTACCGTTTTCTGAGGAGCCCCTGGCATCTATCCCCTTTATTGGTAAGACTGCGTTATTTGTGCATTCAGCCAGGGATGGGGAACCTTCAGCCCTCCAACTGTTGCAAAACCACAATTCCCGTCTGGACAGCTTTGGCTGTCCAGGCATGATGGGAATTGTAGTTTTGCAACAGCTGGAGGGCCAAAGGTTCCCCATCCATGATCTGTGCCAATAGTCACTCATAATAGACTTTTCTGCCATGAGATTGGGGCATTGTGCATGACTTCTCCAATGACTGCTCTCTGTAAATGACAGCATAGCACTGGAGAATGTAGGACCATTTTATTAGGCTTCTTTACTAGGACTCTATAGGAAAACTATTTGGTGGAAATATGCATCATTTTAATTTTGTCTTTTCTTCACAGATGAACCAACAAGTCCAAGCATTGACCTGCGAGCCAAACATGTCCCTGCCTCCTGTGTGGTTTCCAGCGCCATTAACTCTGCCCCAGTGATCTCTGACAGTCCTTCCTCCCCAACGTTTAGCTTCTCAATCGGTCGCCATTATTCACAGGATTGTAGTGAGTACCATTTGTAGCATTGATTGAAATGGATGGATCGCGGCCCTTTTACGCATGTGTAGCAACTACAGGCATGTAAAAGGGTCCATAGATTTCAATGGGTATTATACTGTCCGCAATTACGGACATTCAGGAACCTGCAATGATTGGTAGAGTATAAAGTATGTTTACAATCACTTCCAGGTTTTATGGAATTAGGGGTGCATTTGCTTTTGTATCATTTGGGGTTTTTGCACCAATTTGTAGGACAGGTGCTGCAATAAAATGTCTTGTCATATGTTCTTACACCCATAAAACAGTGGGTAGCCCTTGCGATTGTGATTAAACCAACACCATTTTTTCAGCTATTTCTGTCCTCTGAGTTGCTGAAACTTGGACAAGAGAATAGTCTGCAGATCTCTAGGGAGACTAGTCAGCTGATAATCTTCAGTACTTACCCAGAACACATTGGCGCTGGCTGGGGTACAATAATTTTATCAGCATGCTCAGATATGTCATTATAAAATGAAGCTTGTTTTCCTTGGATTGACACCAAGTCATTCAAGGATGCATAGGGCTCAGTGGTAAAGATTAAGCCTGGCTATGTGCAGCCATTGCCTGGTACAATCAGACATTCCAGCCAAAGTTCCTGTGACAAATGTGCCAGGCGCAAGACAAATTCTGAGCATTTCTGAAGCTCTTTAAGCAAAGTTTTATAGTTTATAATAAAACTCATATACATCTATATCTTAGTCCAGTTATTATTCTTATTCCTTCCTTTTGAGTTCCGTCTTTTCTGCATTATTTAGGCAGCATTAAATCCAGTCGGCGTTCCTCTTATCTTCTGGCCATCACCACCGAGCGCTCAAAATCTTGTGACGATGGACTCAACACATTCCGTGATGAAGGGCGGTTGCAAAGGTGAGTCTGAGTTTCCTAAACCACAACGAACATAAGGGGAGAAGTTTTTCAAGACTGGTCTTAGATAAAGCCCTGCCCCCCTTTGCCAGCTAGATTTACTAAGAGGCGCACGCCTCTTAGTAAAGCCGGCCAGCCCTGCATCTGTTGCTGGGCTTGTGCAAAAATCTACTCCTGCTTCGGATTAGGTTTGGATTCTTGCATGGTTTATGCCTTTTTCCAGGCATAAACCCTGATACATTGGGCAAGCAGGGGTTACAGCTAGCGTATGCTGCAGAGACGATTAACAATAAACAATTGCAAACAAGATTTTTCATCATTAGCCTGAAATTGTTCACCCTATTACACAGACTGATAGTCCTTAGGGTCCATTTACACAGAAAGATTATCTGACAGATTATCTGCCAAAGATTTGAAGCCAAAGCCAGAAACAGACTATAAACAGGGAACAGGTCATAAAGGAAAGCCTGAGATTCCTCCTCTTTTCAAATCCATTGTTGGCTTTGGTGTCAAATCTCTGGTAGATAATCTGTCAGATAATCTTTCAGTGTAAATGGGCACGATATTCGCATGTTAATCGTCCTGTGTAATAGGGCTCTTAGGTTTTCATACAGAATGATCACACAAAGAGAACATCAACCACGAAGGAGGATCGGTAGGGATAGGGCACAGCTATAGGGTTGCAGTTCCAGCAACACTCCCCACCAGAATGGGGACATAATTGTACCTGGTATGAATAGAGCTGACATATATGTGCAGCCAGTACTCCATTTATTGTTGTTTTCATTGTTATTGGGCCCATTTTCCGTGCCCCCATAGATACTGTGTAGGCCCTCCTCTTTTATGTGAAGCATCACATAAAATTTATATTGATTTTATATCGGAAACATGCATACATATAATAGTAAATCCCCCCCCATTGTCCTTTTAGATGCAATACCTGTTTAGTAGTGTTCACAGAGATGCCTAAATATCAGTGAACAGCTAGTAAGCCGGTATCTTTTAGCCTGGCTGTAGACGGCAGCTATACAGATGTCAGAGGTGGCATTACTCCTCCAGTTAATTGATGTCTGAGGACCTGCAGGCACGTGTTATGAGTGTGCATTAGTTGTGTTAGCCAGGAAGGTGAGCAGCAGAGTAGAGGAGATGAAGACGCAGATGAGAGGAATGTGAAAGCTGGTAATGTCTCTGCTAGAAATTTAATCTGATAATTGTCTCTTCCTCCAACCACAGGAGAGTTGTGGGCCGAGTGCCGAGTCTGCGGATGCTGCGGAGCTTCTTCACTGATGGGGTGAGAAAATGCATTATGTGTCTATAATTACGGATAACCATCTGGGTGTGTACAGCGTCACTTGCAGCATTTAGACATAAACTCTTATCATGAGGAGCTGCTGCTATATGATGGTCTTATCCGTTATGCAGTTCAGAGGATGATATGTTAAAGGAATTTTACCATTTATAAGTTGTTATGGGTCTAGATATATCATGTGATGGCGATGTTTCTCCAGTAGAAGGAAGAACTCCTCCCATAAAGCATATTACCAGTGAGGACAACCACCTGGCTGTGTCAGCGCAAACTTTCAAATTGTGTGGAAGCTCCAGACATCATAATTAAAGGGGTTGTCCAGCAAAAATCTTTTTCTTTTAAATCAACTGGTGTTAGAAAGTTATATAGATTTGTAATCTACTTCTGTTAAAAATTCCCAGTCTTCCCATACTTATTAGCTGCTGTATGTCATGCAGGAAATGTTTTTTTATTTTTAGTCTGATACAGTGCTCTCTGCTGACACCTCTGACCGAGACAGGAACTGTCCAGAGCAGGAGAGGTTTTCTATGGGGATTCATAGAAAACCGAGACAATGTTCCTGTCTGGGCCAGAGATGTCAGCAGAGAGCACTGTGTCAGACTAAAAAAAAAACATTTCCTGCATGACAAGCAGCTAATAAGTATGGGAAGACTTGAGATTTTTTAATAGAAGTAAATTACAAATCTATATAACTTTCTGACATCAGTTGATTTAAAAGAAAAAGATTTTCGCTGGTCAACCCCTTTAATCATGATGCTGGGAGCTCCAAAGACCACTCTGCAGGACGCAGTCTTGTGCACAGATGGGTTTTTGCTGACATGTGCATTAGCCCATAGGCTATGTTCACACAACGTAAGAGACCGTCACGGAACGGACGGTCTCTAAAAAAGATCAGATGATCTTTGGCGCTGCAGATTTCTGATGCGGGCGCATCCATGTGTGCCCGCATCAGAACTCCCCACAGCACACTATGGAGCGAGCAACCGGAGCCGCTTGGCATTCGGCTTCTGAGCTTTCAGATACAGAGCTCAGTGATGTGCACAGGGAAGGCTGGCTGCACTGACATGGTTTTGACATGTCATTTGTTTGCGACGCTGCTAGGGATCCTGGCCGGAGTGTATACTATGTGTATACGGTCTGGCCGGGATCCCCTGGACTGCAAGGTAATGTATATTTTCGTGATAATCATGGCCGTTGTACAAAAATATACTTTGTGGAAACATAGCCTTAGACTGTATCCATGTTTTTCAGGACTCCTTAGGGCTGCTTCTAACTTCTGCAGCAACCGGTAATCAAATGCTGTATATTCTTCCTAGAAATTACAATATACGGGGGAAAGCTGCCAGTCAGTATCACTCTGTGTGTGTCAGTGTTGGCACAGCGAGTGGTGATTACTATCACAGTCCTCACAGGTCGTTCTGCTAGTGGCTCTAGGAGAGTGAGCAGTGATAATGATCACCACTCACTGTGCTCAAGCTGCTGTTCAAGAAATCATACAGACAGATAGCTGCCCCCCCCCCCCAAAAAAAAATAAATAAAAAATTCTAGTAAGAATATAAAGTACACAAAGGCCTGCTCTGTATCAATAGCACCATATGAGTGACAGCACTGGATGAGAACAGGGCAATAGGGACCAGGGCTTTGACAGCCCTGCCTTTTTTGACACAAATTTTGGTGGCACCAGAGAGGTCTGTATCATCTCTTACTGCTGCCACTCAACTAAAAATGAAAAAAAAAAAATAATTATATACTTTTATTTTAATGAAGTTAAATTACAGAGTAATATAACTGTATTAAAGCAATGCATTAAAATTAGAGATGAGCGAACCTCGAGCATGCTTGAGTCCATCCGAACCTGATCGTTCGGCATTTGATTAGCGGTGGCTGCTGAACTTGGATAAAGCCCTAAGGCTATGTAGAAAACATGGATATAGTCATTGGCTGTATCCATGTTTTCCAGACAACCTTAGAGCTTTATCCAAGTCCAGCAGCCCCAGCTAATCAAATGCCGAACGTTCGGGTTCGGATGGACTCAAGCATGCTCAAGGTTCGCTCATCTCTAATTTAAAAAAAAATAAGTCTTTACTCTCCGAAGTATCCCTTTAACATGTATCCTTAAGCAGGTAGGTGTGGTTTAAAAACTGATGGCCTGAGCATACGCTACCAATATTAGATTGTCAGGGGTCCATCACCCCTTCCGATGGGGCCACAGTGCATGTGTTAAGGCCGCAGCTCCTTCAGTGTTTGCCTGTGCTTGCAATTGTATTGTTTGTAGTGATAGTAAGAGGTACCTCAGCATTGTCACATACATGTTAATACAGCCATCAGTGGAGGTCACATCTGCATTGTGTCCAGAACATTATATGTAAATCTAAAGGTGGATAGCAGTTTTTAAAAACCTGCTCAATCAAAACCTCAATATAGCACAACGCTACCGAGCAAAGAACACATCCTGAGGTATCAGAATATCTGTATATATAAACAGCATTGCACCACCTAGTGGCTGCAACCACTCGTAATATACACCTCAAATTTATGTAGATTTGGGCTTTCCACATTTTTTTTCATTATAGGTAATAACACACACTGACATTTTGACTGTCTTTCTAGTTTTATTTTTTGCGAATAGAAAAGAAACCACAATCTCCTTTTTCTCCTATTCCCTGCAGTCTTTGGATAGTTTGGCTGCGTCAGAGGAAGGTCGGTCAAAGCGGCATCCGGCTTCTGAGCTTTCAGATACAGAGCTCAGTGATGTGCACAGGGAAGGCTGGCTGCACTGACATGGTTTTGACATGTCAGTTGTTTGTGGCGCCGCTAGGGACCCTGGCCGGAGCATATACTATGTGTATATGCTCCGTCCGGGATCCCGTAGACGGCAAGGTAACGTATATTTTCGTAATAATCATGCTCGTTGTACAACGGCCGTGGTTTTACAAAAATATATGTTGTGTAAACATCGCCTTAGACTGTATCCATGTTTTATTTATTGCGAATAGAAGAGAAACCACAATCCCATTTCTCTCCTATTCCCTGCAGTCTTTGGATAGTTTGGCTGCATCAGAGGAAGGTCGGTCAAAGCGGCATTCGGCTTCTGAGCTTTCAGATACAGAGCTCAGTGATGTGCACAGGGAAGGCTGGCTGCTCTACAAACAGATTCTCACCAACAAGGGCAAGGTATGGCGTCCAAAAATATGACTTAGTCTTTTTATCTGTGACTGACTACAGTGTTTTTTCTGATTCCCCTTTCTTCAGCCTCATATGGCCATTCAGTGACTGATCTCATGTCTATTTCCCAATCATGGTAAAAACCTATTTCTCTTGTCCCCTGTAGAAGGTTGGCGGTGGGCTCCGTCAATGGAAGCGTGTTTACTCCATCCTGCGCCCTCACCTCCTCTTCTTGCACAAGGAGCGTCCAGAGACACGGGGTCTGGGGCCAGGTGAGGAGGAGCAGCCGATCAGCATCCTTGGAAGCCTGGTGGACATCTCTTACAGCGAGACCAAGAGGAAACACGTCTTCCGGCTGACGACACCTGACTTCTGTGAATATCTCTTTCAGGCTGAGGATCGAGATGATATGTTGGGCTGGGTAAAAGCTATCAGAGAGAACAGCCGGGACGAGGGTGAGGTAAGGTGGCTGATCCAACCTAACAGTGTCCTAAAACCCATCAAAAGGCAGATAAACAGTAAAAGGCTCAGGATTAAAGTAGGAGGCACATAAGAAGTTTTCCTATGTGGAGCACTAATCTGTGCATTAGCTACTAGAACAGGGTTTATACAACACAGCATTATGTCAAGAGATGACTGCAACCACATGAGATTCTTTTATAAAGTTTATTTGGGGCTAGGAGCTTGTGAATTTTGGAAAATGAAAATATAGAAAGTAGTAATATAAGTTCGAGGATTGTTAGAGTAAAACTAATCGTTCCAATTTCTTTCCCTCCCCCCAGGACCCAGGCTTTGCTAGTCATGCTTTGATTAACAAGAAGCTTAATGACTACCGCAAAGTAAGGTAAGACAACTATAGCATCACACACACATCTATACCATCCTATACCACTGATAGACCAGGGGACAACCAAACAATGTGTTATTACGCTAAACGATTTGTGAACGATCAACGATGAAAATAGGTCCAGAATCAAAGATCAGCGCTATCTCATCGGTCGTTTTATCGTTGCCTGCTATTGCACGAAATGATTATCGTTTAAATCCAAACGGTCTATTATTTTTTTCTAAAGATGATCATCCCGTGTAAAACGGGCCTAAGCTCCCTCTAGTGGTGAAAGCAGCTAGCCAGCATTTTATTTTAGAGTTTTGCATTGGAAAAACAGAACTCCTGATCTCTGTAAAGATTTACTATATTTTGCTTTTATTTAGATAAAAAGAAATGGTTTTCATATGTAGAAATTCACTTTAAGAGGCCGGTTTTTAATCTTTTTCTCTTTCTATTCCAGTGTTACTGGGGCTAAACCTGACACATCCCCCAAGGGGACAAGAAGTTTAGGCATCCGATCAGATTTGTTATGGGCAACAGGCCTGGCTGCCCCTCGCTCACCTAAGCAGGACAGTGCTGTAAAAGGTAATGGAGGTCTTACTGGAATACAGTTATTGAGTAGTACTGTATTATGTTTCAGTGTTTGCTCCTCTGTCTTTTTTTTTTTTTTTTACCTGATTTAACGTGTATTGTGCAGAAAATGCTAGTCCCCATCTTTATGTTGCATGCTGATCCATGCTGACCTCACACTAACTGTACTGACCTCCCTTTTTAAAACTATGAAGAATCAGAAGTGTCTTCATGCACTACAAAGTGATGACTTAAGTTTTTTTTTTTATCTAGCAGATGAAGGGCCTTCTTCCAAAGTTCCTTGGGGAATCAACATCATGAAAAAGAACAAAAAGTGTCCACCAAGGGCTTTTGGAGTGAGACTGGAGGATTGCCAACCAGCAACAGAGAACAAGGTGAGCATGCTCTCTAATGTGTGTATCATGCTGGGGCGTATGCAAGTGATTGATTTCACGGTTTTAGCTGACCCCATTGATCTCCTTTATACCAGTTCTCATTAAGAATCCTTAAAAAAAGAGAGACACTGTTAAGTGTAAATACACCTGGAAAAGGAGCTTCATTATGCTTATTGCTCTAGAGCAGCATAAACTTTAAAGGGTTATCCAGCGCTACAAAAAAATGTCTCCAGAGACAGCCCAACTCTTGTCTCCAGTTTGGGTGCAGGTTTTGTAATTCAGTTCCATTGAAGTGAATGAAGCTTAATTGCAAACCACACCTGAACTGGAGACAAGAGTTGTGTTGTTTCTGGAAGAAAGTGGCCATGTTTTTTAACACCTCACCCCGCCAATCCTTGAGAAAATTCAGCATTTTGTTAGGTGTCTGTATTTTTCCCTAATATTAAAGTATACCTGTCACCAGAACAAACTTTTGACATGTCAGAGCGACATGTCAAAGGGTTCTATCGGTTAGTATCAAGGACCGAGTGGGGAGACGACAGGCTGCTGTGCTGTCTTCTCAGTGTGAAGAGACCGGCCCCATAGACTTCTGTGTGATACAGAGATGGAAGAGGACTGTGCTGAGCACAATTTCTCCTAGCTTATTCTCCCAATCTGTTGTCGTCCTAACTCTAAGGCTGCATTCCCACGTTCAGTGTTCCTGGCGGAACACGGACGTGGAATGCATGTACCGGAGTCCCCCCGCGCCCGGACAGCATCTGTAATTAGATGCTGGGAGCGGGAGAACTGTATTCATAAGCGCCGCGCTGTAATGAAACAGCCGCACGGTGCTTATTAATACAGTCTCCCCCGCTCCCAGCATCTAATTACAGATGCTGTCCGGGCGCGGGGGGACTCCAGAACATGCATTTCACGTCCTTGTTCTGTTAGGAACACGGAACGTGGGAATGTAGCCTTAGATCCCAACCGAACAAAACTTTTCATATGTCTCTCTGACATATCAAAAGTTTATTTTTGTGACAGTGCCTCTATAAATATCCTTGGTAGCATACCATATGTAGGACTGTAGAGCTTCTGATGTGGTGTTGTATGATGACATAGGTTTGCCTTAAACTCTTGCTGCTTTCATGTGTATCTGAATATGAATGCAAAAGGAGTAGAGTGACAGGTCACACGATAGGATGTATTGGCGTGATAAAAAGCAAAGGATGGGAAAATTTCATTACTATTAGGCTGGGTTCACACTACGTATATTTCAGTCAGTATTGTGGTCCTCATATTGCAACCAAAACCAGGAGTGGATTAAAAACACAGAAAGGATCTGTTCACACAATGTTGAAATTGAGTGGATGGCCGCCATTTAATGGCAAATATTTGCTGTTATTTTAAAACAACGGCTGTTATATTGAAATAATGGCCGTTATTTACTGTTATATGGTGGCCATCCACTCAATTTCAACATTGTGTGAACAGAGCCTTTCTGTGTTTTTAATCCAATCCTGGTTTTGGTTGCAATATGAGGACCACAATACTGACTGAAATATACGTAGTGTGAACCCAGCCAGAACGTGCGTTTAGCCATGTGTTTCTTTAAAAAATGTCAGTGCTCTCCTAAAAATTCTCTCATGTCACCTGCAGGGGGTTCCTCTGATAGTAGAGATGTGCTGTACACTGGTTGAACAGAAGGGTCTGGAGTATTTGGGAATATACCGTGTTCCCGGAAATAATGCTGTAGTATGCAGTCTGCAAGAACACCTCAACAAGGGTCTGATTGAGAGTAACATACAAGACCAGGTAAGAGAAATACGAATGGATGAATGTGATTGGGTCCTGTGTACTCTGTATCAGTTAGCCAAAGTGTTTTCTGGAGAGGCTTTCCTTTTTCTGAATTGCCACCCGATACTCGGCACCAGCCCACATTGGAGGCATTGCTTCCAATGGACCTACGTCACAGAAGAGAAGGGGTTTCATCGCACTTGGGGCCAGCGGGCCTTCCCCTAGTGCTCCGGGAAGGCGTTTGGGAAATGACCAGTGGTGTGCATAGGAATATGGCAGCATTTTAAAGAAAGGCACCACTCCACTTGCATACCCGCGCCGATGTCGATCAGTTAAGGTAAAAAAAAGCGCAGCGATGTACCTGATGGTACATTCTCTTTAACCACCAGACTTGCTAGCTAAATTGCAATACAAATCCTATAAACCGGACCAAATTCAATCAGAACAATAAACTTTATTAGTTGAATAACATAAAATTACATAATCAGGAGTTAAAAATCTGTAGCCATGCACACAGTAGTACCAACACTCAGGATAATTTATAATCTCATAATAACATACAGCAATGGTAATTGCACAAGTAACACAGAAATCTGTAAACATCACATCAAGTTCTCCCGATGTATACTGCAAACGGAAGCCTTTCAAAATTAGCAGTTAGAAGACTCCCATAGTGTGGAGGATGCTGAGGATGAAAGTAATTTTCTTACCTTCATCCTCAGCCCTACCCACAGTGGACAAAACCGCTTCATTTGCATATGAAATAAAGGGAAGATTTAACGAAAATGGCAACGAGGATTAAGGTTAAAAAAAAAAAAAACAAATACCTTTATTATCAGCATCCCCCGCTATTTGAGAACATAACAGCAGGTAAGATTCTTCTTCATGATGTGAACACAGTACCTGCTTGTTAGGGCCCTCAAAAACTGGACGATTTTGAGGGCTGGCAATTTTATTTTTTGTGACTATAGGGGTCCTAAGTGAAGAAAACCCTACAGTATACTGTGCTTGTTTTACAAGATCTTGTCTGAATCGTAGAACCTGTAGGTATGTGTCTGATCTCATTATATTGTGGTTTCAGCGCTGGCAGGACTTAAATGTGGTCAGCAGTTTGCTTAAATCATTCTTCAGAAAGCTGCCTGAACCCCTCTTCACTGACGGTGAGTATGATGGCTCTTGTCCACTATGATTAGTGAATGAAAAGTTAAAGGGGTTTTATAGCAAGCTAGTAATTTTGTGTGCTTTGGCAGACTGAAAAAATAGACACCTAACTTGCCTGCTGCCCTGCTTTCTGTTTCCAGGGTTGTGGTCCACACAAGCTACTGCCTGCTCAGCCAAACATTGGCTGGGGCCACACATCACCGTGTGTGAACAGGGGATGTGTGGCCAAGAGTAATAAAAGGAAGGGCCCCATGAGATCAGTACTCTGGTCACACACACAGTATTGTGATCAGATTTTTAGCTGTAAAAAGACAATGTACGGCTCAAAAATGAACATACATATTGAACTTGATGGGAAAAAGGCTGGTAACGCAGTTCAAATTTGCATAAAAATGTTTAATAAAAAAATCCAAAAACATGGACCAGAACTTAAGGGGGTGGGGGGTGAGTTTATCAAGCCTGCACCCAGCGTACATCAGAAAAAAAATCTGTGGACATTCACACTGACTATAAATCAGAGGCCGCCCTTATGCTTCATTGTGTGAATTGCTGCAAATGTGATGCATGAAATCCATGTTACTGGGTAATTTTCCACTTATAATGAATACCCTGGAAATGAACAGTTGTTTATGACTTCTCTGGCTGGTAGATGTCTTTTTACAGACTGTCATCTGTTTCTTTAAAGACAAATACAATGAATTTATAGAAGCAAATCGTTTAGAGGATTCCAGGGAGAGGATGAAAAGACTCCGCAAACTGGTATGTTTTCCTGTGATTCTCAACACTTAATCCTATGTAATATCACCCTGCATTCCCATAGTCTACAATACTGCACCTCGTATGTTGAATTCAATGCTGGAACACTTGTTCTTTCTTCTTCCTGTGTTGCATATAACTATGCATTAGAAGCTCCCATCTCCTATGCCATAGAATTACAATACACTGGGTCTCGTGCTGGAGACCAGATCTATAGAATGGAGCACAAAGCACCATCTTGTAACGCATAGTTGTATACAGCGGAAGAACATGCACAATGCTGCACTAAAGTCATTTTTTTCATAAAACTGCAAAGAATTTAATGCTGTAGACATGGTATCCAAAGGTTTGCATATCCTATACCTTTCTACTAGCTTGATGTTTGGTATAGTATTTACACAAATACACTCACTAAGGCCACTTTTTGACAGCTGTTTCCTGACTATGCACATACTTATTGTGACTGTAAGCCCCAACTTCATGGGGTTCTGCCAAACCTAACTTTGGACACCATATAACACTTTAGAGATCTGAGCTTTCTAACCTCTGAATGGATGATGCTGTTAATCTTTTGTTTTGTGTTCTGATTAGTTTCTTTTTTTATTTTACTTCAGATTAAAGAACTCCCTGCATACTATTATGAAACGCTACGCTTCTTGGTTCGTCACTTGAAGACTGTGGCTGATCACTCAGAGAAAAACAAGGTGAGGATTCTTCCCTGTAACTATGGGGCTGCTGGAGATTCCTTTTCTGTGTGATAAGTTACAGCATGTAGAAGACCTACATACAGTAATACAAGGCACAAGAACTGTAGACATGTCCCCATCAGAACAGGCTGTAGGATAGAGTACGGTAGATACATTTTGGGGTTGTAGAAAAAATGTGCAATTGGAGATCTTGCAGTGGATCCACACTGTTCCTGCAACAATATAATTTCATTGTGGATTTCCACTTCCCCATTGATGTCAGTGGAGAAAATCTGCATCTTAACCTCAACATAACTTGACATGCTGAGAATTTACATTTTGCATGGATTCACAGAAGATGCAAATTCACAGCAGAGAATCTCCTATCATATGTACCTACATGCTGTAACATACTGTCCTATGGCCTACAGATGGAGCCAAGGAATCTAGCCTTAGTCTTTGGTCCTACTCTCGTTCGTACCTCTGAAGACAACATGACAGACATGGTGACACACATGCCGGACCGCTATAAGATTGTAGAGACACTCATCCAACATGTGAGTAGAAAACACATTGCAATCTGTTTCTCTATATTTTTTACTTAACTCAAATCTGTTTTGTTTAAAACTTGGTTGTATAGAATACTGCACCCCAAAAGCCCTTCTTTAACCAAGTAGAACTACACTTTACAGTGGACCTAAACTTTATACAACATTTCACTTGTAACTTTGTCGGAGTTGTGGGGGGTCCGGCTGCAGAGACCCCCATGATCATTAGAATGAAGGGGCAGAACTTCTCACTTCAGTGCTCTGTCCATTTGTTTCTACTTGGTGAAAAGTGAAAGTCTATAAGAGTCTGTACTCTGTGCACTGTGAAAAAAGCTGAGCGCTTCTATCCCTTCGTTCTAGCGATTGGCGAGGGTCTTAGCAGCCGGATCCTCACTAATCACAACTTATGACATTTCAGAAGTTGTCTGAAAACTTAGGTACTCTTTATAAACTAATAAAAAGACTGTATAGCAGTAGTATACAGTTGTAAAATTATAAGATTAGATTGAATTTAAGGGATACTCTCATCTCTCAGGTTCAGGGATAGCAAGCTGGAACTGCATTTTATTAATTCTCTGTTGGCAGATAGCCCCATAGAGCTCTTCTGGTCAGTGGGGGGTCCCCTTCAAGAGTACCTGTCATCAAAAATAATGTTTGACATGTCAAAAATTGATCACAGCAGGTCTGACTGCTGACATACATTTTGATTGAGAGATTTAGCTGATGACGTCAGAAGTTAATTTTGTAAATCTAAGTTCTATGGCCAGAGTGAGGGCCTAGACGCTTCATTATATCAGTTTGTCACATGCAGTGTGTCTAGACGCATCATAAATAAACATCAGAGAGTTGAAAATCTAATTTATATACATGCGCTTCTGTCTGTACTATGCAGTAACACCCTTTTTTTCTTTTCCAGTCTGACTGGTTCTTTAGTGATGAGCATGAAAAAGCTGAGAAGGTAAATAAACTCGGGTTAATGTGCTCATGAATGCAGAACATTAACTTCACAAAAGGGGCGATTACATCACGGACAACCTTTTTATCTTACGAACTGTGTGTGTTTCAAAAAAAGCTCTTTCCGACCACTGAAGTGGTAACTGGCTGTAAAGTTTGTATCTCATCCCTTATCTGCAGGACAGTATGGCACTTTGCTATCCTAATTAGGCCCATAAAGTTGAAGCGGCAGTGCACAAGTGACAATCTATTCAGAGCAACCCAAGGCCCTCTGATCACTGGGACCCCCATCAATCAGACACTCATCCGTACGCAGCCATTCAAATTACTCACCTCCATGAGATACATGGACTGACTAGATCTGCTAGAGGAAGCGATTCTGCTTGTCCCATAATTAGGCTCCTGAACCCTGCAGAATTTTGGGTGGTCCTATGAAATGAATGAGCTGTACAGATACCGTGAAACTACTTTGACGTCATTTGTGCCTCAGCTGGCTTCCATTGTTGAGGAATAGAGTATTTGTACCATCTATCTAGTAGAGCTGGTAAACAAAACATAACAATACTTATAAGTGGGCACATAACCTTACATTGTCCTGTCTTTTGGGCTGTCCTAGTTTGCTTCCTGTTTCTCCATATTTGATCCATGTTCTGTATTTTAGACTCCGGTGGATGAGTCCGATGCACAGTCTGTACCAAATATCGAACATCTTCTGCCAAACATTGGACGGACTATAGCACCAGGAGACACCTCAGGTAACTTCTACTGTTATTATTGCCTATAGGAGTCATAGTCTAGTGGGGGCACACAATAGTCTTTAGAATATTCTTTGTATAAATATCAAGTTTTTCTTCTTAACACTGTCTATTACACTGTAGCCTATATTCACTACTTACATCACACATCTTACGGTGTACACACAAAGGCCTGATCCATCCTGGCATCTTGTGACTTGAAATAATTCCCAGCCTTTTTTCCTCTCCTCCTTCTTCCAATATCTGTCCTTCTCCTCTTCCTCCTCCTCCTCCTCTCTCAGCGGATCTTCAGCAGCCGTGAACGGTATGGTTGGTTTCTGCCGCTTTCCCTCCTAATCACTTGGGTGGTTGCAAGAGAGATACCTTCTATATTATATATAAAATGTAGGATAGTAGTGAAGGATGGGCAACTTAAATTGCAAAAAATACAAAGGGAAAGCACTGTTATTTTGCCATGTACTACAGCGTGGCAGTGGAGGGAAGAATTACCTGTTCATCTCTCTTGCCTCCACCCATTGCCCAGGGATTTAACCCATCTTATGGCTGTTACTGTGTGGCGTTGTGTCACGCTAATGTCCTGTGTTACTGCTGCTCTCACATACTTACAGAGCGGCCCCAGCAAGGTGTCTGCAGGCTCCTCCACAATTCACATTTAATACGTCTTCTGAATATGCACTAAAATAACCTTCATTACAATTCATTCTTTTTTCCACCTTGAATTAGTTTTCCTTCTACATCCCCATATTTCTCTTAAGATGCAGGTATTGCAGAGGTAGGTACATTTTGGGCACTCCTTCACTGCCTGAAAGGGTATATAGCATATCCACAGGAGTGTACTGTAAATGCCTGATAGGGACCACAAGCAAGCGATTTCCATAGAACAGCATGGCCACCATTTCTTCTCCTTCTGTTCTTGACACATATTTTGATAGGATGGAAACATCCCTTTAATGAGCTGGAGGTGCACTGCTTGGACATGGCCACATATTGCTGGTGTATCTGATGGATGGAAATATACTCCTTTTACTGAGAGTAGAGGATAAAGTTGCACAGTCATCTTTGGTAAGGACTGGTGCTTTTAAAGAGTCTGGCGAAAAATTTTATTAAAGTATAATATTGCCCCCCAAAGTTATACAAATAACTAGTATTTGTATAACTTTTGGGGGGCAATACACTACTTTAATAAAGATTTTCGCCGGAATTATTCTTTAACATCTCACAGTTTACCTCTCCCATATATCCTTATTTGTTTCTTATTGTACCTATTCTTTTTACCCAATCCCCTTTGTACCATCATCCATTATTCCTCTTTTGAACACTTCTGTATAGTAGTAGTAAATAGTAGTAAATTTGATGAGACGTATTTAGAATTGCTGATGCAGATTTCTTTTTATAACCAATACCTTTTGAAATACAGTGGTACCTCGATTGTCAAACTTAATTGGTTCAGGAAGGCAGTCTGAGAACCCAGCAGTGTTTTCCCATAGGAAATAATGTAAATGTGTTTAATTTGTTTCAAGCACCCACCAATAATTACATACATTACCCATTTTGTACATTGAAAAGTGCACAATATAATCCCTTCAGTACATTACAGAGCAGCACTATACTGTACAGGACATTACAGAACAGCACTATATACTGTACAGGACATTACAGAGCAGCACTATATACTGTACAGGACATTACAGAGCAGCACTATACTGTACAGGACATTACAGAACAGCACTATATACTGTACAGGACATTACAGAGCAGCACTATATACTATACAGGACATTACAGAACAGCACTATATACTGTACAGGACATTACAGAGCAGCACTATATACTATACAGGACATTACAGAGCAGCACTATATAATGTACAGGACATTACAGAACAGCACTATATACTGTACAGGACATTACAGAGCAGCACTATATACTGTACAGGACATTACAGAGCAGCACTATACTGTACAGGACATTACAGAGCAGTGCTATATACTGTACAGGACATTACAGAACAGCACTATATACTGTACAGGACATTACAGAACAGCACTATATACTGTACAGGACATTACAGAGCAGCACTATATACTGTACAGGACATTACAGAGCAGCACTATACTGTACAGGACATTACAGAGCAGTGCTATATACTGTACAGGACATTACAGAGCAGCACTATATACTGTACAGGACATTACAGAGCAGTGCTATATACTGTACAGGACATTACAGAGCAGCACTATATACTGTACAGGACATTACAGAGTAGCACTATATACTGTACAGGACATTACAGAGCAGTGCTATATACTGTACAGGACATTACAGAACAGCACTATATACTGTACAGGACATTACAGAGCAGCACTATATACTGTACAGGACATTACAGAGCAGCACTATGTACTGTACAGGACATTACAGAGCAGCACTATACTGTACAGGACATTACAGAGCAGTGCTATATACTGTACAGGACATTACAGAGCAGCACTATATACTGTACAGGACATTACAGAACAGCACTATATACTGTACAGGACATTACAGAGCAGCACTATACTGTACAGGACATTACAGAGCAGTGCTATATACTGTACAGGACATTACAGAACAGCACTATATACTGTACAGGACATTACAGAGCAGTGCTATATACTGTACAGGACATTACAGAGCAGCACTATATACTGTACAGGACATTACAGAGCAGTGCTATATACTGTACAGGACATTACAGAGCAGCACTATATACTGTACAGGACATTACAGAGTAGCACTATATACTGTACAGGACATTACAGAGCAGTGCTATATACTGTACAGGACATTACAGAACAGCGCTATATACTGTACAGGACATTACAGAGCAGCACTATACTGTACAGGACATTACAGAGCGGCACTATACTGTACAGGACATTACAGAGCAGCACTATATACTATACAGGACATTACAGAGCAGCACTATATAATGTACAGGACATTACAGAACAGCACTATATACTGTACAGGACATTACAGAGCAGCACTATATACTGTACAGGACATTACAGAGCAGCACTATACTGTACAGGACATTACAGAACAGCACTATATACTGTACAGGACATTACAGAGCAGCACTATATACTATACAGGACATTACAGAACAGCACTATATACTGTACAGGACATTACAGAGCAGCACTATATACTATACAGGACATTACAGAGCAGCACTATATAATGTACAGGACATTACAGAACAGCACTATATACTGTACAGGACATTACAGAGCAGCACTATATACTGTACAGGACATTACAGAGCAGCACTATATACTGTACAGGACATTACAGAGCAGCACTATACTGTACAGGACATTACAGAGCAGTGCTATATACTGTACAGGACATTACAGAGCAGCACTATATACTGTACAGGACATTACAGAACAGCACTATATACTGTACAGGACATTACAGAGCAGCACTATATACTGTACAGGACATTACAGAGCAGCACTATACTGTACAGGACATTACAGAGCAGTGCTATATACTGTACAGGACATTACAGAGCAGCACTATATACTGTACAGGACATTACAGAGCAGTGCTATATACTGTACAGGACATTACAGAGCAGCACTATATACTGTACAGGACATTACAGAGTAGCACTATATACTGTACAGGACATTACAGAGCAGTGCTATATACTGTACAGGACATTACAGAACAGCACTATATACTGTACAGGACATTACAGAGCAGCACTATATACTGTACAGGACATTACAGAGCAGCACTATGTACTGTACAGGACATTACAGAGCAGCACTATACTGTACAGGACATTACAGAGCAGTGCTATATACTGTACAGGACATTACAGAGCAGCACTATATACTGTACAGGACATTACAGAGCAGCACTATACTGTACAGGACATTACAGAGCAGCACTATACTGTACAGGACATTACAGAGCAGTGCTATATACTGTACAGGACATTACAGAGCAGCACTATATACTGTACAGGACATTACAGAACAGCACTATATACTGTACAGGACATTACAGAGCAGCACTATATACTGTACAGGACATTACAGAGCAGCACTATACTGTACAGGACATTACAGAGCAGTGCTATATACTGTACAGGACATTACAGAGCAGCACTATATACTGTACAGGACATTACAGAGCAGTGCTATATACTGTACAGGACATTACAGAGCAGCACTATATACTGTACAGGACATTACAGAGTAGCACTATATACTGTACAGGACATTACAGAGTAGCACTATATACTGTACAGGACATTACAGAGCAGTGCTATATACTGTACAGGACATTACAGAACAGCACTATATACTGTACAGGACATTACAGAGTAGCACTATATACTGTACAGGACATTACAGAGCAGTGCTATATACTGTACAGGACATTACAGAACAGCACTATATACTGTACAGGACATTACAGAGCAGCACTATATACTGTACAGGACATTACAGAGCAGCACTATGTACTGTACAGGACATTACAGAGCAGCACTATATACTGTACAGGACATTACAGAGCAGCACTATATACTGTACAGGATATTATACACAAACATTAAACTAAACCAGAAATTATAGTACAGCAGTCACAAACTCCTCACTCATCCTTTACTGTATAGTGCCCCCCACCTCAGCATTGTGAAGTATGGGAGATGGTGGTGCACTGACTGTACTGTATATGCACTTCAGCAATCTTATACAGTACTGTACAGGATGGGAGATTGTGGTGCACTGACTTTACTGGAGCCAGTAGTCTTTTATGCAGTACAAGATGGAAGATGGTGGTGCACTGACTGTACTACTACTGTACTGTATATGCACTCCAGCAGTCTTATACAACACTGTACAGGATGGGAGATGGTAGTGCTCTGCCTGTACTACTACTGTACTGTATATGCACTCCAGCAGTCTTATACAGCACTGTACAGGATGGGAGATGGTGGTGCACTGACTGTACTACTACTGTATATGCACTCCAGCAGTCTTATACAACACTGTACAGGATAGGAGAACGTGGTGCTCTGCCTGTACTACTACTGTACTGTATATGCACTCCAGCAGTCTTATACAACACTGTACAGGATGGGAGAACGTGGTGCTCTGCCTGTACTACTACTGTACTGTATATGCACTCCAGCAGTCTTATACAACACTGTACATGATGGGAGATGGTGGTGCTCTGCCTGTACTACTACTGTATACTGTATATGCACTCCAGCAGTCTTATACAACACTGTACAGGATGGGAGATGGTGGTGCACTGACTGTACTACTACTGTACTGTATATGCACTCCAGCAGTCTTATACCGCACTGTATGTAAAGCCTCACCAGTGCTAAACTAACCAGGTACAACCCACCATCCACACTCGCAAAAACGTTCAGATACCAAGCAAAATTTGAATTCTGAACGTTATTTTCCGGGTACATTGTCAAGATTACAGTTTATCACCTATCTATTCAAAGTAAAAGTGTTAAATGTCTGATTTGGGGGGCAGGGGCTGAGTTTGAATAGAGCAGCAGTATGAATACTCAACCATTAAACCATCATTTCATTTAAACAGGGTCTTTTGCTTGATGGTGATCCCAGCAGTCCAACTCCCACCTAACAAACACTTATCACCTGTGCTGTAGATGGGTTGTAATCTTATGCTATGTTTACACGGACCGATAATTCGCCCGATCGTACGATTAACGATTTCGAAGTAACGATTTTTTTTAAAACGATCATCGTTTAGATGGAACGATATACCGTACAGAAAATTCGTTTTGCGATCGCTTAAGCCCATCTCGCACATAGGTAAAATCAGTGAACGACTGTTTACACGGAACGATCTGCGAATTTTTTGCGAACGATCAACGACAATTTATTAACGCGTTCAAAGATCACAATGAACGTTTTTTAGCTAATCGCTTGATCGTTCGCTGCGTTTACACGGAACAATTATCGCTCAATGCGATTGTTATCGCGAAAATTCGCCCGATAATCGTTCCGTGTAAACGTACCATCAAGAGAACCCATTTAAAGGGCACATAAACACCGAAAAAGTGGTCATGTCTATTTGCCACCTTTGCTGACTTGATCCATTTAGGCAAGGCTAACTTCAAACTAGAAGTGATTACCGTATCTTGAGACTACTCAACATGATAAAATTGGGAAAAAAAAACCCTGGGAATTGGGAAATAATGTGCAAATGCAAACGTTCTTTATTTGTGGTTAGGTTTAACAAATCCAGTTGAAATGGGTCATGAGTACAACTATTGTCTATGACAGTACATAGTCTCATGGAGTTATTCAAGCAGCGGCCTTTCTTTGAAAAACAGTCCGAATTGGTTAAGTGCAGGTTTAACAGGGTAGGCAAAGCCTTTCTTAGGATGTGTTCACATGGCAAATAATTAAAGGGGTCATCCAGTGCTACAAAAAACATGGCAACTTTTTCTTTCAGAGACAACACGACTCTTCTCTTCAGGTCAGGTGCGGTTTGCAATTAAGTTCCATTCACTTCAATAAAATTGAGCAGCAACCCCCCCCCCCCCCCCCAAGCTGGAGACAAGAGTGGTGCTGTCTCTGGAAGAAAGTGGTCACGTTTTTGTTGCACTGGATAACCCCTTTAAGGTAAACCTCACAAAAAGTGTTTTGTCAATGGATACCCTCCAAAGCCCCCATCAAAATTAATGGGAGCTTCAAGGCTGGGTATTCCCTGTGCTGCCCATGTGCACCTGCCATTACAGTGCTGCCACCTCCTCCCATGTAATAAAAACAGGAAACCTCTAGTTCTACAATAACAAAGTAAGCTTACACTGACATTTTGTGAACACCTTGTTTAGTATTGATCTTCTCCTCTTTCCATACTTTTCCATATTTTGGTATATTTTTTCATCCCATTGTGTGGTGGTCTCTACTCTCTCTACTCTCTCCTGATAACAGGGCCGTGCTGGAGGGGCCTGCAATGTTTCCTTGTGTGTAACCTGTGTTGTGTCCACGGATGAAGAAAGCATTTATATCTGTTAGTCCTGACTTTCTTTCATCTGTATGTTCGCTTTATGCCTTGCCGATTCACGCAGAATTGTATTTTTTGGCCTTAACTATTAACAGAATGTGATTGAGCTTGAAACATGTGCAATGCCAATGGGTCCCCCCAATACCAAGCAGTGATGGAAGAGGCTTAGATCAAATGGTTATAGCTTGGAGGCAAGATAGAATGTACCAGTCTCCTTCCTCACACAGAGAAAAGATTAGGCTAAAGCTGGGAGAACCATAACTGGTTGCACTTTTGGTGTTGTGTCCATCATGTATTGTGTGTTAACCATATGTCTGTGGGTTGTTGGTGACCCATTTGTGCTGTGTATTACGTGTTCAAGTGTAGAGGTAGCTGAGGTATAAGACAGGACTAATGTGGATGTCTGCCATTTATATGATGGGCTGCATATTAATACTTCATACATGGTTATTCATGGCTCAGTCTTATCTGTTTTTTTATTTCAGATTCAACCAACAGTGATTCAGCCAAAGCAAAGGTAAGAAACAGAAGTATTCAGGGGTTGCTGGGTGTTGGATCCCTAACAATCTGAAGCTTGGTAAACATATATGTAGTCTTGCTTGTATGGCTGCGTACAAAGATACTGCCGATCACTGAGTAGGACTGCCCACTGGACTTCTGCGTAGAAGTTTAAAGTGAATCTTTCACCCCCGATCATTTACCATAGTGGCAGAATCATTGAATAGATATCAATAAAAGCATTCTGAAAATACCTGTGTTGTTTGTGTCTGTGTTTTCAATTTCATAAAAAAAGCCTTTCTTCAGGCCATTAATAGTGCCCAGGAGGCGGGGCCTATTGTTTTCTGCACTGCCACGTCTCACCGTGCTGTATGCTGCCCATTTGTATAATCTGTGATACACAATGTGCATACAGAACAGTGAGGTGTAGATGCTAGGGCCCAATGATAAGCTCCATCTCCTTGACGCTATTCATGATCTGAAATAGGGATAAGTGAATTTACATTACAAATGAAGCTAATCGCTTCGTTTGCTTGGTGGTCGGCTTGTACGATGGCTGCTTTATTTCAATGCCGCTCCTCCCCCATTGCCTAGAAAAGCCGTATCAAGTCCTGGGAAACCTGGTGAAGCTTCCCAGGACTGGATCCACCTTTCCAGGCACCCGGGGTGGAACATCAGGGAGCTTATAAGCCAACTGGCAACAAGCAAAGCGTTTGGCTTTATATTGTAAATGCGCTCATTTCTAGTCTGAATAAAAGGCATTTTTTTAATGAAAATAAAAACACAGACACAGGTATATTCTGATGCTTTCATTGATATCTATTCAGCAGTGCTGCCATCTCAGTAGATGGTCAGGGGGTGACAGATTTGCTTTAAATAAATAAAATGCAAATACAGTATTGGTCTGACACCATTTATTGTTTAGTATGAAGCCAATATTTTCAGAAATAAGTGGCTATAGATTAACTTTTTTACCTTGCTGCATTTTACCAATAATAGCGGGTCCAAATGCATTGAACAAAGAGGGTGACTTGTCAACACACATTAAATAAAGTGCTTTATAAAGAGAAAAAGAAGAACAGAACATATGACCAGGACAGGATTAAACTCAGATGTAACTCGGACAGCCAAAGTTTGGTTTCACAAAATGCCATCATTTGATGCTCATCATTTGACTCCCGGTGCCAGTATTTGACACCTTGAGATTCCAAGGTCGTGATAATAACTGGAAACAAGTTACTGGGCCTATTACACAGCCCGATAATTGTTTAACAAGGGCTGCATGGACATCGTTACCGATGTCATTGCTTAAACTGCATACATTACCTATCCATGGTCCAGGGCTGCTCTTGCAGTCCGCTTCTCCCCGGGTCCCGCGCGCTGCTGCTCCAGAGCAGCCGGTCTTAACTGACAGGCTGCTCAGCCAATCACTGGCTGCGACGGTCCCGGCCAGTGATTGGCTGAGCGGCCTGTCAGCTAAGACAGGCCGCTTTGAAGCTGCAGCGCGCTGGACCTGTGGAGAAGCAGAACGCAGGAAGAGCCCTGGACCATGGATAGGTAATGTATGCACTTCGTCAGCCACCAGCCGCACACCGCTATTACCGCCTGACAATTATAGGTCCAAACCTAGATCAGCGATCAGCCAATGATTGTTGTCATTGGCTGAACGCTGTGTCTACAGTCATGGCCAAAAGTTTTGAGAATGACACAAATATTAATTTTTACAAAGTCTACTGCTTCAGTTTTTAAAATGGCAATTTGCATATACTCCAGAATGTTATAAAGAGTGATCAGCTTAACAGCAATTACTTGCAAAGTCAATATTTGCCTAGAAAATGAACTTTATCCCCCAAAACACATTTTCAACATCATTGCAGCCCTGCCTTAAAAGGACCAGCAAACATCGTTTCAGTGATTGCTCCATTACCACAGGTGTGGGTGTTGATGAGGACAGGGCTGGAGATCAATCTGTCATGATTAAGCAAAAATGACACCACTGGACACTTTTAAATAAGGCTGGTGCTTGGCATCATTGTTTCTCTTCTGTTAACCATGGTTATCTCTAAAGAAACACATGCAGTCATCATTGCACTGCACAAAAATGGCCTAACAGGGAAGAGTATTGCAGCTAGAAAGATTGCCCCTCAGTCTACAATCTATCGCGTCATCAAGAATTTTAAAGAGAGAGGTTCCATTGTTGCCAAAAAGACTCCAGGGCGCCCAAGAAAGACCAGCAAGCGCCAGGACCGTCTCTTAAAGGTGTTTCAGCTGCGGGATGGGGCTACCAGCAGTGCAAAGCTTGCTCAGGAAAGGCAGCAGGTAGGTGTGAGTGCATCTGCACGCACTGTGAGGTGGATACTCTTGGAGCAAGGCCTGGTCTCAAGGAGGGCAGCAAAGAAGCCACTTCTCTCCAGAAAACATCATGGACAGACTGATATTCTGCACAAGGTACAGGGAGTGGACTGCTGAGGACTGGGGTAAAGTCATTTTCTCTGATGAATCCCCTTTCCGATTGTTTGGGACATCTGGAAAACAGCTTATTGGGAGAAGACGAGGTGAGCGCTACCACCAGTCTTGTCTCATGCCAGCTGTAAAGCATCCTGAAACCATTCATGGGTGGGGTTGCTTCTCAGCCAAGGGAATCGGCTCTCTCACAGTCTTTCCTAAAAACACAGCCATGAATAAAGAATGGTACCAGAATGTCCTCCAAGAGCAACTTCTCCCAACCGTCCAAGAGCAGTTTGACCATCAACAATGCCTTTTCCAGCATGATGGAGCACCTTGCCATAAAGCAAAGGTGATAACTAAATGGCTAAGGGAACAAAACATAGAGATTTTGGGTCCATGGCCTGGAAACTCACCAGATCTTTAATCCCATTGAGAACTTTTGGTCAATCATCAAGAGACGGGTGGACAAACAAAAAACAAAAAATTCTGACAAAATGCAAGCATTCATTGTGCAAGAATGGACGGCTATCAGTAAGGATTTGGTCCAGAAGTGGATTGAGAGCAGCCGGGGAAAATTGCAGAGATCCTGAAAGGGTCAACACTGCAAATATTGACTTGCTGCATTAACTCATTCTAACTGTCAGTATAAGCTTTTGTTACTCATAATATGATTGCAATTATATTTCTGTATGTGATAAAAACATCTGACAAACACACATAAAAACCATGTGACAATATAATATTTGTGTCATTCTCAAAACTTTTGGACATGACTGTATTACATGGAACGATAATTGGTCGGATAGAGCCGATTATAGTTCCGTGTAATAGGGCCCATAGTCTTGTGCTCATTAGACTGCCTGTAGTTGGCAGTCATAGCATTTCTGGTCTGCTCAGACAGCTCTCTTGTCTTTGCCATTGTGAACAAGGTTCAGGGAATAAACCTTTTTATGCATCAAGGTCATGTGTCACATGTGAGCACAGACAAGGCAAGATACAGGTTAGTCTGATTTTGATACATTGAACACAGGGTCCATAGATCATGTCTTTGATTTTAATCTTTTATTTTTTTTCCCCCTCTAAACACAGGGATGCCAGTAATACTGACTCTTTTTACTCTTTTAGAATGTATACCAATAGAGCTGCATATTTAATGTAACATATGCCCTTAAAGTTTTGCCATTGTAGTTTTCTGCAGGCTGTTACCTGTCATAAAGATGTGGCAGAAATTTTATTTAAAGGGGATTCTGAGACCTGGGACCTTCTTTTTTTTTTTTTAGGACAAGAGAAATCCTGCGCTCTTCTAAGCTCTTTGTTGCCATATATTTCTAGCTATCGATCTTTGACATGCAAAATGTCAGCATTGATTCTGCCTGAAAAAATCTAATCTAAATATTTTTTCCTTTTTTTAGGCATCTCGAAAGGAGCTATATGCCCGCGATATCCTGTCCATTCCCTTCATTTCAGCAGTGAACCGTAAACGCAGGAAACGAAGAGATGAGAAGCGTTTTGGGAGCAGCACAGAGGAGGATGACTCCGAGCAGGAGGCAGCACGGTTGGGGCAGCCTGAACAGGAGGTGGAAACCATAGGAAAGCAGGAAGCAGCTGAAAAACCCCAAGATCCAGTTTGTTCGAAGACCCAAGATCGAAAGCTACTGGTTGGAGGAGAGGTTGGAGAGGAGACTAAAAGCCCTGGAAGTAGGTGGCCAGCTCCTGTAGAGGAAAGGATCCCTGCAGATGCTCGTTCAATTGTCTCTGGATACTCGACCCTCTCCACATTGTGCTCGGAGCCAGCCTCCAGTGTTCGCGGTGGTGATGAGGCTGATGATGAGCGGAGCGAATTCAGCCACATGGAAACAGACACAGAGGTGGGCGGGGGAAGAGAAACAGAACGGCCACACTCACAGGATTCATTCACCTCTCAAAGGCTCATTCCTGGAGATACACTAGCTCGTAAAAAATTTGGTAAGGGTAAACTTGAAGGCACTGAGGAACCAGCGTCCTCACACTCTCGTACACCTCAGCGCATTAGGCCGGCAGCAGATGATCTTTGTGTGGCAGCAATGCGGAAGCCTGGATCTCCAGAAACCCGACGTAGGAAAAGCGCTTGGCGACGGCACACCGTGGTGCTCCCTGGGCAGCTTACTGACCTTAATTTCAATGACTGGAAGGAACCAGTTCTTGGAGCAACATCTGCTTCTGAACCCAGTGCCCGATTAAGTGGGGGGGCCTGGGCAGAGGGAAGGGACTCGGGACTGAGTAGCTTGGAATCTCAGAAAGCCAAAACCCCAGCAGCCCAAGAACCTGTAGCCAACAAAGGGTCCAAATCCCAGAATCCTCCTCTTCCTGGACTCCGCCATTATTTGTAAACACTCTGGTGTTACCTTAATCCGTAAATGCCATGCGGTGGTCTCTCTTCACATCTATACCATTATTCCACAGATGCCATGACTTCTGCTACTTTAAAAAAGGATTTTTTTTTGTTCTTATACAATTCACTCATGTCTGGTGCCATCTTCTCACCATTGCAGCTACACATTATATAGAGGAAGATACTTTGCAGGACCTAACAATGAGTCTTATAAAGCGTCTACAATGTTTCCTCCCACAGAAATGTGAGCAACCACCAGCCGCTCATGCACGGTTACTGCATACACAGAAGGAGCTTCAATGAAGAGTGAACCCATAGAGTCATGACATTTCTACATAGCCACTCATAGCAGACTGCTGGGAATGGGAGAGGATCACTTGGAACTCTGCAACAAGTTTCCCAAATATAGATTCAAACTCTGGTGCCTTATTCCATTTTTACATATTTAACCCTTCTCCTGCCTAGACCTAAGCTAACAGGTGAACAGTGGCATGTGCACAATACATAGGTGCATGCATATTGGTCTGCATAGATGCAAATGCACAGTGGGTAGTATATATAATGTATACATGTACAGGAAAATTCCATAATGCCAGCACCTAGTAGATCAGTGTGCTGCTACCTTCATTGGCTGTATGTTTTCATTGTGCCAGCCCCAATCTTGCAGATTTTCTTTAAGGAATAAGGCAGTCATAGAGTAAAAGGAATTTTACTATACATTATTCCATAATCAGTGGTAATCTGTATGTAAAAGAATGCATACTATATGCACATACATGATGTAAGTATGCACTACTATGCACATCAAATACCATACAATGTACATTTGCAGACCAGCTAATTGAAAGTAAATGTTGCCACTGGGAACTAATGTCTACGGTACCCTAAGGGTATATTCACACGCAGCAGGTTTCTTGCAGAAGTCAGGACATGCTAAACAGAATGGATTTTCACCCACAGAAATTTCTGCGGTGAGTCCTATTTTGTGGTCAAAAGGTTAAAAAATGTAAAAGCAGGACTGTGCATCTATCCCCTTCTAAGGGCCCTATTCCATGGGACGATTATCATTAGGATAATCGTTAAATCATTTGGATTGAAGATAATCGTTCGGTTGAATAGCAGTTAACGATTAAACGACGAATGAGAAATCGGACCTATTTTTATTGTTGCTCGTTCGCATGGAATAAGATGTTCGGTTGTTCGCAATAGCGACAACAAGATGACTGCAAGAACGATCGTAAGTAATGATCATTGTTCCGTGTAAATGGGTAAAATATTTCAGGTTGTTCGTAATAGCGGTCGTTTTAGATCGTTTATCGTTAACGATTATGCGAACGATAATCGTCCCGTGGAAAAGCTGTTCTGTACAAGTCCCAGGAGGGGCCACTGAGAAGGCAGCAGGGAGATGGAGGGGCCCACCTAGGTCAGCTAATAGATGTGTAATGATAAGTGTTTGTTTTTTCTAGGCGCGTTCTTAAGGTGCCGACACACCTTCAATAACTGTCAGCCGGGGATCGCTCCATGACTGACAGATGGGATTGTCTAGAAGCTAAGAAAATTGATAGACAAAAAGAAAGTTATTTGCGTTATGTTCTCTGGAGTTTAGGAGCACCACATTGCCTTGCCATCATTTGTCTCTTATTAGTATTATTATTATAATTTTTTTTTTAGTAGAGGCTTTGGTTCCCTTAGACTGCCGTACATTTTTTGTAATACATTGTATATTATTCACATTTGCATCTAGTATAGGATCCATTCTATTCAATAGTACAATGACCATGGCTACCACAGTCTGTGCATTTGCCAGAGCACAAAAAAAAAAAGTCATTATATGGTTTGAATTTGCAGCCCTGGCTCCTATCCGTCTATTGTCAGCTTATCCACCATAGTGAGTGCATAGTGGCGGTACTCCTCTGTGCCCGCTGAGATGAGATCCATTGTATTGGTTAATCCTGTCTACATAGAAAAGGCCTGTTACACATTAGCAGCGATGTTAATTCTACTAAATGTCCAAGTGACGTGCATGGACTTAGTTCCATTTGTGCTGCCAGAATTCTGTATATAGAATTTAAATGTTAATTTTATATATTTCCTAAGATGAGTCTCCCTGTAGGTGAGGAATATGCGCAGATGGACCCTTGCCTGTCTCAGCACGGGGAACAGGGTTTACTGTTATATCTAAGTGCCATTATCACCCAGATTTACCTCATTGTGACAGGAATCTTTTGTTACCTTAGCCTGGCACTGGTAGGGTTATCTGCAGCATGTTATGAATTACATTGGATGTGTAACGTGTTGAGCAGGGTACTACAACTCTCATCATGTTGCCTTATAACTAGAGAGCCACACAGCAACATGTAGATAGGTCAGCTCACCCACTTGCACTAAACCTGGGTGTACGGAAAACCCAAGAGAGCCACAGCTCACTGGTATGGAGGAAGCTCGCAATGTTGAGTGTGTCTTCCAGTATCTTAATGGTGTGTTCACACATACAGATTTTTGGTTGAAATTAATGAAAACAAAGCCAGGAATGAATTTGAAAAGAGGAGAAATCTCAGTCTTTCCTATATGACCTGTTTTCTGTTTATAGTCCGTTCCTGGCTTTGGCTTCAATATTTGCAATGGAAAATCTTTCTGTGCAAATACACCCTAAGGCCCTATTACACAGAAAGATTATCATGCGAAAAATTGTTATAACTTTCCAATTTCAGCAATAGTCTTTCTGTGCATGCAGGCAACGATCTAATGACAAACGAAAATGTGTTCGTATGTCATTGATCCCATCTTTTGAGCTGACTATAAAATCATTGTTAATCATTCGCAAGCCTTTAGGTTTATGTATACTTAGTTCATTCATTATTACGATTATTTGTAAAATAGAGCATATGATCAATCGTAATTACAATTGAATCTAATATTATTCCCTGTATTATGGTGAATGATTTCAGGTCCCTTTTGAAAACAAAAAATCGGTTTGTCTAATAGGACCATTAGGGCCCTATTACACAGAGCAATAATCGGCCTGATTCAGCCGATTTATCGCTCCGTGTAATAGAGACAACGATCATCAGACACCGATCCCGCATTGTGTATAATAGCCAATGCGTGGCCAGCAATTGACGATTCAACAAACAGTTTTTACATTACCTATCCACGTTCATGGCCTCCCCTACGTTCTGCATACTTCCTCCCTGGTCCTGCGTGCTGCAGCTTCAGAGCGGCCTGTCAGTTCTGAAGCTGCAGCGCTCAGGACCAGAGAGGAAGTATGCAGAACACATACCTGTTACACCTAAAGATAATCACTAGTGATTGATCGGTTTGGTGGGTTTTTGCACGATAATCGCTCCATGTAAAAGAGCCTTTAGTGTAGCCCGGGGTACATTGAGTGAGAGAGCAAAGTTAAAGGGGTTCTCCAGAGCTACAAAAACATGGCCACTTTCTTTCAGAGACAGCACCGCTCTTGTCTCCAGTTCAGGTGTGGTTTACAATTAAGCTCCATTCACTTCAATAGAACTGAGCAGCAAAACCCCGCCCAAGTTGGAGACAAGAGTGGTGCTGTCTCTGGAAGAAAGTGGCCATGTTTTTGTAGCGCTGGATAATCCCTTTAACATGTCTGGGACTAGAAATGCCTTCTATAAAGCACAGGGATACAAGAGGAGAGGAGAATCGCTGCAGCTATAGAGAGGTTTTATAAAGGTTGACATGTGATATATTCTTTACTGATTAGTTAGGAGAAACAGTCTTTGGCCTGCTTCCTGTTGCAGTCCATAGGCAAACATCAAACATATAGAAATATCTGAGGAATGATGGCATGTGATGTAGGAAAGCTGCACGACCAAGGCCGCCAATCACATGGCAGACGCCAGGCTGTAGCCCCAGCCTTTGGGTTGTAGTTTAATATAATAGTTGTGATGAAGAGGGGTGACGGGTCATTGGGTTGATGTTTATTATAGACTGGTTAGCGGTGATGTGTATGAATTATAGGATTAACACTGGCTTATCCATCTGACCTAGGATTAATACAACACATGATCCACCATGGGCCTTGGCACATGAAATGTTCACATGTGAGCTAAGCCTTGGAGAATGTATGGTAGAATCTATTAACCTTTTCCTACTTGTTCCCATACATGATTATAAGACGTATGTGTGAGAGAGATATATTAGGAAGCACTTTGTATATTGATGGATCAATACGATAAGCGGTGGTTGCCAAGGCATGCTGGGAGTTGGGGGATCTAGGTTGCAAACCACTAATGTTTAGCAGAAAGCTAAGGTTTAATAAGAAGGTGTAGAATCAGACAGTAAATAGTTCTAGTAAACTGTGTATGGGAATAACGTGGCCCCTCCACCTCATGTGAAAGAAGAGTTACAGTATAGTGTGGTCCATAGGTGCACAGTGTAACCCCTGCTCGATGTGTACCTGCCGTTTACATTTTTTTTTTTTTTAAATCAATAATACAGACGATTTTAAGAAACGTTGTAATTGGGTTTATTAGCGGGAAAATGCATTTTTATCATGAAAAAGCACTTTGAAGCTCTCCCCCTGTCTTCATGATTGTCTATGAAGAGGGGAGGGGTTGAGGGAGATGAGACACCAAAACAGGACAACAAAGAGTTACTGACCTCTGGATACCAGCTTTCACACAGCTCCCACTGTGTAATCCTTTGTTCTCTGCTGGCAACTAATCTCCCTCCTCTCCATAGAACAGTCAGGGCCCGACTGTGTAAAAGAGTCGAGATTTCCTGATAATGAGCAGTGAATGAGAGAGAGGAGGGGGGGGGGACCTGGGGAAAGTCTTTCTGAATGCAGATAATGGCAGATTTGCCTAATAAACCCAATTACAAAGTTTCTTAAAATCGCCTGGACTATTGATTTATGCAAAAAAAAAAAAAAAAAAATGAAACAGTGACACTTTAGGCTCAAATGGCCTCCTGCACGTTACCCATAAAGCCTTGCTCCCCTGCACCCCTCCAGCTAGTTCACCAATAGACACCTCACTGCCCTGATATAAAGAATCTTAAGGAATCTTGGCAATATATTCTAGACTGTTATTGCATTAAGTTGTGATGCTGCCTGTGTATCCTGCACCCCCTCTGCTGTACACTCCACATCTATTGCCTGTACCCCGAACCGCCTATGCCTTTCTATTGTACCCCCTCCAGATGCCTGATCAGTGCCTCCTCCTCCATCTGTATAATCACATATAGCCTGTGCTCTCATGTATGATCGCTGCAGGCAAACTATGGCTCAGCCTGTGTACATACACTTTACAGACCCCTCTCTCCTCCATGCTTTATAACCCTTTTTTATTATCTCTACTGACCTCAGATCCTGAGCCCACACCTTCCATTACATTGTATATATATATATATATTTATATATATTGACTTGGTGCTGCTAACAAACTGTTCATAACTTGTTGCTGCAATGTACGTTGCTATTACCGATGGAAATCACGCAATGGTAGACCATGTATCAAACGGACGGTGCTGCGGGATAACACCGGCAGCAAAAGGGTTAAAATATGCTCCGAAACAAAATGTCTACTTGAGCTGTGTACGCATGGCGGCTTTACTGAAGTCCATACAGTAACATTGTGCATTGCAAGCCTTCTTGGCAATAAAGGAGTTAATATGACCCAGAATCCTTAGTGAAAGTGTTTTGTATAAAACTGCCGCCATTCCAGACTAGTATTGTGACTAATGTATAATCCTGTTCTGCATATAATGTAAAGTATTATTTCACTCTGTTCTGTAAATATGGTCTCTATGTGTAACATAATATAAAATGTATAAGGATTTTTAATGTTTGTTTTCTTCTCCAGCTTTTATTTTTCCTTTTTTTTTTTTTTTTTTTTAAATGGAGATACTGCTGAATAAAGCTTCTTGCATGTTTTATTGACCCCGATATTCTGCTACATTACACAAATTACCTATCCTTCTGTTTGTGTGTTCTGTCCATATGACTGGACAGGATACGTGCATTGCTCCCTATAGGTATCCTATATGGAGAGGACATGAATAAACTAAGGGCCCTTTTACATGGGGCGATTATCGGCCAGGAGTGTTGTTAGAAACATTCACTCGGCTGATAATCTGTCCATGTTAAAGTGCCAGCAATTGGCCAAGGAGAGGGAAAGGGCTTGCTGTCAGCTGATCGCAGCCCTATAAATCGTTACTTACCAGCCACACATCTCTCTGTGTAAACAGGATGAGTTGCTGATATCAATGTATTTAAATGGCCACACAAACGATGCAGGGATTGTTTGTGCGGCCTGGACATTCAATTATTTGTGCCATGTATAAGGCTCTGCAAGCGAGCGCCGATCTCACTGATGGGCACTCATTTGTGGCTGGCCAAAGATCTATCAGTGTAAAAAGACCCTTACCCCTCCATGCACCAGCTGTCCCTCAGATCAAAGACGAGACCTGCAAACGACTTCCCCTTCTTCTTTTTTCTTATTTATCCCTGAGGCTTTCTACTAAATTCTGCAGGTTTCCCGTTACCAGAGGTGATCATATGACAGGTAGACAGTAAGAGCTACATGTGATACAAGTCATACATTTCCCTACGCAAATTCTCAGCAGACTATACATAGTTTTAGCCAGTTGTTTTTCTATGATACAAGATACCTTTCCACAAAACTGACTAAATTATGACTCACTATGAAAATTCCAGTGGGGTTGGCCACCTCTTACTGTGTTCAAAAGCTTCACCCTCTCATGTCCCGCAGGATGGCTCCTCTATGATCATCCATGAAGCCCCTTGCTTCAGCCCCGGCTCGGTACCTGTGGATAGAACGACGCCGTAAACGGAAACCGGGCCGCAGTTAAAAAAAATGGACCGCGGCACCGGCGCCGATTTATTCATGGGTCATATTAAAGCGTATGTACCTGATGGTACATTCGCTTTAAATGCTTCACTGTTATCCCTCAAAAAGTAGTCAACCCTTAAAGGGGTATTCTCAACTCAATAATTTATACCCTATCCTTTGGATAGGGGAGAACAAGCAGATCATAGGGGTCCAACCATTGGTATCGTCACTGACTGGTGCAGACTGTACCTGTGGCATAAACATTCTATTCGTTCACTATCCACAAGGGGTAATTTACTGAGATGGGAAAACCCCTTTAATTCCTTATGTAGATTTAGACCTTGAAGTCTTGTTTAAGGAGTTACACTTTGAAATTAAAGAGATCATTTGGACTACTGGAACATCTCCTGTACTGTCTTATGGCTCTGCACAGTGTATGGGTTTTTCCCAGGGTTTCTCATTTAGTGTAGAGCAGTCCAGGATAGGAAAATTGGTCAGTTCTCACAAAGCCCCTGCAGAATAGTATATAGTAGGACTCATATGGTCATAATAGTAGTCGCTGCTGTATATTTTATGTTAAAAACAAAAGTTCACCCAATCAGTGCAATTTAGCGCAGGACATAGCAAGAAGACCTGTAACTTAAAGGGGTATTACGCTCAAATATAACTTTCATATGTTGCTGCCCATGGTGAGACTAACAATTCCTTCATTACTTGTTAGTCTTTATTCCGTCTACTTCCCCCAGTTCTGAGCTGCTGCTTTCTGCTGAATACACAAAAAAAGTTTTTCTCTCCCCTCCCTTCCGAGACGACAGATGTAAACAAGTCTGGCAGGCTTTATCTGTAACTTTGTAGCTTCTTTGTAATGCTAGGAGGGGTAATATGAGGTCAAGTTGCTGATTAACTCACTGTGAATATCGCTCCTGCCATTACAGAGTTGCAGATAGTTTACATCAGCCGTCTTGGAAGGGAAGAGGGGGGGAGGGCTGATAGAAAAGCTCTCACACTGTTTTTTGTGTCTTCAGCAGAAAGCAGCAGCTGAGAACTGGGGGAAGGAGACTGAATGGATAATAAGTATGGAAGGAATTATTAGTCTCACCATGGGCAGCAACATATAAAAAAAAGTAATATTGAAGTTGAACACCCCTTTAAGGTTAGTATTTGTTGTGGACCTTACACATGGTGCCCTCTGTGCAATCATTCTTTACAATTTGCATGCTAGAGATGATCAAACATCAGGAATTTTCAGGTTTGATCGAACTCGAACCTTCGCCATTTGATTCCCAATGCCTTCCCGTTCCGTAAGGGAGGGTGGAGACAGCTCGAGTACCGCCTGGAAAACAGGGATACAGCCTATTTCCTAGATTGTATCCCAGTTTTCCAGGCGGTACTCGGGCTCTCTCCACCTTCCCCACAGAACGGGAAGGCAGCGGGAGTCAAATGCTGAAGGTTCGAGTTCGAACCTGAAAATTCCCGATGTTTGATCATCTCTAGTCATAAATAGCCCTTAGACTTAAATGGCCTTTTTAATTTTCCTAAATAAAGTGACAAAAAAAATGACAAGTTGATCTGATTCTAAGTGGGGATACACCATCAAGCTACGGGTCAACTGGATTCCTGTGAAAATTGGTTTGTGTGACCACTGCAACAATATTGAGTTGTGGTGTACTGACGATACAATGCTATATTAGATTAGCCAACATGTAACCACAATGATGGTTATGATCTACAGATCACCTACCTGTCCTGAAGACCAGCGCTGTTCAAACTTTCCTGAAAACTTCAAAACATCCAGTTACACTTATGAATCAGATGATGTTACTTTGGCCAAGTCTACATTCTGGATTGAAAATCATTACAGTATAAAATCCCTCCATACTTGCCCGTATTATTGCACTATTACAGAGGATGGCTCTGACAACTGCTTTGAATGAAATACAGTAAGACCTCGGTATTCCAAAGAAATTTCCCCCTGAAGTTTTGTTTGGTACTTGAACATTGAACTGTATCTGAACAAAATCAGAGGGGATAACTGTCAGCTGACATTTATTGAGGTGTTCGTTTACCTAAGTTACAGGAGGGGATTCCCTTACAGGGGGGATTCCCATCATAATGACAGCTGTTTGAACTTGCCGCACCCCAGCTGCTGTTAAAACTCGGTGCCAAATTCAAAGTGGCTGGCGTCAAGTTCTAACAGCTGGAGCGCCAAAGGTTCCTCATCCCTGCCATAGACCTTGGGTTGAAACAGGGCTGGCTCCAGGTTTTTGCGCAATCACTTGAGACACCACTAACATACACAAACACACACACTTACTGACACACATGCACACATTACTGATACATACACTACTGACTGACACATTGCTGAATGACACACACACATTACTAATTGAATACATATGCACGAACACACATTACTAAATGACACACACATATTACTGACTGACACACATACACACAAATTTAATGACTGACACACATACACACAGCACTTACAGCTCAGTCTACTTCTTCCTCTCTGCCTGGACAATCTCCACACTTTAGTATTGAGTATCTGCGGTCATGTGATCAGGTCCTTCATCCCTCTCTCTCTCCAGGACGCTCAAAGGTCCTGCTCTTTCTCTGTTTTCTGATGTTCAATGCTCACCCTGCACTACATTGAGGGGGCTGAACATCGGCTGACGTCGGCCCTATGCTGAACCCATCGAAGACAGTGGTTTCGGCCTAATTTCGTCCAAGGTCTATAGACACCTTTAGATTTTGTTCTTTCGGCTAAAGATCTTCTATAAACATATCTTAAATGACTGATAGAAACCTATTTAAAAAAAAAAAATTGACGTAAAATGACATCTCATTTCCACACGAAAGAAAAACACACTTTTTTTTTTCACGGAATATTTATGGCATCCATATATTTATACATAGAGCTATATTCTACAATTGTAGCATTGACTGTACAAAATGACATCATTACCCAGAATCACTGCGAAGAGAGACGCTTTGAGAGGCCTTGAACATTTCACAAATATTAACCATGCTCAGATAGACAGAATTTCTCTTTTTTTTTTTTTTATCCAAAGGAATAAAACATAAACGAATGTATATTTCCCTCTCAAGTCAATTTTATGTCCCCAAACTTTTTTTTCTTTTTTTCTTTTACAACATAGAGACAATATTGCTAAATTTATCATGCAATAACCAGGTGTCCGCATGCTTCCTCACTCATGATCACATTGTCCAATATGGTTCCTTCATTTATGGCTTATTCACACTCTATCCTTTACCCATAATTAAACATTATTATTGTGATTTTTGGGCATAGGTTTTGCAGCACAACACAAAACGTCATTTTCGGTAAAGGCAAAATGTGAATAAGCCATAGAAAATAATAATAATGCACTTGGTCATTTGATGCCATTTTCTATGGGTGGCCTGTGCGTCATATCAACAAGGTTTATTATGCATGGTCAGCCATCTGACAACAGACTTAACGTAAAGGACTGTAGAATTGTTGGAATATTTTAGGATTGGTACGTTTACAATAAGGGGCGCTCTGTACCCACAGTCCATATGCAAGAAAAGATAAAGGCAAGAGCAGCTCAGAGTGATTTTTTTAGGTAGGAGTGGATCAGTACACAGTTCTGTCTCCTTATCCAAAAAATACCACTTTTATCTATCGACTATGTCTTATATTGCAACTCAGCCCCCATTCACATGACGTACCTGACACAACCCATGTTTGATGGTTGGGGAAGGGGGAGGGGGGAAGAGATGCTTTTCCCTAATCTCATACTTAGGGATTTGCCTAGGTTCACATTAGGGTAATATGGACACTTTTTTATAAATATTTTTTGGTGACCAGATATGACAGCTGTGCGTTCAGGTTATCAGATGCAGCAATGTGTCCGTATTACCATAGAGTGCAATTGGTCTAATTTTGATAATAAAGGTAAAACAACTTGTGATCATAGTAAAGAAGAGAAATTTAGGGGAGAACCTGCTCACATGGGCAGACCTCATATATCAGTACCATGAGGCTATGTAACATCACCCGCACAAGGTTGAAACTTAATGTAGGAACTTGAGAAATCTTGTATCTGTGACATCACTACCAGTGAATCAATGAACAGTACACTGCTTTATTCTATAGCATAGGGGTAGGGAACCTTGGCTCTCCAGCTGTTGCAAAACTACAACTCCCATCATGCCTGGACAGCCAAAGCTAAAGCTTTGGCTGTCCAGGCATGATGGGAGTTGTAGTTTTGCAACAGCTGGAGAGCCAAGGTTCCCTTCCCCTATGCTATAGCAGCTGCATCCATGCATGTTCCTTGTCATCAGTGGCCTGGAATCACACATGTAGCTTTGGAGCCAAAGCCAGAAGTGGATTCAACAGGGATGTCAAGTACCACGTGTGGCTTTGGTTCGACATTGTTTTATCCAGAAACCTCATTCATTGTCAGAGTTTAAATAGGTAAAGGCCATAAAGATCAACCTGTAGCCAACTTTGAAGCTGCTGCCATTTTTGAACTCAAGAGATGGACTGTCCGGAAATGACCTTCAAAGGGATCCTGTCACATTTACATTGGCTGAAGAATTTGGATGCAGCCCTAGGGAGTCCTAAAAAACATGGATACAGCCTAAGGTCTATGGCTGTATCCATGCTTTCCAGGCAGCATCACACTTCGTCAGCCACCAGTAATCCAATACCATAGGCTCGGTTTGGGCGAACCTGAGTATGCTTAAAATTCACTCATATCTACTCAAGAGTCCAGTGGGTGGCCCTACTCAGTGCCAGCAATCACTGTATGCACACACATACCAGGAAAGCTGTCAATCACTGATTAGGACCACCCACTGGACTCCTAAGCTGAAAATGAGCAGAGGTTTTGTTACCAATTATACTGAATTTTTTCCCACAAAACTATATATGCTTCTCCTGCTCTATAACATCACAATGATAAATTATATAGCATTTTCCTGATAGATTTAGGGTGCGTTCACACCTACAGGATCTGCAGCAGATTTGATGCTGTGTTCAGTTTATTTAAATGAAATCTGCTGCAGAAAATCAGCTGCAGATCCTGTAGGTGTGAACGCACCATTAAGGTAAATTATTGTGCATATTGGCCGGCAGCTTAGAAAGAATTATAGACAATGACCATGGAGACGGGAAAGACATGTGAGGGTAATACACTTGTGCAAGCATTCATCTTAGAGGGGAAGAGCACAGATCAGTATTAATTTGCCATCCGCGACCCCCTTGACGTCTATCTGTTCTTCTACAATGACACCAATTCTGCATGTTCCGGAACATCTTACACACAGCATACATCCTGCACCTGTATACTGGACATGCTGTCTATGGGGTCAATGTGTGTGAATACTGGTTATTAATAAGTGACATGACTGGGGCAATGGAGCCTTGCTGGGGGACGTATACAAAACTACTGACTCCATATTGTGGTGATTGTAATTCTATACTATTATCATACATGGTACAGCTACAAGAAAGGCTGTAAAATGATTGAGATATAGCTGAACTCTATGTATTTCTCATAAGAAACAGAAATACTGTATACATAGACAAGTGCATCTAACATGGGTGCAGATTGAAGAAGCATTGCTTATATATCCCAACTTTCTAATATACTTTATGTTGTTACAACTCAGGGACTATATACTGAATTACTGAAAAAATATAGGGGGAGATTTATCAAACATGGTGTAAAGTGAAACTGGCTCCGTTGCCCCTAGCAACCAATCAGATTCCACTTTTCATTCCTTACAGACTCTTTGGAAAATGAAAGATGGAATCTGATTGGTTGCTAGGGGCAACTGAGCCATTTTCACTTTACACCATGTTTGATAAATCTCCCCCATAGTGCTCAGCTGACCACTCTATCCATCTTACTGATATACTCCAGACTAATTTATTTTCGGCAACAGTCAGAAATAAAGATTTCCTTTATTATAGTGAATGTCTGCCGGTATATTAATAATAATGGGGGTGGGGGAGTAGAACATGGTGGAAGCTCGGTCAGAACTCAAGCATTAGTAATTGATACTGTAATTTATGAAAGAATGGCAAAAGTGGAAATATTGATAAAAGGATTTTGCAAGGAAACCTAACAAAACCCGCAAATACTAGTACTGTGATGGACTTAAAGGGAAATGCTTAATAGTCATTTGACTTTTTAAAGTGTTTTCCAACCTGTGGCACACAACTGTCAATGCCCAGGGGCTCTAAAAATGTAGGATAGGCCATCAATATTAGATGGTTGGAGAGCCGACTTCAGTTGGTACTTGCAATCACTGGACTATGAGTAATGGTGGAGTCTGCAGAGTTTACAAGAGTGCTGTAGCCACTTTAGGGAACCTGTCATCACTTTCATGCTGCCTGAACCAGAAATCATTGGGGATGTTCCCCACTGTTTTTTCTTCGTCCTGCCGGTCTTCACTGATACACCTTAATAGAGATTATACCCAACATTGTGGACAGAAAGCAGGTGGTGGGGACTAGGCTTGATCGAGCATCGGGAAAAGCTTGGTTAGATCAAACATAGCTGAACCTTCCGCATTTGATTGCTGATGTCTTAACGATCCATGCGGACGGAGGAGACATCCCAGGGACCGCCTGGAATTTCGGGATTCAGCCTAGGTAATAGGCTGTATCCCGGAATTCCAGGCGGTCCACGGGATGTCGCCTCCTTCCGCATGGACCGTGAAGGCATCGGGAATCAAATGCGGAAGGTCCGGCTAGGTTCGAGTTTGATTGAACTTATCTCTCCCCGATGTTCGATCAAGCCTAGTGGGGACTCCTATAGAAATCAATGAATTCTGCTTGAATTCCGTTCCTATTCTGCCAGAGCTGAATAGATGAGGAATTTCAAGCAGAAATCTTTCCTCTTCAATTCCTCAGTGTGAACATACCCTAATAAAAAGTTTGAGACGCCTAAAAGGGGCAACAGGTTCCCTTTCAAACAGGTGACTGGCCAGAATTAGGTGTTGTTCCTACCTTCCGAACCAATCTAGTTTTGATGGCCTATCCTGAGGAGAGGCCATACATTTCTAAAGCCTTGATAACCCCTTTAATGGTCAGACTGTTAGGAGTGCAAACCATAGAAAGAAACTAAGGGGTCCTGGCAGAGTCTTATATTGGTCCTTTAGGACCAACTATATTGTTAATGTCGTAGAGTTGGAGGATTGACCTAAAAGTTATGGAACAGGAATAGAACCCCTGGCACTAGGGATGGTCAGAACCTGCCGAGGTTCAGGTTCGTATGAACCCGAACACTCGGCAGCAGATTCCCGCTGTCTGTCCGCTCCGTGGAGAGGGCGGATACAGCGGGAGTAACGCCTGGAAAACTGGGATACAGCCTATGGCTGTGGCTGTATCCCAGTTTTCCAGGCGGCCCTCCCGCTGGATCCGCCCGCTGCAAGGAGCGGGGAGACAGCGTGAATCATTACCGAGGGTTCGGGTTCGTACGAACCCGAACCGAACTCGGTTCGGACCATCCCTACCTGGCACCATAATCGGGAGCTCACTTGCCTCTTTACTGTGAGGTCCCCTCTCTTCTATGAATGCTGCTGACACTGCTCAAGTGATGTGAAGACAATAATCTTTATTTTATGCCATAATCCTCCTAAAATAGTTTTCTTAAATAAATTTCTGCAGGGCGCAAATAAGCAACATCCAAAAAATAAATAGATCTGTTATAATAATTCAACGCTCTAGTAGATTGCTAGGATTTCTTTGGAAAGTGCTTCTCATCTGTTGTGCTGCATTATTCCGGGGGCTGTATTTGTATTAATTCCATAACAACCTACAATCCCTAATAGATGTATATTCAGTGCAGGAGATGTCCAGGGATTGGATCAGAAAAAGGAGATTGGACACATGTAGCACCATAGGAGATGACAGGCAGGTATGGAAACCCTGTACCCTACTTTAGGGTTCATAGGTCGGGAATAAATCTCTGATGTTACAATTTTCAGCCCCTCCCCACGTGGATTTACCCTGTTTCATCAACCCCCTCTCGCACCATAAAAGGAAATATTTAAAATTGTACATATATATTTATACTCGGTATTTATTTTTATTTTTTATATATATTATGTATAGATATAGGTTTGTTTGTAATACAATAAAAAAAAAACGTTAGGTCGCTTTCGCCGAATGGAAAGAGCTATTCTGGGATGTGACGGTATAAGTTGTTCATTATCTTTATATAAACTCCACTTCTGTTTGTACAAAAAAATGAACATTTTACAAAAAAAGTAAAAAAAAAAACCCCTAAGAAGCTAAGCGCACAGTGCGTGAATAGACAGAAGCAAATGGAATAGTGTGACTTGCTCTTCAGGTCTCTCCCCTGTCCATAAAACACACTTTCGTAGACGCACAATTCACCAACACACACACACTTCACATTTAGTGTTATCGATGTCTGTGCTTATATTATACAATGTTAGACAGGAATGTCCTACAGTTAGAACCCTATCGACCCATACGGAACGACCAATACAATCCCATAGGGTGGTTTTGACTCCTCTTGAGGTTGTGACAATCCTATTGACGACGAAAGGCCCGGGAACGTCTCTACATTGTGCACTACAAGTCCACCTTCTGCTCCTGCCCACGACTGGTCGGAGAATAGATATTGCTAGGCAAAGATAACAGTGTTGGCATCACCAGTCTTGGCATCTCACACTGCGTGAGTGATCATGTAATACCACACACCTGGCGACACAGAAGCCACCGCTTCCTTCCCATCTGTGCTTTCAATGGTTAACCTAGGCGTGGCACAGAACCCGGACTTACCTTTGACTATATAGTTCTGGGCTACCGTGAAAGTGTGGGTGTGGTACAAACACCCAAAAATACAATCTGCTCTCCTGGAGGTGGAAGGGTGAGGGGCGGAGAAGGTTGGGGGGGTCTTTGCTTATTGCTGGCAACGCAATACACAAAAAAAGTCATCCTGACATCTCTAGACTTCCACAGGAACTACAGGAACAACAAATAAATTAAGCATAAAAAGAAAACAAAAAAACAAAGCAACATACAAGGCTCGGGACCCCGAGATACTGTCCGGTAAAGTCCTGGCTTCCGAAGATCGGTATCTACATCATTTGGACAGATGAGCAGCTGCAGGTGTGGTAACAGTCACGCCTGGGGAGGTGGGAGGCACCATGGAACGCGTTGACCGTTGTATCACGTCTCTCACACTCCTCTCCGCGTTTTCAGCCCTTTGCCGTGTTACGTTTCTCAAAGCTGATAAAACGCAGAGGGGAAAAATTTGGTGAGGGGGACTCTCAGCCAGAAGAAGTTGGCCAACTTAATAGTCCACACTTCGAGGAGCATGAAGAAGAAGAACTCAGATGAGAAGAGCACAATTGAATAAAAACTTGCTAAGTAGATCATTTTAGAAGGAAATAGAGGAGTTCCTTGAACCAAAGGAAGTCAGTACAGGGATAGAGGTTCTAGAAGGCGCATTTTTATCCGATCCAGGGTTATTCTCATTCACACTACCAGCCTCTTTAGATGGTCTAGCTGCCTGGAAAGGAGAGTGAGAAGTAGACTGAGGAAATTAGGATAGAGACAGTTCAACCAACACTCGAGAGAGACATCTGGATTCTGAAATGATGGAGTCAATGAAAGGAATGAAGTGAAAAAAAAACAAACAAAGATGATGGATGATGGTGGGAACTTAAAAGGAATCTTTCAGCTTGATATCATGTTCAGAGCTGCAGACATGGGCAGCTGAAGGGAGATACATGATACCATTCTCTTAGCTGCTTATAAAAGTTATAAAATCATGTTTTCCATCTAAGCTGAGGTGTTGGGGAGGGTAGGCTGAGCTGCAGCATACACGCCTCATCTCTCTCTGCCCTGCATAATTGATGTACAGGGTTTGCCTTCCATCAATGAGCCTTGTACATAAATCATGCAGTCAATGAGGGATGGGGGAGGGAGGAAGCATGCGCGCTATAACTCAGCACACCACTGTGTCTCTCATCATTTTATAACTTTTGGAAACAGCAGTCATTTCTTTCATCAGCTATCTGCCCATGTTGTATACAGAACGGACAGATTCCCTTCGAAGAGGTTGTCTCATGAAGACATTTAAAGGGGACCCCATATTCCCTATAAACAATGGTGGAAAACTACATAAGTCTCAGCTGCTCCCTCTCTGGTAGACCCAATGCATCAACATAAACAGACACAGGCAATACTACATTGTAAGCTGGATTTACACAATATTTAAAGTGTACCTGTTGTTATAACTTCAAAATCTAAACCAAAAGTAGATGTGATATAAAGCAAGTTTGCAATTTCATTATTCATTATACATCATGTTCATTATTTATTTTTTAGTTATCATAGAAAACACAGCACTTCCTGTTTTCTGACTCTTTTTTTTTCTCAAAAAACAGGAAAGAGCCAGAAAACAGGAAGTGTGTGTATCCCAGGTCATCTGAGCGCTCACAGAGAGAAGGCAGTCATGTGATTGATGGACACATTGAGCCGTGACTCTCTGTAATGGCCGGAATTTCTGTGTTTAGTCTGTTTATTTCAACCAGCACAAGTCAGAAAATCTGCCTTCAGGAGACTGGACCTGGATTTCTGGTAAGTACAGCTTTGTTTACAGCATGAAAAAAAAAATAATGAATGTATATGGCAAACTTGCTTTATATCACATCTACAGTTGATTAAGTTGATTTTGAAAGTTATGACGACAGGTACACTTTAAGGCCTTATTTTGGTCTGTATTTTAAACAGTATTTTTCCCCGAACCAGGATAAGGTTCGAGACAGAAATTGATTTTTATCATTTATAATTAAATTTTTCTCTGTCTCGGTTCCATAACTGACTGAAATAAGGCACAAGTATTGTGTGTGATTTCAGCCTTAGAGGGGAATGGAGAAATAAGAGCAGAGCACTGGTGATTTTAGAAGCCAGACCTGCCGATTACTGGGCCATGGGATATAATGCTAAATCAGTGCTGCATCCCCTTCATTCTCAGGAATCAAGGTGGTTCCAAAGGTCAAACCTCAGCAATTTGAAGGCACAGCCTAGCATTATGCCATCACTAGAGATGAGCGCCACTACCAGTGGCTGAAAATGTTCTGGAAAACATGGATACAGCCATAAGCCATAGGCTGTATAGCATGCTCAAGTTGTGCTCATCTCTAGTGATCGCTAGGACATGCCTTCCATCCAAGGTTGAAAAGCCTAAAGTATATAGCAGTGGAATGCATGGGAGAAACTGGTCAAATGATGTCTTGCAGTATAAGAAATGGATCTGGGGAGGAACATTCACACTGTTTTTTAGCATCTGGAGAACAAAGATAGTATTGTAAGGTGGTGCGGACTATGTTGTCTCTATATTATTAAGCATTATTATAAAGATAAAGAAAAAAGTACAATAGGACTATGGGGAAAAAAGGTAAAAGATGAGGTTTCAGGGCAATGATATAAGACGATGTAGGTTATTGGGACTGGGGGTAGAGGTAGAGAGATGACCGTGCAAGACATGACAAAAGAGAAGGAAGTTTATCATATGATATTGACTTTACTCAAGCAACAAATCAAAATCATACTCGTCAATAAAACAAAAAGATAACAAAGCAAACATGGCTTTTCATCAGAAATACGGCCATGTGAGAAGGGGAAGGGGATGAGATGCGGTTGTCTTCAGGCAAACATGAAGCAACAGAGGAAGAAAAGAGAGAAACGAATCTCAAGGACGCTTGGGTTCATCCAAACTCCAACGCTCTGCATTTGATTACCGGTGGCTGAATCAAAGTCAAAGTGTTCAGGTTCGGATGAACCTGAGTGTGCTCGAGATTCGCTCATCTCTAAGGAAGGATAATGACGGAATAATACAGACACAACACAGGTTGTCACACAAGACTATAGAAAATGTGAGACTTGGTAAGGAACACAGCACAGGCAGCCATTCTGTGGCCTGAACCTTTATCCCTTCAACTGGACACTAAAGCGGGCCTTCACCTCTACCAACATCCTTATATTAGTAAGTACATGTAAGATGAAGCTTCTGGAGCACGTTCCCACTGAACTCTGTATGTTGTTGTTCCTCTAGTATTCCTCCTGGAAGTGGATGCATAATGTGAATTTTACCATTTCCTTTACCATAGGGGCATGTCCCTGAACAGTTTAAATTGTCCAGTCGTTGCTGAGCGTGTCAGACTCTTAAGAGACACACCCAGATGTCAATGTATTCATTCATATATATATATATATTTTTTTTTATTTTTTTTTTATTTTTCTCCAGGAGGAACCACAGAGAAGTTGGAGAGGACTGAGTTCTAAAAAGGAGCCAGAAAATTTCTTTTTTCTTATTGGAAATACAAGTAGTAGCTACTTAGTTGCTTATTCTTACTTACACCCCTGGACATAAATATTCAGGTGATTGAAGGGAAATTTTAAGCGGGTACTTAAAGTGACTCTGTACCCACAATTTTACCCCCCCCAAACCACTTGTACCTTCGGATAGCTGCTTTTAATCCAAGATCTGTCCCGGGGTCCGTTAAGCAGGTGATGCAGTTATTGTCCTAAAAAACATTTTTTGAACTGGCAGCCGTGTGTCAAACTGGCGTAGCCTAAAGTGTCTGTGCATTAGGCTGGCACACCCTCTCTGTCCCTGCTCCCCGCCCTCTTCACCATTAGGAATGCTCCAGGCAGAATGTCTCCTATTCCTCACCTGTGTAAGCACGGCACATGGGCTGGATCGTTAAGGCACCTGTGGGGTGCAAAGTTAGGGCACAGATACTCTTAGCCACGGCAGTTTGACACAGGGCTGCAAGTTCAAAAGTTGTTTTTAGGACAATAACTGCATCACCTGCCGAACGGACCACAGGACAGATCTTGGATTAAAATCAGTTATCCGAAGATACAAGTAGTTTTGGGGGTCAGATTGTGGGTACAGAGTCACTTTAAAGCTATGGAGGTGATGGCCAGTGTCTTTAATTGCAAGAACTATAGAGCCTCGGTATATCAAGAGGCAGGGTAAGTGGATATAAAAAAAAAAATTATATTACATTTCATGGATAGCGCCGCCCTGGTGACAAGGTTTAACACACAGACTGATGCAGGATGAGACATGAGGGGGGGAGCCAGTGTGTGCTAACCTTGTGCTCACATCTTCTCTAGAGATAAACTACCTGCTGGTGGCCCTGGATCCGCATGTATTCCATTCTTTGTTTGGAGTGCTTGCTGCTCTTGTCTCCACTGCTTTGCTGGACACTCTTTAGCCGAGATCCTACTGGGTTTACCATCTTCATGGGTGGAATGGACATACCCCCACTCTGCAAATGAAAAGGTAGAAATGTCAGCACAAAAATGAGGGTGATGCCAAGATCCATGGGCCACACATTTTAAGATTCTTACCATTTCTCAATGTTCACTTATATAGTACATTATCTGTCTGCACCGCATTCAAAAAACACTGTAGGTCAGGTTTTCTGCTGTTACCCAATGCATGACTCTTTGGTATCATAGTTCACTTTAAAAGCTATGTCAGGACATAGACTGTGCCAGCAGACCCAGGTGTAAACCTAGCACCGCACTTATAATACGCTGACAAGGTCAGGGAGGAACTCCACTGTTTCCCGTACCTTATCTACTTCCTACAGCTGAGCTCTTGGCATTCCCAGACCACACATGTCATTGAGAGACGTGATAAAGTGACCAGTGGGGTCACACAGCTGTGACAGCATTGCCCAATAAGTGAACTTTTGCCAAAACTGGCGACTGTCCAGTGAACACTCTTTGTTTGGTAATGAGTGTTGCATGAAAAAATTGGAATAGAAAATTGGCATTGTCCATGGCAGCCCAAATATCACTGGTGAAATGATTAACCCTTATTAAACTCTCCCAACATTACCAAATCTGTCCAGTTGCTACACCAGTGCATGGTTATGTTCACACTATGGAATCCACGTGGAAACTTCAATCAGATTCCACTGGGCGGCCTCTGCTTGAAGTTCTGCCCGTTCCATAGACTCAATGATATTTGCCGCGGATTCCTCCATCTGCCCAAAGAGAGGCCACCCAGCGGAATCTGCTTGAAGTTTCCGTGCGTATTCCGTAGTGGAAATGTACCCCAAAGAATATTATGAAACCCAATGCCCTGAGAGCACAGCTCTTACTCAACCTTCGAGTCTCTGCTTGAAAGTCAGCATGGTACCACCCACAGCTCATTGCTAAGGTGCCTTAGTTAAGTGGGTGGCACTTTTCCTGCTTCCACACATGATCATACTACAAAGATAGAGGCCACTATTTGAAACCACTGTATAGGGATGGGCGATGCCCAACACAAGGGTTCTAGATTGGACCCTTTATTCGGTAACTGTTAGTGGGGGACCCCAGGGTTGATCGCATTCCTTTACAAAGCTCCAGCAATGTGCGGGGAGGGCGACATGAATGATGGATAGATTAACCATGCGGCCATTGGCTGCCACCAGTCGCCAACCACACAACCACACAGGGAGATGGGCAGCTAAACCAGTCATAAAAAATGGATCAGCCCATGAACAAGTCTTTGCTTATTCGTCAGCTAATTGCTGGCTATATTACACAAGACGATATGAGTCTGTTCAGACGTTATTCCCCTCTGCCCATTGAAAATACAATGCTTGGCATGTATGGGGAAATATGGGAAGGACAGCTGCCAGCCTACCATGTGATCTACTATCAGCTATTATAAATGTATATAATGTATACTGGAGTTGATATAAAAAGGACAAACATGCTATAAAATTTCCATATTCACATTTTACAAAGACAGTTACAAATGTATTTATGAGGTTAAAAAAATCAGCACATGGATTGGTAAAAAAATGAAGAAACTAAAGCGACACCTTAGAGATCTGAGGCTTTGGTAGTAAAGGTGGCTTAGTTTTATGAAGAAAGGGACTGTCTATTCCTTTGGGAGGATTTGCATTAGTGCTTCCCCCATTCAGGTGATGAGACAGACTCTCGTGTTCTTGGTCTGAGACCATCTCGGCATGGAGGTGACTCTCCAATGGGCCCTTCTGCTCTATGGTAGGTGAACAGACACCGATAGTATTAATGGTAAGCTCCAGTTCTCGTATGCTTTCCTCCAGGCTGTCCAGACGTTTGTAGGTGTTTTTGCAAATGTCCATGCTCTTCCACCTTTCTTGGTTGTCTTCTTCAGTGACACTGTCCTCGAGGACATGGTGAGCGCTGCTTTCATTCTTAGCAGCAGAGTTCAACATCTTCTGAACATCAATAACGCGAAGTTTGGGATTTCCATCAGGCTGCCCATGAGGTGCTTCTATGTGGACCTGTTGGGAAACATTTGGATTCTTGATTGTCTGAAGCTTTGGTGCTTTTCCCTGTAAATATCTGGGTTTTGGCACAGGAAATCTTGGCTTTGGTATGTTTGATTGTGCGTCAGATCTACTTTCATAGTCATTTGATGTCCATCTCTGTTCTTTACTTCCTCCAAAATCCTTATTTTTTATTTGGTCGTTAATCCAATCTCCATATTCGGCCTTCATCTCCCACCACTGCCTATTTGTTCCTTTTGGATCTTGTGCTTCATCAGATAGAGTCGAGCCAGGATTCTCTTTAGGAGGAGCGCTGGCATTGTCTATGGAAATTTCAACAGAATTACCACTTACTAGTTCTTTCATTTCACAGAAATGTTTATCTTCTAATAACTTATTCTTATCCTCCATTGATAATGAAACTATTCTATTATTCCTTATCATGAAGCCTACAGTGCCATGTTCTGGATCTTTGCCGCACTCATAATCCATGGAGAGATCATCATGGGAGACAAGATTGTGCTTTACACAGTTGTCCTCATCGTCTGCATATCCTTTTCCAACCTGTCCAGATGGGTCTAGGTCTTCAACAGTAGAAACTGTGTCCTTGGCTGAATGGGACCAACGAGTCACTATTTCCGCCAAGGCATTATTGATACCAAGATCTGCAGGATTGCCATAGTTAACGTCATAGGTAAAGTTATCATTTTTATCTGGAGGTGATGGTGGATTGGAAGACCACTCTGTCAAAATAATCTGTGGCAGGGAAAATGTCCTATTGTTCACAGAAGGGTCGTCTGTTTCCTATAGGATGGAGAAAGATAGATTGTGAATATGTAATGTATACTATAATGATAATTAATAATTAATGACATAATACTGTCTATATAAAATAAAAAACAACAAAACCACATTACCACTAGAGATGACCGAACAGTGCTAATGTTCTAATGTTAAGGTTCGTACGAACTCGAACCATCGGTATTTGACTCCCGCAGTCTTCCCGTTCCGTGGAGAAGGTGGAGACAGCCTGAGTCCCGCCTGGAAAGTAGGAATACAACCTATGGCCCAGGCTCTATTCCTGATTTCCAGGCGAGACTCGGGCTGTCTTCACCTTCCCCACAGAAAGGGAAGACTGCGGGAGTCAAATACCGATGGTTCGAGTTCGTACGAACCTTAACATCAGCGCTGTTCGATCATTTCTAATTACGACATGAAGCACTTAACCAACAGCTGTGTGGCATGCAATAGGAAACCTTAATTTTTACCATATCCGGACACGGCTGAACTGGAGTGGGTGCAGAGGAGGGCAACCAAGGTTGTTAAGGGAATGGTTGGGTTACAGGACCAAGACAGGTCAAGCTTGGGGTCATTTAGTTTAGAAAAAGAAGTCTTAGGGGCAATCTGATCACAATGTACAAATATATGAATGGACAGTACAGAGGTCTTTGTAGTGGTCTTTCTACTCCTAGGCCTGTAACCATGACAAGGGGGCATCCTCTACGTCTAGAGGAAAGAAGATTTCACCATCAGCATCGATGCGGGTTCTTTACTGTAAGAGCGGTGAGACTAGGGAACTCTCTGCCACATGATGTTGTCATGGCTGATTCATTAAATAAGTTCAAAGTAGGGAAAGATGCTTTTCTTGAAAAATATAATTTATGGCCAAAAGATTTCATATGATAGGACAGTAATCCAGGGATTTGTGCTGTTTGCCATTGGAGACGGGAAGGAATCTTTTTTTCCTTGTGATGGTGCAAAATAGTTTTTTGCTTTCAGCATAGTAGGGTTTCTGTAAGTTGAACTTGATGGACTCTTGTCTTTTTTTAACCTTATTAACTATAAAACTATCCACTAGCTCAATAGCAGTACAAGGAAGAGGTTGGTGGGATTTGTCTGACGCAAACACCCCTTTTGGAACACCAGCCACGTTCCCCTGTTCCTTCTATGAATGAAGAGAACTCCTGGCACTGGTGTGAAGTCAAATTCAGGATTTTATTTGATGCAACGCGTTTTGAGGGTGCAATCCCCTCTTCATCAGGCATGGTATACAGTAGGTAACAAACAACAATCTTTTATAGTAAAACAGTAATGGGTGACCCGGAAGTGCTTCCTGCACTCAGGTGACCTCTGACATCATCATCCCACATTACACTGATACTAACAAACATTTGGCTAAAAACACATATCTTTCAATCCATGTATATACCGGAGATTAAGTAAAATAAAAATACAAATACACTTTGCTTAATCTCCTGTATATACATGGGTTGAAAGATATGTGTTTTTGTTAGTATCAGTGTAATGTGGGATGATGTCAGAGGTCATCTGAGTGCAGGAAGCATTCATTCAGGTCATCCATTACTGTTTTACTATAAAAGATTGTTGTTTGCTACCTATACCATGCCTGATGAAGAGGGCATTGCACCCTCGAAACGCGTTGCATCAAATAAAAGCCTGAATTTGACTTCACACCAGTGCCAGGAGTTCTCTTCATTCATAGAAGGAACAGGGGAACGTGGCCGGTGTTCCAAAAGGGGTGTTTGCGTCAGACGAATCCCACCAACCTCTTCCTTGTACTGCTATTGTGATTGACACCTAGGATCCACTTTGGAGAATCTGAAGGTGGAAGGCAGCATCCCCCGTTGATCCAAAGCGCTTATTAGTCGTGCCTAATTGTGTATGGCCCACTCAGGTGAGCGTGCATTCGCGCACACACATGCATGCTCCTCCAAAGTGTGTTTTGACCTGCACAGGCAGCGCCGTTTGTGTTTTTTTCTCTTTGCACATACATACTATCCACTATTCATTATCTTCTGTGCCACTTAAAGGGGTTTATCCACCTCAATACTTATCCCCTACACATAAGATATAGGATAAGTATATGCTTGAGTAGGGTCGAATGATCCTGCTGTGATCTCGAAAACTGGTTCTCAAAGTCTTGTGTCGGAGTGGTGGTTGTGTGTATCCGCTGTTGTTCCATTCACTGCCAATGCCAATGATAGCTAAGTATAGTGCTAAGCTATCTCCAGTAGTAACATAGATAGGGAATGGCACTGTGCACATGTAACCGCCACTCCATTCTGACAGGACACTTCGGACCTCTCTTCTCAACAATGTAGGGGGTCTGACCTTACCTGCAAATGATTGAAATGTTTTTTGCTCCCCAATGTTTATAATGTTTATCTAACATGTCTGAGTATGAATATTCTTCATAACCAGCACTCACAGGGCATTAAAAGTTCTGGACCTCTGATCAAGGGTAAGTCTGGAGATCTATTTAAAATGGATCTCTCATGGGACGTATCGGTTATAGGACCCTACAGGTCAAACCAGGTCAAGTTTATAAAGTTATGGGTCATTCTTTAAGAAACTTCTTCCTAGTATGAATTTTGTTTAGAAGCAAACATATATCACATAAATGGTTTAATGATATGCATTATAACTAGAGATGAGCGAATCGGGTTCGGGTTCGAGTCCAGCCGAACCAGAACATTCGGCATTTGATTAGCTGGGGCTGCTGAACTTGGATCAAGCTCTAAGGTTGTCTGGAAAACATGGATACTGCCAATGACTATATCCATGTTTTCCACATAGCCTTAGGGTTTTATCTAAGTTCAGCAGCCACCGCTAATCAAACGCTGATCGTTCGGGTTCGGCTGGACTCGAACCCGAACCCAGTTCGCTCATCTCTAATTATAACCTATAAGTATAGCTTTATAGTACAGTTATATTACAGATATGCTATAGCCTATCTGTCCGTAAATGGATGAATATTTTGACAATTAAAATGATCAACATCCATTGAAGTATTTCCAGTTCTGCAACTTACCTGGATACCAGGAGACAGTGAGACTTGTGACTCTACAGGTTCGGCCTCTAAGTCGCCATCTTTGGGAGAAGAACTTCCAGCCTAGCAGGACATGATGACAACGTTCAGCACTCACCATTCGTATAAGGTGCATAGAAAGTGGCTGCATACTGTTTGACAGTTCCAGCAAAGCAGAAAGGAAAGGGAGGTGAGCGCAGCAGGAGGAGGTTGAAAGATGGAGGAAGTTCTATCTGTGCTCAGAAGAAACGGAGAGCTAGTGAAAATCTTGCAGTTCCTCGTGTTGTTTCAAGATTTATTGAAAAGTACAGAGTTTTGGTGTCCAC